>NC_048226.1:34200949-34290545 GCF_002007445.2 Ailuropoda melanoleuca
AATTATATATATATACTAATATATATTAAAATATATAACATATTAACATATTTTATATAAAATATACTAATTATATATTAAAGTATATACATTTATAAAATCCCTTTCCCCCTTTTTATATTAGTTATACATGCTACATTTATTAATGTTATAAACTTAAATACTTTGTTATAATTAATTTACCATCTGTAGCCATTTCCTTGGCCCAAAACAGCTTTTATCCTACCCACTTCCTCTGTGCTATTCTTGGCAATTATATTACAAATATATTACAGTTCTATGTTATTGGCCCAACAATACATTTTATACATATCATTTCATACCATTTGTTTTAATCAGAAAAAATGAGAGAAACATGCATTTATACTATTTTTTATAATTACATAATTACTTTACTAGTGCTTTTACCTTCTTTCTGTGAATTTGTTCTGAAGAACTTCCTTTCGTATTTCTTGTAAGGCAAATCTGCTAGTAATATGTTCTTTCAGTTTTTATTTACCCAGGAATGTCTTTATTCCACCTTCACCTTTGAAAGATAGCTTTGCTAGATATAACAGTCTTGGTTGACAGTTTTTAATCTTTGAGCATTCTTCAGCTATTATCTTACTGGTGTTCCATTGTAAATGGCAAGTCATTTTTCTTTTGTTACTTTCAATATTTTCTCCTTAACTTTGACTTCCAGCATGTTTATCATCATGTGTCTGTTCATGGAGCTCTCTGTGGTTATCCAACTTGCAATTTATTGAACTTCTTGTGTACTTCAGTGTTTTTTAATAAATTTAGGAATTTTCCAGTTATTATTTCTCCTAATATTTTTCTGCTCTTTTCACCTCCATGCTCTCTTTCTGATACTCTCACTATGCAGTTTTTGATGTACGTAATGGTGTGCTGCTTTTCTATGACACTCTTTCCATTTCTCTTCATTCTTTTTTTCTCTCTCTTTTTCAGACTGTGTTGAATAATCTATCTTCAAGTTTGATAATTCTTCCATCCAACCATTGAAATTTACTGTTGAGCCCCTCTAGTGAATTCTTAGTTTCAATTATTATACTTTTAAACTCTAAAATTTCCATTTGGTTCTTTTTTATAATTCCTATCTCTATTGATATTCTCTATTTGATATAACATTGTCATATCTTCCATTACTCCTTTATTTGAAGTCTTCTTTAGTTCTGTGAGCACACTTTTCATGACTATTTTGAAGTGTGTTTCTATTAAATTCCACATCCAGTCACTTTCCCACACAATGTCTGCAGCCTGATTTATTTTTTCTGTGTATGAATCATACTTTACTATTTATTTACATGTCTCATATTTTTGTTGTTGTTGTGAGAAACTGGACATTTTTTATCATATATTTTAGCAACTCTGGGTACCAGTTACCTCTCACCTTGGGGCTCTTAATGTTATTTGATAGTTTATTTGCTCAGTGACTGGCTGGATTATCTAAGTAAAGTTTATTTCCTCATCCATAATGTTAAATCCATGATATTCATTCTCAAGAAGGCACAGTTCTGGGTCCACCCGCAGTCAATATGGTTTGACAGTGGTTTTAGCAGGGCTTCTTCTTGTCTTTCCCTGGCCACTCCTAACTAGTAGGCCCCACTAATGGGAGGTTGATTGTTCTATTGTTTCTATAATGCCTTAGGGCATAAATTCTTCTAAAAACAATCTAACCAAATTTGGGCTCCCTTGAAGGAACAGCTCCCAAACTCAGTGTTTGGTATTTATTCTGTCCCCAGGAGGGCTCCTCCTCACTATCTCCTTCCCCAACTCTCTCCTGCAAACTAGCTGACCTACAGTTCAGCCTGTATCTTGAATGTTCTTCCAGTTGTTCCCTAATGCAACCTCCAGTGTTTTTGAGCACACCATTAGGTTTGTACTTCTCCATGCTCTATTGCAAATGATGTCAATTCCTTTGGGAAAGTGTAAATGCTCTCTGTTTTATAACCTGCCTCTCACCCCAGACAAAATCTCTGAGGCAGGGATCTGGAACTGGTGGTGGGACAACAGCAAGCTGTGACACCCCTGCTCTAGGAACTGAGTGCTGGATGGAGGAGTATGGGCAGCAGCCTAAATCATTCTTGGTTTGCCTTTTCTAGTACAGAACCACTATTTCACAACATATGCAAGGGCAGTCATGGTCCAAGTTGTCTCAGCACCTCCCTGCCCAAGGGAAAGTCTCTGTTTATTGACAGGAGGCTGGGCAGAGGAAAGGTGTTCGTAATGTCTCAAAAGCACCTGCCCAAAACTTAGCCTTCAGAAAGGCAATTGGTGGCAGAGTGAGAAAAGTTGATGTCATGCTCCTCCTCCTGGGAGCTCCTTCTGCAGCGAACTGAAGAGGAGTTTTGTGTCCTTGGATGCTAGAAGAGGGAAGGGATTGGTCTTTGTTGAAATATCACAAATTTATGCTTTTTCTACAGGAGTTTTATAGATTTTTGTTGAGTAGATTTTTTTTTCTGAGATGAAGATCATTTTCAGAGGCTTTAAACACGGTTGTTCAGTTCTTTTTAAATTAGTTTTCACCAGTTTCAATGTAGATCAAGTCTACAGATCATCTCACACCGTCATGCTGCAAGTCAATATAGTCCTTTATATTACATCTTATCATCTTAAATTACTCATGTAGCTTCTGTAGCTCAACTAAAATAGGTGATTTCATGAGGATTAGACAACATACAACTCAGATGCCTATGTGTGTTCATAGGGAAATGATCATGCATTTTTTTAAATAAAAGATTACACAAAAGGTAGTGTTTTTTAAATATAGTGTAACATACATTATGCTTTCTTGAAAACATTCATATTGTTTCTTTTCTGGTCTGTTGTACTGATGAACACTGCTCCAGGTGCCAACAAATGTTAATGAATAAGACTAAATAACACTGGAGAAACACTGTAAAACATGCCCCTTAAGGAGACTGACCTTATATTAAATCATACACTTGCTATGGGATATGAAGTAAGCTATCAAAAAGAAAGTATTAGAACAAGTCAAAATGTGTCAGAAGATAAAATTAATTTGGTTTAAAAATATTTTATGTAAATTACAAGTCTTGGTGATACGTGCCTCATAAATGACATTAAAGCTGTAGTCATGTTTTAATGGGAGATCAAATGTAAGAATCTTACCAAAAAATCACATTGAAATTTGGCAGATGAAATACTCTGGCTATTAAGAAGTAAGCCCAATCATATATTTTGCCTTTTGCATCCATGCTTTCTGCTGAATAATCAAAACACTTTTCAGCTTGAAATAACCTACATAGAATTGCACTTTGTAAACAGAGTATCAACTCTTCCATCAGAGTGCCAATGAGTGAGAAACGAGACATCAGGAGGTTATACAATTTTCCTATTTTTCTTATGGTAAATTGACTCCAAGTAATTTCAAATCAGTTTTCTTTTAACGAAAAGAAATTGCAAATAGATGAGCACATCCTGGAAACCTAGGGTCAGGGTCATGGGTCTTATGAAGAATTCAAGGGAATGAAGAATAAGAATACGAGAGGTGGGTCAAAAATTTTAGATGACCCTGTGAATAGTTTAAGGTCACAAGAAATTTTCCTGAGATCATTTTTTTCCCAAAACACATTTGATTTATAGTTAAAATAATGTTACTGGGGTCTCTACTTTTTAGTCTTGCTACACTTTATTCACCATTTGTGAAGTACTGGTAAGTAATTTTGCTCAGATGTTTTGCTGAAACTTTTGGCTGTCACTCAACTCCAAAACTGCAAGAATTGATATTTTTATGAAATGATCCCCTGAAACTGCTGAGTTTTAAACTGAGGTTTTAGTATGAGGAGATACAAGCTTCAGTTTCATAATGAAACTCAAGCAGCTTGGTTGAGTCCAAGTTTCACATGAACATAAAACCCAAAGACTAATGAAAACAATCACTAAACTTGATACATTAAATCCAAAGTCATAACCCTACTTTACTGCTGTGGTTATATTAATAGCATGCTTTTAATCTTATCATTGAAATCCAAATATCTGGAATGATGTGTGAAAAATCACAATATGTCAGAGCCAAATTGTCCATTATCAGAATCATGTTTTTCTTCATGTCCAAGCCATAATTAAATCCCAGAACTCTGCCTGTGAATTTGTGCATTTATTCATTCCGCAAACATTACTGAGTGTCTACAATGTGTCAGGCACTGTGATAGGTTCTGGGCACACAAAACTGAATGGGGAGTTACTTGTCTTCAAAGAGCTAAAGGTGAGAGAAATGATCACACAATGTGATGAGTGTTATGCTCTTAGAATGACCTGAGAATAAAAGGGGAGCATATAAATCATACAGATCAAAGGAGAGTTGAGGAGGAGGGAATACTTTCCAGGGGGTGACACTGAACGCAGTTTACTGTTTAATAATCAGTACAGACGTAGGCTGAGGGAAGACAAAGGATTCAGGGAGATATTTTAGGCAGAAGTAGCAGGAAGAATGAAGACACGGAAGCATGAAATGAGAACTTCTTAATTGCAAGAGGTTAGTGGCGGAAGATGCAGCTAGAAATGTAGGGATAGGCCAGTTTGTGGAAGGACTTGTATGCCAAACTAAGGAGTTTAAATTCTACTTTGAAAACCCTAAAGGAAAATAATAAAGATATTTGAGTAGAAGGGTGACGTGATCATATTGGATTTTTGAAAGAACCTTCTGACAGCAAAGTGAAGGAGGAGGGATTGAGAAGGGAGGCAGAAGACAGAGGATGCTGTTGTAGTAATGTGAGAAGGAAGTCATTGAGATCAGAACCAATGTAGTGTCTTGAGAAAGACAAGGAGCAGATGATTACGAAAATATTAAGGAAATAGATTTTAGGACTTGGTGTCTGATTGGGTGAGTAGAGAAGTCAAGGGTGCTAACAAACCATTTTGGTTCTGGGGATGGATGAAAGGAAATATTTTAAAAAACAAAACAAAACAAAATTTGGAAAATGAAGACATTTGGTTGAACCATGAATGGTGTCATATACTTATGACACTTTAAGTGGAAATATCTACTTGGCAGATAGACACATGGTTCTAAAGCTCTGTGGGCATTTGGGTGTCACAAGAATACCTAGTGTGTGAAACCATACAACTAGATCTCTAGGTAAGATCCCTCAGTAGGAAATATACACCTAGAGGAGAAGAAAATTGAACTTTAAAGAGCAAAAATATTAAATGAACAGGTGAGCAAGGATGATACACAGACAGGTATGGGTACATATACAACACCACACAAATATACACCTAGAGGAGAAGAAAATTGAACTTTAAAGAGCAAAAATATTAAATGAACAGGTGAGCAAGGATGATACACAGACAGGTATGGGTACATATACAACACCACACACACACACACACACACACACACCACGGAGGAGTAGGCAGAGATTCAGATGAAAAGCCAAGAGTCAGTGAAAAAGAGAAGAAAGTTGTACAAAGCAATTGGAGCAACTGTTTCATTCATTCATTCATTCATTCATGCATTCATTCATTTAATAATGCACTCACTCATTGTGCACCTGACATGAGCCAGCATATTCCATCCAGGAGCAAGGGGCTGTACAGCACAGAAAGTCCTTACCCTCACCATGCCCCTGGATTCCATTTGACGTGAGCCTCTTAAAGCGCTGCTAGTTCAAGGTAAATAAGAGACACTCTGTTTACCTGCCTCTCTTGAATCAAAAAGTACCTCTGCAGCCCTGCTTGAGAAACTAATTTTAAAAATTGTTTAACACTAGCTGAATATAAAACTCTAAATTCATGAATGATGAGTTGAGCTGTATCTCTGAGCCCATTCCAGGTTGACTCATCAACTGAGAATTTAAATTCTTATCCATGGTTCATTAACCTAAAAATGCATCATAAGAAATTATCCTTGCGCATGGTTTTCAGACAATTTTGTCTGAAAAGCAAATATTGTGTTATAATGTTTTACCATTACTTTTAGCTCTGATTAAAAGCAAAAAAAAATTTTTTTAATTTAAAAATCAAAACTGAAAGAGAAATCTCAATTAGACATTATTTGTTACTCTCCTTTTTGCTTAGATGTTTAATTATCTGGGAATTCATTTAACCTTGATATTAAGATAAAATTTATATTGACTTTGATTCCACATAATCTACTTCTTTTTTAAGGCATATAAAGTACCAGATGGTATAGAGATTAGGACTCATTTATCCATGTATACTTTGCCCTGTGGGCCAATAAGCAGACCTTTATGATACTCACATCTTGGTGCAGTTATTGGACTTTGGCCCTACTTTGTGTGTAATGTTTTATTAATATAATATTAATGTTGTTTCAAAGAAAAAATTCCTTTTATTTTAATACTTTGTTTTCTTCTTCAGCCCTTCCCCTTCTCAGTTCTCCAACCCAGAACTTAGGAGCAAAATTGCTTTTTCTTCCTGAGATATATTTGTCCTACACATGAAAGTGATCGGGCAGGGGAGGGTCTGCATGACACATTCTGAAATAGTAGCATTTCAGAGCACCTTTCCAGTTGTCACCATCTGTACCCTTCAGAAGTATGGTTTCAATTTTGCTCTTGAAATATGAGTCAGGCTATGTTACCAACACATATTTTTCCCTGTCATAACATTTCACTTATTCCATAGTCTGTAGACAGTTTACGGGTTGCATCTTTTCCCTAGTCTTATTGAAATGGTATCTTCTTGCTCTTTGAATTCATTTTCCATTAGGAAAGGTAAAATCAGATTCTGTGCCCAATAAACAGAAGCATCTGGCCTAAGGGTGTGTCATCAATGCTGAGCGTCGCCCCCTGGTAATAAGCAGCAGTCGGATGCCACTGAGGAGAGGTGACGATGGCAGCTACTATGCCTCCCTTTTGTAGTCACTAATGATCTGTCCCTCACCCCAGCCCAGGAATTAATCAGGCATGTAATATGCAGAATAGAAACAACTTGAAGCAATGAGTCACTGGATTGTAACTTAATTACTGTCTTTTCTCTGTTTCATAGCAGTTTCCCAAGTTCACAGATCTGGGGTTAAAAGTCCCATTGGACATTTTCCATGTCTTGAGGAGAGCGCTCCAAGGAAGCACATACAGCACCCTTAGCCTTCTGGTTCCAGATTTCACAAAATGTTGTCATAAATGTAAGCATTTCGTTAAAGTTAAAAATTTTAGAAGTATCGATGTGCTTTCTTAAGTCAAACAAGATGATTAAAGCAAAGTACCAAGACACCATCCTGGCTTTATTACCAAAACAATGCTTTTCTAGGTTACTCTCAACAAGCTATTTCCATTAAGATTGATCCCATTAAGCAGAAAAATTACTAGGTCTCACCATTTTTAAAAATGTCTATTATTTCAAGTCCAGATGAAATTTTTTATCCTTTACAAGAGGTAAGTATAATAAAGGACATAAAGAAAGCAAATGAATTTTGATATCAAGTATAAACTGAACGATAAATCCTGGCATATCTTATAAGGAAATCTAGCCAGAACCATACCAAGGGGAAAAAAAATTAAGTGTAATAAATAATAGAATCATCTTACTTTTATATAGCACAATGCATTTTGTGCTATAAAGATGATTATAGCTGAAGTAAATCTTCAAAGTTGACCTAAGAGTTACAACAGCCACTACGTTGCTTAAAATAACAGGCAGTGAAAAAATATGTGACAGTCAACTGTGTTTTTTGATCAAAACAACATGCATAAGGAAGGTAGCATTTGATTCAGTCAGTTTTACCTTTCGGTAAATACTAGGATCTTGGAGCGCTGGATGTTGTTACTAAAAGTTTGCTAAGGTGTGTTATGGTCTCCCTTAGCTTAAAATATTAGCTTCATGAAAAACCCCTGTGTCGAGTAGTGCGCAAACCACAAGTTCATCAACACCGACGATGGGTATTTACGTTCAGGGGAGGGAAGGGCTGACAGTGGAAAGAGAAGGGGAAAATGCGCTATCTGTTACAAATTCCTTTCAGCTTTGAACCCAAAATAATGTACGAGGAGATCATCAGCAAAACATGAATAGCAATAATCTTCTAAAAAAAATAAAAAAGAAACCAAGGGTAAAATGAACTGAATGAAAATGAAAATGGCTTGCTATAGAAGAAAGTAGACACATTAAAATCAAGAGTAAAAATAATCAAATTGATGCCCCAGGTGCAGGGAAGGTAGAGAAATATTTTAGAGCTCTAAGAAACATTTGAGAGCTGAATTAAACAGGCTAAATTAATCTTTGAGCAATTTTCTTACTGGGGAAGACAGGATTCATTTTTTTTTCACCTTAGTGAATTTATTAATCTCCCCATGGGCAAAAAAGTCATTTACATTTTTTAAGTACAGAAAGATCCGTGGGTTTTCAAAGCAGCTTTATAAGAGAGGAGTTATCATTACAACTGTGTGAACAATTAGGTTTTCAACATTCAAGTCAATTGTTGGTGATTTTAGAAATCTTTGATACAAATTTCAATATTCATAGCATTGCTTTCCCTGGCAAAGTAAACAAAACAGAAGAGAAGGTCAAGTAAAATTTTAAAAGGTCTTTTTTACTTATCATTAAATAAAATGTGAATAAGTAATGCATTGAATTAAATGCATATTAATTCATTTTATATGGAAATAGAAAGCATACTACGTTGTTTCAAAATTACTTGAGGATTCCCACTGTTTCTGTTTTACCAAAAACTAACTATCCATTTGATATCTTATACACACATACACACACAATACACACACGCAACACACACACACTCACATGCACCCACCTTGAGCATTTAAAGTCCTTTTCTGTTTTGTCTCAGAAATAAATAATTACACAATTTCCATTTTTGCCAAATTAGACTATTAGTTGAACCTCCAAATAAAGGACAGAAATCATGCTTCAAAATTAGAAACTTTGACTCCCTACACCTCCTGAAGTTAGTGGAAGATAATGTTTCCAAATTCCCAACAGACAAAAATCTTCAGTATTTGGAAACAAAAAATCAGAATTCCTGGGAATTTGTAGTAATCCTGAAATCTTAGGTTAGTCATAAAGCACTTCCAGTGTTCTTCTTTCTCTTTTTTTATTATTATGGGTGTCTTTTTTTAAGATTTTATTTATTTATTTATTAGAGAGAGAGAGAGCAGGAGCGAGGGAGGGACAGGAGAGTGAGAACCAGACTCCCCACTGAGTGCAGAGCCTAATGTGGGGCTCCCTGTGGGGCTCAATTCCTGGACCCCAAGGTCATGACCTGAGCTGGTCAGACACAACCCACTAAGTCATCCAGGTGCCCCAATTATTTCAGATATCTTTAAACAGTTGTTTAGTAAATAAGAAATGTTACCTTTAATAGGATTTCCAGAGAGCTAGAAATATAGCAAATTTTCAAATAATGGGAAACTCCCATGGACATTATTACATCTTACCTAAATAACATAAGATTCACATCTCCAATCGACAGTGTGTATTAAAATTTCCCATTGAAAGACTCATTTTGCTTCCAAACATTATTTCTCCCAATTATTTCCAGTTGTTATTTCTTGGGACACCGCCAACTGAATTTGTATAAAATGTGTGCATAAACTCAATAGTATTCAATATACCACAATGACTCACCATCAGGGAGATAGGACCACGCACATACAGCTGTAACATAGCACTAGTTACAAGTAGGCTGATGGTGGAGGGGGGCGGGAGGACTGCCTCTCTCCTACCTGCTCCTGTGCCAATTCCTGGAAATGTCAACTTTAACTTTTCACTCCATGGTGTGCCTGTTTCCTGCACTTGCTTTTGACTTGATATCAGCGGATTCCTTCCAATCAGTAACGCTGATTATTAAGCTTTAAATCTCACATGAGGGGCACCTGGGAAGCTCAGTCATTAACCATCTGCCTTCGGCTCAGATCATGATCCTGGGGTCCTGGGATTGAGCCCCACATGGAGCTCCCTGCTCCTCTGGGAGCCTGCTTCTTCCCCTCCCAGTCCCCTTGCTTGTGTTCCCTCTCTCGCCGGCTGTCTCTCTCTCTGTCAAATAAATAAATAAAATTAAAAAAAAAAAACCTCACATGAAAACTATAACACTTTTCTTCATTTTCCCAGTTTGTGGACTAACTTTCCTCAGGATTCAGCATTTGGAAAACATAAATTTCCCAAGAAATGCTGGGCAGAAATTCCTACATGGAAACACTAGTTGTAGGTGTGTGTAGGTGCATGTGTGTATATAGTTATGTACTGAGTGTGTCTAATACATGTTTTATTCCTCCAAAGTAACATTTTCTGTACTAATCATAGTGACAAATGGCCAACATGACACCACCATCCATTCCATTGCCACCCAGAGTTATTTCATAAAACAAAGCTTGGCTAGTCTTTCTCACCTAAGATAGAATCATTTCTTACTTCATGTTAGAGAAAAGATGGATTGGAAGGAAGGAAGGAAGGAAGGAAGGAAGGAAGGAAGGAAGGAAGGAAGGAAGGAAGGAAGAAAAGTTTGGAAAGCTTTTCAGAAATTTACGCATCTTTTTTTGTTTTTTGAATTACCAAAGCTGAAGGAGCACATTGATAAAGCTGGGTGAATTGTATGTATTCCTTAGACATTTTCGGTAGTTGAACATCGCATTTCATTATACTTTCAATGATTTTATCTTTCATTACAAAATTCATCATCATACTATAATAATCATGTCACTGCCAATTTTATAAAATTTTACAAAAGGACCTTAAATGATGTTATACATGTAAGTGTGTGTTTTCAACCCAGGGCTCAACTGCTTGAAATCTCACCAACATCAGTGATTTCAGAAAGTAACAAACTCACAAGTTTCTGCATTTTTCATGTGAAGTCTTCTGATTTTATATAAGACAGTTTTAAGAATTAAGATCGCATGAGATAAATAAAGCCCACGTAGGCCAAGTTTGGGGTACAAGATTCTAGGTGGAGATCTCTGTGAATGTGGTCACTGCTGCACATACCACAAGAGATCTACAGGGCTGTGAGAAACAAGTTAAAAGGCAAGTCCAGAAGAAAGTAGAGGCCAAGACTTCCAAGCAAGGAGCTTGCCATATAATTCCACTGAGTGAGGAATGGTACAGAGCTACCAACGTGTCTTTGGTGATTGTGGGATGCTGTGTAAATGACCTTAGGACAGTTATGCTTATTTAACTTGCTTTATATACAGCAAGGCAGTAATTACAGTTTGGTAATAACAATTCCTTCTCAACTTCAACTTACTGTGTTGTTTTTTTTTTTAATTTTATTTTTTTATTTGAGAGATAAAGAACATGAGAAGGGGGGAGGTCAGAGGGAGAAGCAGACTCCCCACTGAGCAGGGGGTCCAACACGGGATCAATCCCAGGACCCTGAGATCATGACCCGAAGACAAACGCTTAACCAACTGAGCCACCCAGGCCCCCCAACTTATGGTGTTTAAACCAGTTCGTTACATTCTAGCTGTCTTTTCCCATTTTGATGGTGACATACAGTTTACAGTGTCGGAAGACAGAAGCACACAAAAAAAGCACAATTTCGATTTCTATTTTCATAAATACCAACTGATATTCTATGTTCTTTTCTGAAACAAAAATTCATCTTCTGAGGCAAGTGTAACCCTTTCTCTTGCCTTTTGGGTGTCAATGTTTCAAGATAATAATACTTCTCCAGTGTGAACTCAGGAAATGCTCAATAAAATGTGTCCATTCTTGTAGCCAGATGGATGAAAAAATCAACTCAAATGTAAACCACATGCTCACAAAAACTTACATTGCAGAAGGTGAATGTCTTTTAAAAGTATTTGGCACGTATTCTGAGGCAGGCAGCTAAAACAGAGATAGAATTCCCTTTGAGAGGTCCACGTGTGATGACTCTGACCAGACTTTATTACAAAAACTACTTAAATAAGACTGTGTCCAAGCTCCATAATGAGTTTATGTAAAGTGATAGTAATTTCCTCTCAGATGTTATTCACATAGTTAGCAAAGTGGGTCAAATTGTGTGGAAAAAGATCTATTTCTAAATTGCCAATGGGAATCCTCTCTGGCATCAATGTACACTTTGCATTCAAGCAAAGCTTGAGTAGGAGAGAACTGATTCACACAAAGCACTGTTCATGGAGGGTCTACTGGAATATTCTGCCAAATCACAGTGGTCTATTGATGTCTCAGGGCTCTAGAGAACCGTGTGTAAGGGAATGATGAGTTAGGTGTTGTTATGGGCTAAATCGTGCCCCCCCCCAAACTCATATGTTGAAGCCTTAACCCGAACTGCCTCAGAATGTGATTATATTCAGAGATAGGGTCTTTAAAGAAATAATGAAACTAAAACAAGGCCATTAGCATGTGCCCTAATCTGATCTGATTGGTGTCATAAGGAGAGGAAATTTGGACACAGGGAGACACAAATGATGTGCGCACGTAGAGGGAAGACCGTGTGAGGACGCAGCCAGAAGATGGCCATCTGCGAGCCAATGCAAGAGGCCTCAGGGGAAGCCGCACCTGCTGACACCTTGATCTTGGACTTCCAGACTCCAGAACTGTGGAAAAACACATCTCTGTTGTTTAAGCCATCAGGTCAGTGGTATTTTGTTACACGTGCCCTAGCAAATGAATGCATCTGTATTTGGCCGTTAGTTTACAAGAAAACAACCATGTTTGTGCATCTACCTACTTTTAACAGATGACTCTGCAGAAATGGTGGATCAAGATTCAGGACTACGGAACAAGGACCATGCATCTTAGAAAGAAACCATCTGAATGTATCAGTTGAAGTTTCTGTGTTTCTTAAGATCGTTGCTAGTCAGATTTTAATAGCTGGAAGCAGATGGTTAAGGTTGGTGATAGTTTCAAAAGATTACTATTAGAATGGGATAATTTGTACTCCCTAAGGAAAAAAAATAGTTCTGCAAAAAGCTCTGGAGGAGTGAAAACAATATATGGAAAATAAAGCTTCAGAACACTTCAAGACGTGAAAGGCTTCTGACTTTTCACTTTCTGATGTAGAAGACAGATGTCAGCCAATAGTCAGGAAAGCACAAAATGAGAAAAGAAGAAGCGAAGCGTGTTTTAAAACAGGTACATTGTAACTTATACCTCAGTAACATATGCATGAAAATAAGCATTGTAACAACACAAGGTAGATTTACAAAAAGATTAGAGTATGTTGTCCTGGCACTATGGCCGGTTTTCAAGAAGAAAGTAGTCTTTATTTTACAGAACATCTAGGAAAGATTTATGATCTTAATATTAAGATCAAGTGACTATTTCTCAACTGTGTACTATTTTAAAGTACTTCGTGCAAAGGGTGCTCACTAATTGAAAGCATTATAATGTTCAATTTCCTATACTGCTTTATCCCTTTGAAAGAATAAATAACAGGAAGAGACGATTGAAAGTTATATTTTCAACATTTTTATAATTTGTTACCAATTCAATTGCAGCATAACTCACATTTAAAAGATGAATCCAGGGGCGCCTGAGTGGCTCAGTCTGTTAAATGTCTGCCTTTGGCTCAGGTCATGATTTCAGGGTCCTGGGATCGAGCCCCATGTCGGGCTCTCTGCTCAACGGAAAGTCTGCTTCTCCCTCTCCTTCTCCCTCTGCTGCTCCCCCTGCTTGTGCTCTCTCTCTGTCAAATAAATAAATAAAATCTTTTAAAAATAAATAAATAAATAATAAAAAATGACTCCATTTTAAGTGAACAGTGTGATGAGCTTGACAAATGTAACCATCACCACAATAATATACAGAATAACTTCATCATTCTGGAAAACTCTTTTGTACTCTTTCCCAGTCAATTCAGCCCACCTCTGGCTCTAGTCAACCACTGATGTGCTTTCTATCACTATACATTAGATTTTTCACTTCTAGATTTTCGTATAAAGAGAATTATTCATTATGTACTTTCGTGTCTGGCTTTTTCACTTTGCATAACATTTGGAGATCCACCATGTTGTTGCATGAATCCGTAGTTAGTTTCTTTTTATTACTGAGTAATACCTCATTGTATGGATAGTACCACAGTTTGTGTATCCATTCACCAGCTTATGGACATGGGTTGCTTACAATTTGGGGCTATAATGAATAAACCTACTAAGAACATTCATTTGCAAGTTTTTATGTGGATGTATATTTTTGTTTCTCTTCGATAAATATCTAGAAGTGGAATTGCAAGATCATATGGTAGATGCATGGCTAACATTAAAGAAACTGCCAGTTTCCCAAAGTGAGTGTATTATTTTACATTCACACCAGAAATGTATAAAAGCTCCAAAAGCTAACACTTTTTATTGCTAATGTCTTTAATTTCAGCCATTCTGGTTCTGAGTGGTGGGATCCCATTTTGTGGGATTTGCATTTTTCTGATGTTGAGTATCTTTTCATGTGCTTATTGGCCATTTGTAGATCAGCATTTTTGGAGAAATTGTTCAAATCTTTTGCTCTATTTTACTGAGTTGATTTTCTTCTTAGTATTGAGTTGTTTGAGTTATGATTCCAAGTCTTTGGTCAAATATTATGTTTTACAGGTATTTTCTCCCATACTGTGGCTTTCCTTTTCATTTTCTTATTGAAATCTTTCAAAGATCAATGATTTTTTATTTCAATGGTGTCCAATTTAACATTTTTTTCTTAATGGTTAATGCTCTTTACGTCTTAAAAGTCTTTGCTTATTTCAAGGCTCAGAAGGTGTTCTTCTGTATTTTATTTTAGAAATTTTCATTTCAACTTTTACACTTAGGCCTATGATTCATTTCAAGTTAATTTACTCATATGTCATGAATAAGAGTCAATGTTTTTTCTCTCCTGTTCCAATATCACTTGTTAAAAAGTAGATTCTTTATCCATGGATTGCATTAACATTCTTGGTCATGAATCAGTGTGCCTTCTATGTGTGATATACTTCTGGACTTCCTGGTCTTTACCACTTATTTATATGTTTCTGTGCCAAGGCCACACTGTCATAATTACTACCCCTTTGTATAATGAAAGACAATGCATAACCACTCTTTTTCTTCAGTAATCTGAAGCAGAGTAGTGGCGAGTTATCTAGTTATGTAGGAACAGGTTTGGAAACATTTCCAAATTAAAGATACAACACTAGTTTCCTTCAAATTATCTGTAAATAGAAAAATAAAGGTCCTACCTACCTCATAATTCTCAGCTCCAGAATCAAGGCTTATGGGGACACTCAAGTGGAAAGTGTGTAGAAAAGAGGAAATGATAGCATGGGGCCTGGAAATGAGAGAATAGAGAGAAAATCATTCCCAACAGAATACCATCCTTAGTGGAAAATATTTGAAACATGTCTGAGTTGTGGTCTGAGAGCTATGGGGAATTCACAATGAAGTGAAATTACATTTAAATTGCAAGAAGCCCAGAGCAGAAGAGATTTAAATGAAACATTAATAAGGAACATGAAGAAAAAGCCAAATGAGTGAAAAGGTAATTTGAAAAAGTGCAAAGAATCGCAGAGAATGTGTTAGAAATAGAAGATAGGCAAAGAAGACATAAAACATACATATAACTTACCATGGGAAAAAAAAAGAGAGACCAATGAAGTATACCTAATATTTAAAATTATTAACCTAAAAAAATATAAAATTGTTATCCTAGACAACTTTCTGGGAATACAAGAAGACTTAAATCTATGTATTGAAAGTCCTCATTGCATGTCTGGGGAAATTGATGCATCCTGATAAAACTATTATAAACCTTAAATAAAATTCAAGATTGAGGGGGGNGACAACTTTCTGGGAATACAAGAAGACTTAAATCTATGTATTGAAAGTCCTCATTGCATGTCTGGGGAAATTAATGCATCCTGATAAAACTATTATAAACCTTAAATAAAATTCAAGATTGAGGGGGGAAAAAAAACCTTCAGGGGATCCAGGGAAAAAACAGTTACTTGGAGAGAGAAGAAAATCCCGTTGCCAAGACTTATGAGCAACCACATAGGAAGCAAGAAAACAGCAGACCAGCATTTGAAAGAAATTCTACAAAACAAAGTGAGAATCAATGAATTTTATATCCAGCTAAGCTATTGTTATTAACAAGGAAAATCAATCTGATGACCACTGACTTCTTGACATCCACTTATGAAGCAGTACAAGAATGCAGCAACATTTTCAGAGACACAGTAAGACAAAGTTGGAACCAAGGATTTTATATTCAGCCAAACTATTCTTCAAGTGTCAAAGCCCCAGGAAAGTAGCAAATTTGCAGGATCTCAAGAAATACTCTATTCATGAGCCTATCCTGACAAACCCATAGGAGGATAAGACTCATCCAAGAGACTGCTGGGAAACCTCAGTAGAGGACAGAGGAATTTATGAATGAATCCTTCAAAGACAAAAAGTTGCAAGGCAAAAGAGGAAAATAACATGTAAATATTATATATCCTGACAAAGGAAAAGTGAAACTATTTATTTATTTAATTTTTTTTTTAGAGAATAGGGTCTTTTTTTTTAAGATTTTTTTAAATTTATTTGACAGAAAGAGCGAGAGAGCACAAGCAGGGGGAACAGTAGAGGGAGAGGGAGAAGCAAGCTCTACACTTTAGTTCCACGCATTCTGCAGTCATATCAAACTTGGCATTCATCCTCAAGCAAACAACAGCCATCAAGATTTATTAGGAAAATCTCTAAGTTCATTAAGAATCAAGGAAAACCTTCAAAATAATCTGCCTTATTTCTTTTACTTAACATTTGGAAATAATTCACAGGAAATTGCAAAGATAGTATAGTTATAACCTATGCACTTTTCATCCTATTTCCTCAAAAAGTTATATCTTGCATGGTTATACTGCATATAATACCAAGAAAGTAATACTGGTGCAATATTTATCAATCTATACACGGGTAAAGTCAAGCAACCCCTGCCATGCAATCAAAATAGAGAGCTTTTACGTCACCACAAAGATCTCCCATGTGCTATCCCTTAAAAGTCATACCACCACCATCTCTAACTCCCGAGAACCACTGAACTCTTTTCCATCTGTATAATTTTGTAATCTAAAAAATGTTATGTAAATACATCATGTGTCTTGTTGAGATTGGGTTTTCCCCCCAAATGCATAATACCCCTAAAATATATCTTAACTTCCTGAGACTATCAATACTTTGTTCANTATAATTTTGTAATCTAAAAAATGTTATGTAAATACATCATGTGTCTTGTTGAGATTGGGTTTTCCCCCCAACTGCATAATACCCCTGAAATATATCTTAACTTCCTGAGACTATCAATACTTTGTTCATTACTGTTGTAGATTCATACGGCTATACCACACTTTGTTCAACTATTGAGAGATACCTGGCTCTTCCCAGGCTTTGGCTCTTGCAAGTAAAGCTACTATGAACAATTGTGTATAGATTTTCATGTAGACTTAAATTTTCCTTCTGCATGATAAGTGCTCAGAAATTCATTTGCTGACTCATATGGTGAGTGTATGTTTAGTTTTTTAAAAAAACTGTCAGAATATTTTCCAGAGTGGGTGTATATCATTTTCCATACCCCACCAGCAAAGTATGAGTTTGAGTTTCTCCACATCCTTATTAGCATTTGGTGTTGTCATTATTTTTAACTTTAGCTGTTTTAATAGGTGTGCAATGATTTCTCATTGTAGTCTTCATTTGCATTTCCCTAATGATTAGTATTAAATATTTTTTCATGTACTTATTTGCGACCCATATATCCTCTTCAGTGAAATGTCTCTTCACTTTCTTTGTGTTCTAACTGGATTGTTTGTTTTTTACTGGGTTTGTTTTTTTTTTCTTTTTGAGCCCTTGTGCTATGTGGTATTCAAATGTTTTCTTCCAGTCTGTAACTTGTATCTTCATCGTATTTATAGAGTCTTTCAGAGAGTAAAAGGTTTTAATTTTAATGAAGTCTAATTTTATTCTCTATGGGTTATGCTTTTGGTATTTTATCAAAACTCTTCACCTGGGCAGCCTGGTTGGCCCAGTTGGTAGACCATGTGACTCTTAGTCTCCAGGTCTTGAGTTCAAGCCCCACTTGGGCTTAGAGCTAACTTTAAAAAACAAAAACAAACAAAAACAATCTTCACCAAACCCTACATCTGAAAGATTTTTTCCTATGTTACCAACTAAAAGTTTTATAATTTTTGTTAACATTTAAATCTATGATCCTTTTGACTTAATTTTATATCAGGTGTGAGGTTTATGTCAAAATTTAATTTTTTGCCATAAATATGTGATTACTTAAAGCCATTTTTGCAAAGATAATTAAATCTCCATTGAATTGCTGTTACATCTATGTCAAAAATCCATTGGCCATACNCTACTATGAACAATTGTGTATAGATTTTCATGTAGACTTAAATTTTCCTTCTGCATGATAAGTGCTCAGAAATTCATTTGCTGACTCATATGGTGAGTGTATGTTTAGTTTTTTAAAAAAACTGTCAGAATATTGTAGTGATTTACACTTTTTTAGAAATTAGTCCATGTCTTATAAATTGTCAAATGAACTGTGTAAAGTTATTCAGAGTATTCTATTATTATTCTTTTGATGTATTCAAACTCTGTAGTACGATCCTCTGTTTCAACGTGATAATAGGAATTTCTGTCTTGTCTCTTTTTCTGTCAGTGTTGCTGGAGTTCTTTCTGTTTTGTTGATCTTTTTAAATAAAAACTTTTGTTTCATTGAGCTTTTCTATTGCGGGCCTGTTTTTAATTTTATTGATTTCTGTGCTTTTTCCACCCCTCAATTATGAGTTTATTTGGCTATTCATCTAGTCTCATAAACTGAGAGCTTAGATTATTGATTTGAGATTTTCCTCCTTCCTATGTAATAAGCATCTAGGGCTATAGATTTCCACCTCAGCACTGATTTAGCAGGACCCCACAATTTTTGATAAGTTTTGCTTTCATTTTCACTAAGTTCAATGTATTTATTTGTCTCAAGACTTCCTCCTTGACCAATAGATAATTTGAAAGTGTGCTGGTTTATTTCCCAAGTGTTTGGAGATTTTCCTGATCTCTTTCTGTTCTTGATTTCTAGTTTTATTACATGTGGTTAGAGAAACACACTCTGCGTGATTTCAATTCCTTTAAATTTGTTGAGGTTTGTTTTATGGCCCAGGATAATATCTTGGTATTGTTCCGTAGATGCATGAAAATAATAGATATTCTGCTGTTGTTGGGTAGTATGCCTTATCAGTATGGATTAGCTCCTGTTGGCTTTTGAGCTCTTCTATCCTTGATGACGTGCTGTGTCATTGTTTTATCAGTTGTTAGATGGGGTATTGAAGTTTCCAACTGTAATTATAGATTTGTCTTCTCCTTTTATTTCTTCCAGTTTTTGTTTCACATGTTTTGAAGCACAGCTTTTTGGCACGTACAGATTTAGGATTCCTGTGTCTTCATGAATTCTCTCTCTCTCTCTCTCTTAATTTTCTTTGTCCTGAAATTCACTTAATCTAATATTAATATAGCCACTCCTGCTTTCTTTTGATTAGTGTTTGCATAGTATATCTCATTTCATTCTTTTGCTTTCAACCTATCTGTATCACATTTGATGTGAGTTTCCTACAGACAGCCTATAGTGAAATCATATTTATTTTTTTGTCTTTTAAATCCACTGTGCCAATTTCTCTTTTAATTGGTGTACTCAGATTATATACATTTCATGTAATTAGTGATATGTTGAGGCTTAAATGTGCCATTTTACTTTATTTTGTTTATTCTGTTTTTCATTTGTTTTTTGTCACTTAAATTTTTTAAGAAATAGATTTCAATATATCTGTGATGTTTTTAAGAGTATCTGTTCCCCTAACAATATTAGTAGCATTTTAGATATTATATTGTACATGTGTATTATGGTCTACTAGTGTTGACATTTTTCTCAGTATAAGTGAAGTATAGAAACTTTACCTTCCTTTTTTTTTTAAGATTTTATTTATTTATTTGACAGAGAGGGACAGCCAGCAAGAGAGGGAACATAAGCAGGGGAAGTGGGACAGGACGAAGCAGGCTTCCCAGAGGAGGAGCCTGATGCAGGGCTCTATCCCAGAAAACCAGGATCACTCCCTGAGCCCAAGGCAGATGCTTAACGACTGAGCCACCCAGGCGCCCCAGAAACTTTACCTTCCTTTATGTCCATCTCTCCTTCCCCCTCTATAATCCTATTGTCTGTCATTTTTCTTCTATATAAACAAAAGACATTAGACAGTGTTGTAATTTTTGTTTCAAATATTAAAAAAAATAATAAAAACGTGAGAGAAGAAGGAAAGTGTATTACATTTCCTTCTGCTTTAGCTCATCCTTTTCTTTCTTTCCTCCTGGTGTTGCAAGATTCCTTTTTTTTATCGTTTCCCTTCTGTTTAGAGTACTTCTTTGATCTATTCTTTTGTAGTAGGTCTGCAGACAACAAATTCTTTTAGTCTTCCTTTCAATCTAAAAATGTCTTAATTTCCTCTTCATCCCAGAATATTTTAGCTGGATATAGAGTTCTGGGTTGACAGTTCTTTCTGCACTTGAAAAAATGTCACACAATTTCCTTCTAGCCTCCCTGGTTTCTGTTAAAAAGTCTGCTGTCATTCAAATTATTTGAAGTGTTTCTCTCTGGCTGCCTTCAAAATGTTTTTCTTTGCCTTTAACTCTCAAAAGTTTTTGATGTTTTTGGGTTTATCCTGTTTGGAATTCATTCAGCTTCTTGAATCTCTAAGTTGATGTCTTCTGCTCAATTTGGAGAAATTTCAGCCATTATCTCTTTGAATCCTTTTTTAGCTCTGTCCTCTTTCTCCTCTCCTTCTAGAACACTGATGACATGAATGTCAGATATTTTTTTATAGTCCACAGATCCCTGAGTATCTGCTCACTTTTATTTTCAGTCTTTTTTCTCTTATTTAGGTTGGGTAATTTCTATTGTTCCATCATCCAATACATTTATTCTTCTGTTGAGATTATCCATTGAGTTTATTTGAGGGCTATTGTATTTTTCAGTTCTAGAATTTCCATTTGATTCTTCTTTATGTTTCTATTTCTTTGCTGAGAATGTCAATTTTTTTTTCATTTGTTTCAAGTGTGTTCATAGTTGCTGGCTAAAGCATTTTAATGAAGGATGCATTAAAGTTGTTAGACAATTTTAGCATCTATGACATCTCAGGGCTGGCATCTAATGATGTCTTTCTTCATGCATATTAAGATTTTCCAGGTTCTTTGGATAACAAGTGATTTTTCTATTATTAAAATCTGGACATTTGGGGTCTTTTATGAATCTTGTATCTTAATGGACTCCCTCTGACACAACTCCAGTGGGAAAGAGGAATACCACTTTGTTACTGCAAGGTGGGATTAGATGCCCAGATTCTCCACTAGGCTTCTGTTGTCTGTTGACAACAGGAAGGGTGGGGTTCCTTGTTACTGTGAGCTAGAAGCTCCCCAAATGATCTCCACTGACAATGTCGGGAGGAGTGACCTCTATCTCTGGGTGGTGGTGAAAAACCCCTCTCCGCTAGGCTTTCCCTGATACCCCTCTTCCAAGTGTAGGTGAATTCCAGGCTTCTTATGTAATTTCCGTCAGCATCATGGATTCCTCCTTACCACTCAGCAAGGATGAAGATCCTATTTCCCCACTCAGCCTCTGACGCAACCATGGAAATGGGTTTGGGGTAACTTGTTAAATATCCATACTTTCCACTCTAGCATGGGTGAGGGTGAAGGTTGATCACAGTTTTTTCTGTGGTGTTTGGCTGGAGTAGTACAGTTATAAATTAAAAGCTTTCTGTCTTGCTAGGCAGCCCCTTTCTTGGCCCTTTGGCTAGAGTGAGCAGGTTCTTCTTAGGGCATTTTTGTCTATTCCGTTTGGCATTACTAAGTTCCTGGCTTCTCCTGTCCCCATTATGGGATAGATGCATCAGAAAAAAACAAAACAAAACAAAAACTGTGTCATTCCATAAGCCCCAAGCTCCCTACTCAGTCTGCCTCCTTCTCTCCACTTTTCAGATTCTTCTTAATTTTTTAATATACAATATCCAGGTTTTCTAGGTGGGAGGAATATGGAAAGTATGTTTACTCCATCTGATGTTCTCAATATCCTTAACTCTTGGAGCAACTGTTCGCACTAAAGGCTAATAGTCTCAATAGCCTGGACACATTTCTTCATCTGTTGCAATCAAACACAAATTAACTCAATATTGGTAAATGGTTTTCCTTGTTTGGCTAACAAAGGAGCTGCTCAAAAATTTACTTTGATTTGAACCAAATTTCAATATTTTTAAATTTTTTGATGAAATATTGCTCTGATGAGATCTTCCATTTTAAAACTTCTAATTTTTCTGAAAGTTGGTTTTCTGTGAGTGGGACTATTGTAAAGAGAGCTTAGTCTATTAATGTTATTTTTCTAACATTATCTCAGCACAGCTACTGTATCACTGCAGACAAAATGCAGTGCTGTGCCATTTAATTTGATAAAAAGAAATAGTTCATCCTTCATTCTTCCTTAAAAGTACAATATTCCAAACTGACTTTTCTTATCATGTTTTGACCAGGGGGTAGGCACTGGTAATAAAAAATAAATAATTAAATGTTATGGCACAGTAATAAGCATGGCATTCAAAATGCTGTTAATTTATATTCGGCTTGCAGTAATTCATAGTATACCAAACAGCAATGGAAAGGAGAGAGAATGTGACAAACAATTCTTGTCACAACAAGTCAGTGCTGCTGTTATCATGTGAGAACAACCATGCATAGACAATATAATCAAACAAGCATGTGTTCTAATAAAATTTATTTATAGACGTTGGTATCCAGGACCAGAGAAAGAGACACTAACCACAAATTAATATACACTGCATGACCCCATGTATATAAAATTCACAAACAGGCCAATGCACTCTTTTGGGTTAAAAATAGTGATTTCCTTTAGGGATCGTAGAGCAAAGAGGATTGTCGTGAATGAACTTTTTTGGGTTACAGAAATGTTCCAGATCTTGATTGGGGTGTTGGTTACTTGGACACATTTACCAAAACATTAAACTGCGTACTTTAAATCTGTGCATTTTACTCTATGTAATTATACTTCAATAAAACATTAAAAATAAAATGATAAAGTATATTATTAACACAGATAGGATGACTTGAATAGGCTATATATTAAATAACAGTATTGTATCAATACTCAATTTCTTGAGCTTAATAGTTGTGTTGTGGTTATAAGAAGAATATTCTTGCTTTTAGATGATGCACCTGAAATATGTAAGACTGTAATGTCATAACGCCTGCACCTCTCTCTCAAATAGTTCAGCCACTATTATGTTTAAGATATTTAGGAGTGTAGTGTCATAACGCCTACAACTACTTCTCAAACAGTTCAGCCAAAAAAATCATTGTGTGTGTCTGTGTGCATGCATGTGTGTATGAAAAGAAAGAGAGAGAGAAAAAAACAGGCAATGTTTCAAAAAGTTAATAACTGATGAGTTTCGGTAAACTTAACGGCTGTTTATTTTATTACTCTTGCGGCTTTTCTACAGGTTTGAAAATGTTCAAATTAAATGTTGTAAGAAAACATAAATGCCAAACAAAAATTCCTGCATAGAAATATATGCAGAAGATCGAGTTGGATAACTCTAGAAAATCGGAATTTGCCAATCTGCATAGGAGATATGCACTACCTCTTGAGAAATGGAATTAACTTATGTACAGTTTTGTCATGGTAAGAAATTTGGAGGTAATAAGAAATTTCCCACCAACCCTGGCCAAAATACAGTCACCTATAAATGTTGTAGCTATATCAGTAGTGGCCTAGATGTATTTGCTCTTCCTTTCGACTGAAATTTTCCAGCACACGAAAGCTTTATAATCAACACAGAGATAGTTTCAAAGCATTATTTGTCATTAAGTAAAGCTTTGATGTTGACAGATGGTGACCACAGTCTTAAATAATTTCTGTTACTAAATCTTAAAAAAAAAAAAAAAGAAGAAGCACAGCTTCTGAAGCCAGATTTGTGCCACATCTGAACACAATAATGGCTTACATTCTTACTTTGAATCTCAGTAGTAACTTCTTTAGAGTAGGTCAAATGCTCAACAAGCAGATATACTTCACATGTTTCCATTTCCAAGAAGTGACAATATTACTTATACAGTTCACTTTGCAATTAATCATGTAGATACATTTTTTTATTGTTACATTAAACTGTCATGTATCTCTTGGCCCATGACAACATTTTTATTTTGTGTTGGTTCTCTATACCTATTAGTATACACCTTAAGATCATGGACCATGCTTCATATGTTTTTATACCTCCCTGTGATTTCCATAAGACAGGCCTTTAAAAAAAATATTTGATTTTTGACCAGAAATTATAATTGTACTTTTATGACTTTGTGGAATATTTGTCAGAACAGCATCAGACAGCCTCTCCATTTTTATAAGGCTATCACATTATATTTTATTAATTGTTATTAAAATATTTCATTGTCTAAGTATGAGGCTATAAAAAGAAATCTGTGAATTTCTATGTTATAGTCATTTTATTTAAAAAAATCATACTACAGAAGAGGAGAATATAAAAATTATTTCAGGTAGGAAAGAAGATATCCCAAGGTAGGATAGTATATCAAAAATTTTTTAAAAAGAGAATAAAAAGGGAAAGATGAAAATCCCTACAATAAAATTCTACAATATGCTGTGATAAAACTTTACCATTTCTACTTGATATAAAAATAAAAGAAACTTAAAAATATATATTTCTAGAGTTAGGGAGCAAAAACAATATGCCAGAGTTAGAGAAAAATACCCTGCAAGGGAGAGAAGTCTTTTGTAGACTACTTAGTGAGGCCACACAAGAATGATCTGACCTTTAGAAAAGGCTCTCATTCTGTCATCAGATATTTTGCAGTATGCTGATGCCTGTCCTACACTATTGGATAGTAGTCAGTAGCTGGTTTTACAAGCTGGTAGTGATTATATTTATTAGCCTAGAGGACATAAGCATCATGGGGGTAATATTGCCATGAAAATAAAAAGCTCAGAATTCATTACACCAACTAAGGAAAACAACAACCCATTTATCAAGATTTTCAAAAATTCAGCTACCCTCTTCCATTTCCCTCTCTTTTCTTAGCTTCATTTGACCAAACTAACAAATATTCAAGAGCATATTACAACAAAGTGTTGGAGATCACATGTGCAGCTGAAATATTTCATCAGTAGAATATCAACTTTTTAATATAGAATCTTGGGAAATATTGTCCTGAGCCTGAGTTTAACAAGAATCCCAGGACCACAAATTTGCTTGGTTCTGCATGGTGGTAAATAGCCAACTGGTGGTATGTGGTCATCACTACAGCTCTCACAGCTGCCTGTGTCCTCCAGATAGACTATCATTGATGATCTGCTGACTTCTGGTCTCATGCCCCTCACCGAGATTTCGAGGTTTCCCTGAAGGTCAAGATAATCACTCACCTCCCTTTACTCTCAACCAGCCTCAATAAAAGGCTCCTTCTGCCATAAATCAACACTTCTCAGATAGGATGCTGGGGTATTTGGTGCCCAGTAAGGATTTCTTTACAGCACTATCCCAGGACCTGAGTGCAGGAAGAAGAGAGGAGGGCTTTTGCCTTAGGCAGACCAAAAAGTTGGGTTCAAAGATACTTTATCAGTGAAAGAAAAGGTATGCCAGATGAGGCATGAAGTTTGTCACCTTCTTCATCTGGAACACTCAGATATCAAGCTTGGACCACAAAAGGTGACAGAACTCTTGATTACCAGTGGATATTAAATCGTTGCAGAGCAGAAGTAATACCTCGTATACTAGTGTAGCCCTACTATGACATGGGTATTTTGCTGTGACTCAATAAAATGTTCCCATGAAGGCCAACATCACAAGACAGACATAAAATGTGTGCTGGATGCCTCCATGTATAAATCACCAGTCTCTTACTCTCCTAGCAAGCTTCCCATATGTGTCAGGCTACAGTGAAGTAGTCATTCAGGGAGAGGTCAAGGGTCTCCTCAAACTCACTAGCTCCCACCAAGGCCCAGGAGAGCTAGGTAAGAGCACTGCCCTCTGTAGTGGAGAGAAGAGGAGCTGGAGAACACCCTGGTTGGAAGTGTGTGGACTTCACATGGAACACCCATTATCCAAGGAGGTAACAGCGTCCAGTACCTGGCACAGGCTATGCTGATGAGAATGAGGTCTGGAGTCAGACTGTACACAGGTTCACCACTTGGGGGCTGGACCTTGGGCAAGTTTCTTAGTCTGTCAGAGCCTCTTGTCTGTTGTAGGTTTTATTAAGATGTTCCCTGAAACACTCATCACAGTTCATGTGAGGGTTAAATAGCATCCATGAAAAACATTTAGCAGAGTGTTTAGCATGTGGTGGATGCTGTAAAAATGCTAGCTATAATTAGTAAGGTATTATAATGATTTAGAAGACTGAAATCAGGGGAGCCTGGGTTGCTCAGTCAGTTAACCATCTACCTTCAGCTCAGGTCATGATCCTGGGATCCTGGGATCGAGCCCCACATTGGGCTCCCTGTTCCATGGGGAGTCTGCTTCTCCCTCTCCCTGTGCCCTTTCCTCTGCTCATGCTTGTTTTCTCTTTCTCTCTCAAATAAATAAATAAAATCTGGAAAAATAAAGAAGACTGAAATCAGAAGCAGTGAAAGTCATAACCATGAAGGTAACCACATGTACCACAGTGGAGGGATAGAACAGTCCTAGAGAGTGAAAGTGACAAAGTCAGTATTTTGAAGAACGGACCAGGTATAGGGTAGCCTTCAAGGCCGGGCATTCCCTCCCTTTAGTTTGACAGTTGGCATGAGACTCAGTGTTAAATGAAGAATTTAATAAATGCAAAGCCCCAAACAAATTACCCTATGCCATACAATCTAAAGAAAAGACCATCATGCTCAGTAATCTGAAACCATACCACATAACTATGTCTACCAGCATTCTCCTACCATCATATGGGATAGCCTGTTTCCAATCTAATGTAATGTGCCAAGCTCTAAAACACGAAGATGTCATTTACAAGAAGGTAATTCTGGGGCACTTTGGTGGCTCAGTCAGCTAAGCATCTGACTTTCAATTACAGCTCAGGTCTTGATCTCAGGGTTGTGAGTTTGAGCTCTGCGTTGGGCTACTTTAACGATGAAGTTTACTTGAAAAAATAAATAAATGAAAGAAGGTAATTCAATAATAAAAAATAAGCTTGTCATTTAAAATAACTGTGTGTTATACGCAACCAAAAAATTATTGAACACTACATCAGAAACTAAGAATGTACTGTATGTTGGCTAACTGAATTTAAATTAAAGAAACATAGTTTGTCTGATAATAATAATAAAATTATTTCAATAAATTGTCTTACATACTGAGGGATAGATAAAATCCTTCTAGTCTAAGACACTAGTATTTGATTTTTATCATCTAAAAAGAAACTGAACTTGGTCTAAATAGCAAAACTTACAGGATAAATAATTCTCATTTGAAAACCAATGGTAAATACCAGCCACTGAATGAATACTACATGTGAAAAGATCAGAATCTTATCATAAAACACACTTATCCATGTAACTTTAATTTTATTGGTTCTTAGCTTTCTCCTACTCTTTGTCTATCTGTGTTCCTTAATAGCATTGCTGTATGGTATTTTCTGTAAAATAAGTGACCCTTATTTTCTAACTATGCATTTTAAATTCTCAATTAAGAAATATCTGTGTATTAATTTTGGATATTCCCCAGAGTTTAAAGCTAATAAGTGGCTTATATCTTTATCTTTATTATTATGAATTTTTAACTACTGATAAAATCAGTGGAGTTCAGCAATCCCATATTCCTATTCTCTTAGAGATATAATTATTTTTAACTGGTTTATAGTTTTAGCCCTAGTTATTCAATATTAAAAGAAAACATATTGATGATTTCAAATTGGGTATGTAATAGTGCATTTAGTTTGAGTAAATAAGGGAATTTGGTAAACATAGACAAGATTCTTTTCACCCCCCCACAAAAAAACGTCAAGTTACCACTAAGAAATTTTTCCAGTAAGCTCAAAAGTATAACTATCATGTCAATATGATAAAGATTTTTAATGTTTATCTTTTGTACATTTGCTAGTGCATTTTGCCATAGCTTGTGATTTGGACATAGATCACATTTTCAGTGATACCATATTTAATCAGTGTTTCATACACAAAGAAGTGGAAACCACTTATTCTGAGAGCAATTGATAGCATATCTCTTAGTGATGTTGGCAAGAAAAGTTGGGTAAGAAAGCAGTTCTCATCTGAGAAGTATGGACAAAAAGAGCCCCAAAATGGGACATGTGGAGGCTTAGAGGAGAATTATCAAAAAAGCCGACTACAGATCAAGTTCTGGCCCAGGAAGAAGGCCTGTGAAATTTTATAATTAAGGGAGGTTTTTCAGATATTTGCAAAATTAACACCAAGAAGGATAATGAATCATTCCTTCTGGCGTTTCATAAATAACAGTCATTTTCTATAAAACCTATAAAGCTAATTATTATTATCCTAGCACATTGATATGGATGGAATCCTTCCAGAATAATATTTTAGACCTAAAATATATACTGCTTCATAATTTACCAATTATACCTATCATGTTTCAGTTGTCTATTTTATGACTTTGGGCAGAGAAATCATAGATTGCTGACTCAGCTCTACAGTGAGGAGAACAGTTCAGGGTGTAGTAATCATTCTTCTATTCTATGCAAATGAAATTAAAATAGAATTCAGATGCCATGCTTTAGTGGGCCTAACACTTATTTCCATAATGTCAATCAACATAAATCAAGTGTCTTATCATTAATATGGTCTGATCTATCTCAGGAGAAGACGCAAAGCAAAAAAGAGAAGAAATGTATTTTTGTTTGGCATGTTTACTGTTTCCTTATATAAGAACAACAGCTTTGTGCTAACAGATGAATTCTATCATACTAGTTTTGGAATTAAATAAATGCTTTCAGGCTACCAAGACATCACTCAAAATAACTGAATTCATGCCAACAAATGAGGCATAATGATCATAGCTCACAGACTTAATAATAGCAGAACTTAATAATAGCAAATAATGTTTATTGACTGCCTATTGTGTGTTAGGTGAACACTATCCCATAGAAACCTCATGGCAGCCATAAACACAAGCCACATACATGATTCAACATTTTTGAGTAGCCACCTTAAGAAAAAATAAACAAAAAGAAAAGACAGGCTTACAAAAAGGTAAACCTAATAAATCCAAAATATTATTCTTTCTATATGTCACCAACATCAAAAATTATCCTATTTTTATTTTATGTGTGTTCTGAGTCGTCTTACTCCAGTGTGCATTTCCATCATTTATATTTACAGCTCCTGTCTATTTGGACTACCCCCGTTTCAAACGCTCAGTGGGGGCCAACGGCACTGGACAGTGTAGTGTGAGACCTGGGCTAGTAAGTCCCTTACAAGGCTCACTTCATTCAGTCCTCACAGCCACCCTAAAAGATAGGCAGCACCATCACCCTGAATTACAGATGAGAACATGGAGATTGAGTAATTGTTCAAGGTCCCACAGCTCATAAGTCACAGAGCCAGAATATGATCGCAGGGGTTCCTTTTTTTTTTTTAAGATTTCATTTATTTATTTGAGAGAGTGACAGCACAGAGGGAGAGTGAAAGGGAGAAGCAGACAGACTCCCGCTGAGCGGAGAGCTCCATGCAGGACTCGATCCCCGGACCCTGAGATCATGACGTGAGCCAAAGGCAGACGCTTAACAGACTGCGCCACGCAGGCGCCCTGATCGCGGGGGTTCTGACTTCAAAATCTTCCTCACTAGATTATCACCAAAGTACAGGACTGCGTACCAGTACATCAAGAAAATGGATAAGCATGGTAAGTAGGATCAGAGACAAGAGAAATACAGAAACCAGTTCCACAAGTTCCTCAAAGAGGGCTGACTGGCTGTGATCTTTTTATAAGGATTCCGGCCTTGTAAAAGATTCCAGACTCAGGAAGAAGAGCCGAAGTGGGTTCAGTTCTAATGCAGACGGTTCAACTTAAAGTAAACCAGCTAAATGCACCCATTGGAACCTTAAAAATTCTCCCCAGACCCTGCACTGTGGTTGGAGCCAATCATTCTGACATTTCTGGGAGGCATAGAATGCACGAGAAAACACTGGTTTGAGACTCAGCAGCTTTGAAATCAAATCCCAATTCTATTGTTTCCTGGCTATGCAATCAGCGGCAAGTTTCATATCCTTCCTGAGCCTCTTTTTTTTCAAAGGAGCTTTTGAAATACACTTTTTATAGGCTGGCAGTGCAGTTTGAATTATGTAAAGACTCTAATATCACCCTTAGCATGTAGTAGGCATTCAGTAGTATCTTATGTTCCTATTCTTCGGGAAAATTAGTGCTTACGGAAACAAATTCAGTATTTGTCATTTATTCTGTACCTCAGGTAGCAAGTGAGAGAGCTGGATTTGAACCTAGGCATTCTGCCTCCAAAGCCCATAAGCTAAAGCCCTATGCTCTCCTGCTTCTTCAGGTATATATTCCTATGTATACATATATGCATATGTATTTGCATATGTGTGACTATAAACATACATGAGACTTTCATTCTTATGTAAGTGTCTGTGAAGGAGTCAGAAAATCATAAAAAATGGTGATTTACATTCAAATTAATTCTTGTCCCTTTCACAAAGGTTTGAAAGCTTCAAGCTTCAGATTTATTTCAATCTCTCTATTCAATAAACTAGAGACCCAGGCAATATATTTAAAGCTTTTTTAGCGGTAACATTAATTCACATTGTAGAAAAATAATGGTGCAGACTTGTACAAAGGAAAAGCCAAAAGCATGACTTCCAGTTTCTGGAAATAGCTTGAAAGTCATCACCCTCTTCTTCCAAAAAAAAAACTGGACAAACTGAAAATCAATGACTTCCATGATCACCCAAAAACTCGAACCCATCATGATGGTTTTCGATAGGGGAATGGCTAAACCAGCATGGTGCCTCCATACAATGGAAGATTCTTCAATGATAAACAAGGGCATGAGCTATCGAGCGAGGGAAAGACATGGCTGAGTCTCACATACATACCGCTAAGTGAACAAAGCTACTGTAAAAAGGCCACAGACCGTATGGTTCCAATTATCTGATATTCTGGGAAGGGCAAATCTACAGAAAAGGCAAGTGGATCGATGGCTACCAGTTCAGGGTAGTGATTAATTTAATAAGTGAAGCACAGGTGATTTTCATAAGGCAGGAACTATTCTTATGATACAGTAATAGTGGACACAGGATACTATGGATTTCTCAAAACTCATAGAACTTCACAGCACAGAGTGAACCTTAACATGCCCCAATTGGTAAAAAATCATTTGGGACTTTGGGGATCCTAGGAAGAAATGTAGAATAGGACAAAATAATCTAACTGTATTACTAAAGTATGGAAAGGCCTCACTAATGGTAGGGGTAGGAAAGTACCTTTGCAAATAAGTCAGATCTGTAAGACTAAAGGCCTTATACAAGCCTCATATTCTAACCGATGAAGGTGTTTTTTTATTTTTGCTTTTTTTAAAAAAGATTTTATTTATTCATTTGACAGAGATAGACAGCCAGCAAGAGAGGGAACACAAGCAAGGGGAGTGGGAGAGGAAGACAGGCTCATAGTGGAGGAGCCTGATGTGGGGCTCGATCCCATAACGCCGGGATCACGCCCTGAGCCAAAGGCAGACACTTAACGACTGTGCCAGCCAGGTGCCCCAATTTTTGCTTTTTACCATGGAATACAGGCTACTGAGGCTGAACAACTGCACATGTCTGCTGACACTGACAGTTAAGTGAATGCTTGGTGGATGGCAGATGGTATTGCCATTGGAGTGTACAGACAGCAAGGAGAGGTCAGAAAGTGGTAATGGATTCAAGTTAGAAACATCAGTGTGAACTCATGTTTAGCTTAATATAGAAAAATGGTCACAAATTGATGGACATGAGTATATACATAGGCTATTATATACACAAGTATTTCTTTACTCTCTCATCTGAGAAGGCCTGGAAAGGACAAATACCCAGGAACAAGGAGCACACTTAGCATCCAGTTCTTGATTTCTTTTTTTTTAATTTTATATTTATTTATTTGAGAGAAAGAAAGAGAGCAAGAAAGCACAAGCTGGGAGAGGGAGAAACAGGCTCCCCACTGAGCAGGGAGCCTAATGTGGGACTCGATCCCAGGACCCTGGGATCATGACCTGAGCCGAAGGCAGACATCCAACCAACTGAGCCACCCAGGCACCCCCAATTCTTGATTTCTAATACCATTCTCCAATAAAAGAAGCCAGGGCTCCCTGGAGAAATGGCTGATTCTAAAACTAAAGGCAAAAATGGAGCATCTTATAATATCAGAAAATAAAAAAGTGTTCAAAACTCACACACAGACACTCATGCACACGTATGCACACAGGCATGCACATACACACACCCTGATGGGGTATGTCAAACGGGGCACAGGATTCAACTGAGAGAGCTCTCAATGGCCAAAGCTGGAAAAATTTGTGCAATAAAATAAACAAAGTAGTATTGAATTAAAGCTAGAGCTTAAAGTAAACATCCATGAGTCCATGCTGATATAAATAAGTAATAGAATAAACAAACAAATGGATAAAATGAACAAATCTCCCAGGCAGAAGAATTCCTAATCATTTCTGTAGATACCCTCAATGAGGGGTAGCATAACTTCCTTTTGTTAAGTGTGAGCAATTTATAATGACTTCCTTCCAAAAAATACAATGTAAAAAAGCAGGAAGTGAGGAATAACTACACAGTAGGAAAGCCTCAAGAACACTAGACTAGCCAGGTGATCAAGGTCAACAGAAATAGTGGTCATTCATGATGATGGTAGGTTCCCTTGATAAGACGTGATGGGTATGATACTTAACCTCTCTTAATCTTCTTCCCAAAAACTCATAACCCAAATCTGAAAATGAGAAAAACATCTGACAAAACCCAGTTGATGAACATTCCACAAAATAACTGACCAGAACATCCCTAAATTGTCAAGGTCATCAAAAACAAGGAGAGCCCGAGAAATTGTCACAGGCAGAAAGAGAATAAGGAGACGTGACAAATAAATATAACATGGTAGCCAGGCTGGGGTTCTGGAACATTAAAAGAACATTGGGTAAAAAAGAAAAAGGAAGGGGGGGAATCTGAGTAAACTATGGACTTTAGATAATAAAAATGTATCAGTATTGTTTCATTAATTGAGACCAAGATGCCATCCTAAGGTAAGACGTTAATAATAGTGGAAACGGAATGGGATGTAGGGGACCTTGCTGTTCTAACCTCACAATTTTTCTGTAAATCTAAAAGTATTCCATAATAAAAAGCTTAATAAAAAAATAAAATTCTCCCCCACACCTTATAAGTAGCTATTCTTACCTTTTCTCTCAGAAATAATTCCATATATGTTGTTGCATAACTTAAACATTTTATTTTGCATATACTCAATAAAATATTATCTTTGAAACAGAGTTATGCCTTTTAAAATATATATCGATGCTATAGAAGTTATATGAATTCTTCATCTTCAATCTTGAATTCTTAATCCTATTTCTCATTACAGAGATGACAAAACTAAGTTCTAGAAACTGCATTTGCAAATGACTTTAACATACATTAACCTTATTATTTAACCCTGTGAAATGGGCACAACAGATATTCCTATCATTCTCAAAGGGTCAAATAAGAAAACCGAGGCTAAGAAAGAAATCCAGCCTCTCCTCAAGGAAATGCGACTGATGAGACAGACCTGGGACTGGGATCGGAGTGTTCCAGCTCCTAGTCTGACACCTTACTTCCTGTCCCATGCAGTTTGGCTCTTACCCTCCGTCTGGTGTTACAACCACCGTACTATAATAAGCAAATCAAACACTCAACTATATGAGAATCAAGGATGCGGTATCTGGTTGAAGAAATTTCATCAATAGAAAAATAACTTTAAATACCAAGTATTCAAGTGCAAGAATGTGTGACTAAACCTAGCCCCTGGAAACTGTGAAACTGACAAACTAGCTTGGTCGTCATGCATGCCTACAGCAACTTTTCCCTACTGACAGGCCCGAAATCTAGACGAAAGGTTTTTAAAGAAATCAAAGGTGAGATAAGGAATACCAAAAGGGCCAAAGTCATCAAATCGGGGGAAAGAGAATATGAAACGCTGTGGTGAGGCTCCAGTGGGCAGCTGCCGTCTCTACTTTCACTAGGATTGAGAGAAATTCTGGGGAGTTGTGTGCTTTGTGCTTTTGTGTGTGCACTTTGTTTCTTCATTATTGTTTTTGTCAAAAGTTATAAAGACAGAGACTGGTCTTCGTTTCAGAATATCTTAAATTGTGCCAAATGAATTCAGCTGCGAATGGATACAATAAAGGCAAGCAATAATAAATAAACTATTATATTTCTGGGTAACAGAAGTGGTTCCAGCTGTTGGTCTAATTCTATCTATGTAGAAAACTGCTTTCAGCAAACATCCCAAATTGCCTGACTAGCTTGGCTGATTGAGATTTCATTTGAGAGCTTACAAAATGTGGTTCATAACAATTAGGTCAGAAGTATGACAAAGTAAATGGGAAGATAGAGAATTTCCTTAAAGAATTTACATTGAATTAAAGGGGCTAAGGATACTTATCAAAATTTAATTTAATATTAACAAAAACCGGAAGGTCGCATGTACTGAGTTTGGAAAGGCTTACTTCAAGCAGTTTGTTTTCATTAAGTATTTGTGAAATATGTGTATTATAAAATGTTCATTCATTAATTATTTGTTCTAGTCACAGAAGAACCTCCACTCTTTTTTACTATATGAGCAACATTCATATAATCAATAATGCCCTCAGATTTATTAAACAACTTCATCCCTTCACATCAATCTAACTTTCATTAAATTTCTGTCTTACACCATACGCCATAAAAAAAAGACAAAAATTTAGTCAAATCTAAGGAATCAAATAATTATAAGCATGAAGTTAGAAGATTTTAGAGCTTCGACGGACATAAAAGATGCTATCAACCATTCACTTTATTTTACAGATGGAGAAGTTGAGCACAGAGTAGCACGTGAACCACAGTGCCCCACCTGATATAGGTTATTATAAAAAAGCTGTCCTCGTTCTCTTTCTTAAGGAATCACGCTCCATTGCCGTTACAGCGCGCTTCCCTCCGCAAATGTCTCTCCGCAGAAAGCTAGTCCCACCTGCTGCACAGGACCACCCGGGCTTCTCAACTTTTGGTTTGCAGAAAAGCAGCATCAGAATCACCCAATCACCCGGGTGGGTGTTTGTTCAAATGCAAATCCTTCAACCCAATCCCAGACCTCCTAAATGAGAACCTTCTGTGTTGTTTGTGAATAATTGCATAAAATCAGTGCATATACACCTTATCTGAGTATAACTCACCTGGAGGGCTTATCAAAAATGCAAAATTCCACGCATGTGCATAGAACTGCATATGTGCACAGGCACACGCATACACACACACACATGCATGCAGGTTTAAAAATGGTGCAAACTGGCTATGGCCTACTGTCTAGTTAACAGCAACGTACCAATGTCAAGTTTCCTGGTTTTAATGTTATTCTACAGCTGTGCAAAATGTCACTATTAGAGGAAGCCAAATGAAGAGTACACAGAACGCTGTGTACACATTCCCAGGGCCTCACTAAGAGATCATGACTCCGCAAATCGAGAGTAAATATAGGAAGTGTGTTGTGTGTGTGTGTGTGAGAGAGAGAGAGAGAGAGAGAACCAGAACGCCGGTGATTCTTCATACTGCAGCAGATCCTTGTTTCATCCTCTCTGCCCCCCCACCAGCGCAGAGCAGTGTGCCTACATCTCCTATGAGGATTTTTTAAAGCAAGTTTCCCCATTTTTACAATGTGGAAGCTTTCTTTAAAATTCCACCTAAAATCAGAAGCACTTACAGATAAAGAGGATTTGCAACAAAGATTTGTACTCTATAAGTAGGATAGATAGCAGTGTGCCTACATCTCCTATGAGGATTTTTTAAAGCAAGTTTCCCCATTTTTACAATGTGGAAGCTTTCTTTAAAATTCCACCTAAAATTTCAGAAGCACTTACAGATAAAGAGGATTTGCAACAAAGATTTGTACTCTATAAGTAGGATAGAGTTTGGATTCATTACATGGTTTGATGGATATATAGAGAAAATGTTCAGAAAATATGCTGTAAATCTGGCTCAAAGAAGGTGAAAAGCAACCCAATATCTTTTAAAACAAAATAATTTAAAGGAAAACCGCACAGTGTATATCTCTTCGCTATTGGAATACTTTGAGATAAAAAAGGATTTGTTCAGAATATAAATAGGACAACGTGGAAGTCATAATGAACCTCATACCATTTATTAAGGTACAAAGATATAATTAGTGAGGTAATACCAGTCCTTGATACTTTCTAGGTACATTATAAAATTAGGTAGTGAGACAATGAGATAATAGAATTTTTATCATAAATAATAAACCAAGGTCTGGAGTAAACATGAATCCATGAGAATGACCCAGCACAAAATTAATAGGAAGATTAAAGAAATGGGAGTGTCTATATATGGTTACCTAGTCCTGCTGTATTTTTTCTTCCTCCCAAGCCTAACCTACTGTTAGTTGCAAATTCTGTTCACAAAGTACTGAGCATTTGGACATGTGGGTTGTTAGGCAATGATCTTTAAAAAAAAAAAAAATACATCCGTGAAGACCAGTCTCCACTGTGGAAAGTCAAGGGCAATCTGCTTTAAATCAGCTTCTTAAAATTCAATGGCTATTGTTCCAAACTGACGCTTACTTGAGTAAGAGATAGAATTCCCAAGACCGCTGTGGCTGCCAAAAGCTGCAGTCACAGCGAGAGGACTGGCTTGGCGCAGGCCCCCAGGAGCAGCTTTGCAGCTGCCACACAAGGGACCGGAGCGCCAGCACGTGCAAGAAGGCCAGAAGCCCTCACATCCGCCCTAAAACCCTGTCAGGTTTACCGATGAACAAAAACCGTCCTTTTCATTTGGATCAAATACGAACTTGTACTCTCCTTTCACGGACACGACTGAGTCCAGAGCCTCCGGGGTAGGAGGCGCGGGCTGTGCTCTCCGTGGGTGATCTCTGTGCCCCTGACGAAGTGGGACTTCTCGAATCCTTTACTTTGCCGAGACTCATTGTCTCACGCCAGAGGTCCATCCCCTGTCGGTGCCCCTTCTAACCACCCTAACATGTAATTCACGAGTCGCATGTGATATTGGCATAGGGCCCCTTCCGGCACTCATGCGTTACCTCTCCTGCCACAATATAAGCTCCTTGAGGGAAAGTTTTTCATCCTTTCCCAACTCACAACAGCCGGAAGGTGGCAGATGACTTACTGTTGAATATACTTCTGCTTATTATTGGTTTCTAGTGTCAATTCTAATACCAGTATAGGAATGATCACTGTCTGTCAATAATAGCATGTGTAGTATGATCTTTTTTTTTCCTAAAGTGTTTTTGGTAACAATTTTAATTTTTCAATCTCATCTATTATATATGTATATATGTATACACTTTATTACATGTAAATGTATATTTTATATAATATATATTTTATATATGTATAAATAATATATGAGCTTGACTATTTTTTTAAAGATTTTGTTTATTTTTGTGAGAGAAAGCGTGCTCAGGAAGAGGAGCAGAGGGAGAGGGAGAAGCAGACTCCCCTTCAAGGCAGGGAGCGCACCGCTGCACTAGATCCCAGAGCCCCGGATCATGACCTGAGCCAGAGGCAGACGCTTAACCGACTGAGCCACCCAGCGCCCTACAATCTTTACTATTGTATATGTATTCTTTTACAACCAGCTTCTAGTACACTGTCTTGTACATAGGAGACAATCAAATATTTTTCAATTAAACAGTTGATTAAATGACAATAGCAAGAGACAAAAGGAAGATGAACGCTTTCATTGACTCAAAACTGAACCAGGTTTGAATTTTTAGACACATTCCAAAAATGAAGAAAAGGGTGACATATCCTCTTTGTGACCAGCTTCTGCTACTCTTACTTCTCATGATATCAGTGCATTCAGGTGGTGACATTAGTAACCCTCATATATATAAATAATAAATGGTTGTTCACTTATTTTTCATTTCAATCACTTCATAGTCCAAGGGATTCAAATACCCTCACAGAGTCAAGGTAAACAAATTTTATCACTGATGAAATTTTCATATAAAATTATATTCTTCATGATATTGAATTCTGTTTTCAATGCTAATAATTTCTGTCAATGAAAGTAACTATTTCCTTTATGAAATTAAATTCCACTATAATTTTATTACCTTTGGCAATCACGTCTGCCAGTTTCCAAAGTTAAGCTTGCCAACGAGATCATTTAAAAATATCTTGTCTAAGGATGGGCACTATTTCAGAATGACTTTTCAGGCTAGGATTTCATTGATCATCACATTTCTGGTAACTTGGAGAGACGATTCAATTGACAGAGGAGTACCTAGAAAATTTGGTTTCCATTTCAAATTTTAGATTCTGCTATTCATCTGTATTTTCATTTTGTTATTCATATATTACTGAGCTTTTTATCAAGTATACAACACTGTGCCATGTGAATGCTGTAAGATGTATAAATATTAATAAGTAAGACATACTCATTGTCCTTATGACATTCATAATAGAGAATGGGAAATAGAGACCCGCAAATACCTACAGTACAGTACACATCATGTATTGTTATATTGGTAGCATTCTTCATCTTAGTAACTGGCAAAGTTAAGATTCAAAATCAGGGAACCTGCCTGAAGTCAGCAGGCTTAGACAGTTTACTACACTGGGGTAGTAATGACTTCATTTCAATTCTGTGTCTGAGAGAAAGATGGTGTCATTAGGAGAAATAGGAAATTCAGAAGAAAAAAAGTAACTTAGAAGGTTAAAAAAATTGATTTTGAATCAACAGTATTTATTCTGAAGTATTGGCCAGATAACAAACTAGACATGTATCGTCGGCATTTGTAGGATAAAGAATAGAGAAAGTTACAGCTGGAGACACAATCTTCAAAGTAAAACCAAACCCAGAGATCTGATTTGCCAAGACAGCAAATCAGTCCTGTGTCACCTAGAAATGCACCCTTCTCCAGCTGTCATCTTTTTAATGTTGAAAAAAGTATACAACAGACATTATGGGAATGGCTGAATTATCAATTAAGAAATGACCTACATGAAAATAAGATTTAATCAAATGCAATTATGAGTTACTCTTGCTTAGTAAAACAAAGGAACACACAGAAGGCCGTGCTTATTCACAAAAAATTCACTAGAATCCCACAGCTACATGAGTACCAGTTTCTATGGACAATGATAATAATTATTAAAATGAATAAAAGTTTTCCTCCAATTTAGAGTCAACAAATAAAAATGAAGGATGATTACTGAGGTCCTAGAAACAATGCCAACTTCTCAAAAACAAACAAACACTAAAGGATGTTGCTGAAATGCACCCTGAATTTCATTTTCTCACATCTGTGGCTTGAGCATAAAGGGTCTTTCAGAGTAATATGAGTCTCTTTGCTTAGTGAGTTTATACACTATCCAATCCCCAGCTGATTTCATCTACATAAGTGAATCAAATCTAGCAGCACAATATAGATCAAATAGAGAGATTAGTAGATGCATTCTCTACCTGAAGTATTTGATGTATAGAAGCTACAATTTAGGAATCCTTCAAAGTACCATGTGGCAAAGCTTTAAATACAGCCCTTAGTGGGTAGCTTTAGACGAATCACACTGTCTAGTTTTCCCAATGGCAAGTGAAATGAACAGTAATCGTTTAAATGGGAGAAAATTAAGAAATTAGTAGGTTTTATTTTTATTTTTTTTAAAGATTTTATTTATTTATTTGACAGAGAGAGAGACATAGTGAGAGAGGGAACACAAGCAGGGGGAGTGGGAGAGGAAGAAACAGGCTCCCAGCGGAGGAGCCTGATGTGGGGCTCGATCCCAGAACACCGGGATCATGCCCTGAGCCCAAAGGCAGATGCTTAACGACTGAGCCACGCAGGCACCCCAGTAGGTTTTAAAGAACAAAAAAGGAAATTAACTTGTCTAAAAGAATCTCAGACTGAATTGGTGCGGATTTCCCGCTCTGCTTTCTGGCAGGGAAAATCTGTATTGAAACAAACTTTGTGGAAATAGTGGAAGGAATCGAAGTCTTCTATTGCTTTAAGATAAGGGACTAAACATTGTATGCTGAGTTGCAGTCAAGTAGATGGTAGGTTGGCATGCAAATAGATGGCGTCACCTGGTGAAATTGAGTAAGACCTTTCTACCCACTAAGGGTCACCTTGGACTGATCATGTCACCTCTACCTACTCTCAGCTTCGTCTTTGGTAAAGTGGGGACATTTGACCGGATGATCATCAAGCCCTCTTTGAATTCTATCTAATATTCCATTACAAATGTAAATTGTCAACAAACATTTTATTCAGTTCTTGAAGAACTATTGAAGAAGAATTGCATTGAAGAATTTTCCATTATCTTGGATAAAACTCAGAAAGGTTAAAGAAATCTATTGCCTCTGATTTTTTTCCCCAATAGACAACAAAGCCTGTACAAAGTCTGTACATTCTTGAGGCTTCTTTTCTCATGCAATACAATTTAGAAGCCATGAAGAAACATAGCCAGTAACTTTCAAAGAGTTGAGACCTTCAGTGATGACCTCACTCGGGTTTTATGGCACTGGAAACTAATCCTACTTCTTTGAAGGTAAACCATTCTTCACAAAAGATCATAGGTGAGTCCCAACTGGCCGTCAGAAAAATGCACAGGACTTGAAGACACACTTCCTTTCCATTAGGCTCCCTTTATAAATTATTTCCAGCTATTAGTGACACACCAAGCTCATTGGTGCTTTGTAGAGCAATGGACAAGTATCATCAAACCCAAGAAGCATGTAAAAATTGCTTCCTTCTAAGGCTGCTTTTCCATGTGGTGAATGGAAGTTGTAGAGGAAGATTTATCAGATTCTCACTAAAGGAAACTTTGGCTATGCTGATGGAAACAGCATTGGCTTAGTTATCTATCTTAGTTTAAATCGGGTGGCTTTCAAAGGGTGATGAATGCTGATGGACCTGAGTGTAATATCCATCAGAATAAGGAGGTAAATACAATCACATTTCTTTATAATTTACCAAGAGCCAGGCATTGTGTTAGAAAGTTTATGTACATCTTTTTGTTCATCTTTAAACATCTCTAAAGAAGTAACAAATGCTAGGTCTTACTCTGTAGATGACAAACAAAAACAGAAACCAAAAACAGGACACTTACAGAAGTTAAATAACTTGCAAAAGCCCATACTTTGTTAAATAGCAATGAGGGGCATGGCTTTGAGCCTTGGGATGTCTGATGTCAAAGTACTTCCTTGTGACCAACCCATCTTGCTACTGTAACCCATAAAAGGTTTATCTCCTTATTGTCTTAAAGCAGTTGAAGACTTCGATTCTTTCCACTACCTCCACAAAGTTTCTTCTCAATAGATTTTCCCTGCCAGAAAGCAGAGCCTCAAATCACCAATTCAGTCTGGGTTCCCTTCAAGAATGTTAATTCTTTTTTTCATTCTTCAAAACACTGATTTCATAGTTTCTTCCCGTTTTAAATGATTAACAGTCATTTCAGTTGTCCTTGGGGAATCTCGAGAGGGTGATTTGTCCACTGCTCCCAAGTAAGGACGATCCACTGGGAAAGGTGTAGGGTCAGGGATAGGAAGAGAACAGGGAAATTTGGGGTGGGGAGGATGGGAGCAGAAGACAAAGAGGGGGAGAGCCACGCTGGAGCTCCTGAGGGCTGAGGCCTTGGCATTGGCGGATGGAGACAAGAGGATACAGTAGGTTTAGCAGCAGGAAATATAAATTCTTCAAGCTCTGTATGAACATTCTTGGCAGCACCCAAGCAGTTCATGTGTGAATTAGAAGAAGATAGGGTTAAGGGACAATATTATGAAGAGGAAGGGATTTCAGGGCTGCTGAATTCCTGGGAATTCAGGTAGTAGGAGTCAACCCTTTATATCCTAGTTTTAGGATCACTTTTCACCCTGATGATTCAAGTAGCCCAGAGCAGCCTTAAGGAAATGCAGATAATGTGTAGTCTTAGAGTTGTACTGGGGTAGGGGGGGTGCTTTTAGGGCTATGGCCCACTATAACGAACATTTCTTTTATCACCTGCACATGCCCTAAAATATCTAATGTCTGGAAGTCTTAAACATAAGTACCATAAGTACCATGTCAGATCATGCAATTCAGTTGTAATGCTATACTTTGAGAAAAGGTATTCATTCCATGATTTAAAGATAAGCATGTGACCTACTTTACATTGCACGTTTCAAAAAAATTGGTGACTCGTTGGAAACAGGACATCCTAGGGCTGACTACTTGGCCATTCTCCATTGATGTTCTCTAAGCCGGTTGGCCCCATAGGAAGGATACTTTGGCTATCTGCCCAGGGCTGCTCAAGACACTGCACATGCCCCTCATCCATGGAGCTGACCTTGCACCAATAGATTCAGGGAAAGGAGTGCTATCTCCTCTCCTCCAAGAGAGTAAAGGAGGACTATCTTCTTGGAGGGCTTATTGGCACAAGCCAATTACAGCATGTTCTACCTATCAGATATCCTGAGAGGCATAGGATAGAAAATCATGGTAAGAATGCAATCTATCCTTAGCTAGTGCCCTGAGAAGCTGGTGGAAGGTACGCTGTTGTGCTGTCACCTATGAACACTATTATGTCATCAATAAGGACATCAAGGTACATCACTTTCAGTTTTTGCACTATTGCCAATAAGTTAACTTCTCCAATACTCGCATAACTTGCTTATTTGGCAAGTTTTATTTGCAATTTTATTCAGATCAGTCCAAGGTCTGCCAGATATTTCTTGAAGTGTCAGAGATAGAGTATAGCCTAAGGCTATGCCAAGAGGAACTTCTTTACTGGAGACAAATGCGCTGGGTCTTTTGAGCGGTGCTATTCATTTCAATTGCTGCATTGAGCTCCTGTAGCAAAAGCGGGTTAAAGTCCAATGGGTTACAGTTCCTGTGAAGCCAGTTTTTCTTCATGCGTTCAGCAGTGTAGCAAAAGTTAATTCATTCTAAAGCATGTGGTTTTCCAACAACATTGTCAATATTATAATGTTCCTTTGCAGCTCTGGCCTAGCCAGTTTATTAGATGAAGGGAAAATACAGATGGCTGACAAGCAACGCTGTACTTTGTTGTAGTGGAAAAAACTATCAAAGAGCTCTTCTGAATCATTTTCTTTCTTCTAACGTGTAGGCTTCTGCAAAAGTTCAGAAGTTAGTGGGGTTTTTTATTATTTTTCTCCCGCCTCCTTTTTATTAGCTGCACTCTTTACAGGTCTTTAAAAGTGGGAGGATTTTTGCCCTTAAGACAGGCAAAAAGAAAACCTATCAAGTATTCTTCTCTGGACTTCAGTGAAATCTCTTTAAAAGAAAGAAAAAGAATTCAGTATAATTTCTGTAGAAAATGCCCTCCCACCAATATAGTTATATGCAAGGTAGAGAAAATGTCTACTGTTTCCTACAGTAGGAAATGAAACAGCCTAGCCTAATAGTTCCCGAATGATTGATGGAAAAATGCCAAAAGGGCATATAGTGTAGTCTATGATATCTGCATTAAAACAAGTTCAGCCAGTGACTGTAGGTGAAAGATAGCTTGCCTACGTATGGGCCCTGGAGAGCCTGTGGGTGGCTGCCATCTTGGTTCCCTGCAGCCGTGTGGTGGGCAATAACCCACAGAACCTTTGGCAGAGGAGGGGACTCAGAATCAGTTCATCCAGGTACACTTCCAGGAACTTCCAGCTGAAACTTCCAGGATAACATTCTTTATTAACAATATCTTCCAGAATGCAAGTCCCCATCCCTTACTTTATAGTGACTCTTACTTAAAATACCTTACCCATTTCATTGTGTATTACATTTTGTGCTCTAGCCAAGTCCTTTTCTAGCTGAGATCCCAATGGAGCAGCAAGTTGGAGCCCTTTCAATTTTAGTATATGTGCTGCTGAAGAAAGCACTGGAGCCCTTTCCATTTCAAAATTAGGTCAGATATCAGAGACTTTCAAATAAGAACCTCCTCTTTTTCATTCATCTTCTTTAAGGGCCAAGCAGACTAGAAGTCATCCACCAAGATATTCTTTGTCCTTCTATGAAAATGTTTAGACATTCTCCAATTTGCTATAAGAAGAAAGAAGATAAAGTACTTGGTTTGTTTAAAGTGGCTGCCTATATTGGATAGAATTAAGTAATTATATACTTCTCAATAAACTAATCAATGTTGATAAATTTCCATTACAAATTGCAGAGTCGGACTGTAGACTCGTGCGTTGTCCTTCCCACCAATGTAGCAGAGTAGAAAACCACAAGCCATTCAATGCCTCAGTGCCTACTGTGTTGAGTGCCACAGAGGATACACGTGCCTTGCTTTCAGCATGTGTATGATCTAGAATACATTGAAGAGAGAAAGTCATAAGAGCCCCCATTAATTAGAATACAGTATGTGCTAAGCATAGTGCTAATTCCAGACATTATTTTATTATGTATCACATTTTTAGAGGTGAGAAAATGGCTTTGTAACTTGTCTGAATTCGAATTCGATCCTCAGGATTCAAAGTTAGCTCTAGGTCTCAAGAACATTTGCTGAACAAATGAATGAAAAAAAGGCAGAATTAAATGTGTACCAGAACACATGTTCGAAGGAAATCTGTTGTCCATTATCAATATGACATATATTTAGAGTTATTTCTCCCAAACAATCATAGTAATGACAATTGGCATGTGCTGGAACATCTGGAACATCTCCTGGGCCCCAGTTCTTACTTATAATAAGAACAAGACAAGATAGTTGGCTGGGTTAGATATGCAGTTCTGGGTTATGAAACAATGAAGCTAAACATGCCTGTAGATTGAATGCTGATTTTGTCCTTGCTTACTTGCACTAAATGACCATAGCACAGACGATAGGCTTTTTTGGTGTTGTTAGCAACGATCATGCTTTCCTTTCACTGAAAGGAGAAGCCAAGAAGCAACAATATTATCTTTCGATGACTCCAGAAATGGGGCTGCTTTATGAAAAAGGAAATGCAAAGTGGCCCCACGTAAGCAAAAATATATATAATTTTTGCTTTCTTCACAGCAAATAACAAGACAATTGTGCTTTTTGTTGTTGTTTGTGTTGTTTTGTTAAAGAAGTGCTCCATTGTTGACCTCCATCGAGTACGTGGGAGAGGCACGATGTGGTGGGAAGGGCATAGTTTTGGTGTAGGAGAGGCCCAGATTGAAACCCCAGCTCTGCCATTTACTCTTTTTGTGACTTCAGACAAAATACGGGATCTCTTGGAGCTGTTCTCCTCATATGGATCTTTACAACTTATCTTATAAGGTTTTAGAAATATTAAATGACGTCGTAACCACAAATTACTTCTTATGTAGTGGGAAATGTTCCTTCCTTCCTCCTACATAAAGGCTCACAACTGCCCCTTTCACTCAAGATGGAGAATACTAGGTTCTGAAACCTTGCAAGATGGTTTTATGTTCTTGATAAAGGCTGAAATCAATGAAAGAAAGAGAAAACAGCAAAGCAAACGTAAGGGAGGAGTGCAGGGAAATATGAGAAGCGAAAATGAAAAAGAGAAAAAGAAAAAGAAAGTTACTTCTAAGCTCCAATGAAACCTGACTCAATACTGGGATATTTACAATAATGATGACTAAGCCTTCTAATATATGCCACCATGGAGCCAAGTTTCACATACAGCAACATTTAATTTAGAAAGTAGGGAAATGCTACAATCTGGATAGACATATACCAAGTTATCTCAGGAAAATTTATTTTTCACATATGAAATTGGAATAAATCTATTTTAATGAAGGCTTCAATTGTCCTTTTCTAGATTAAACCATATGCAAGTTAAAGAATTTAGATGTACTTCATTTTAAAACATCTTAAAAATCCTGCAAGGCAACTCCCTAAGGTATCACATACTTTCTGAGCCCCCACAAGTGAAGTGTGATTCAAATTAGTCCTCAAGCTGTTCAAATAAGAAGCTAAGGCTGAAAGTAACACAGTTTGAGGAGGAGATGTACGTATTTTAAAAGTTACTTATATCTTAGAGATAAGCCTGACAAAATGGATTAAAAAGTGAAATCTGAATGAATAGGCTTAGATTAACCAGTGAACTCCTCTAATCCTGAGGGCAAGTCCAGATCATTAGGAAGATAAATATTTCTTGTTCGGATCTGCTGGTTACTGCAATCAGCCTCCCTGAAAGTGGTCCTCAAGAAAATGGTATTATTCTTATGCATAATATCATTTGAATCTGGAATATGCCGCTTGATTTGAATTAACTTCTAGCTGGCCCCATCACCATTGTAATCCCCCTTCTTCCACTTCTAGATTCTGCCTTAATTTGGAACCAGAGTATTCAGATGACAATATCTTCAGTTTGTAGTCATTTTCCCCAGAGCTCTGACATTCAAGAACAGTTGTCAATACGCCCATTTAACTAACTGAGGAATTATGGGGGAGCGATCCTTCTGACTTGGGCATCAGGACACTTAGTTTTCCCATACTGCTAACTGTCAGAGGTAAGTCACTTAACCTTGCCGGCCCTCGTCTCAGAGTGAAGGGGTTGACTAGCCCATCTCCAAGGTCCTTTCCTGCTCAATCATCCTGTGATTCTGTAATGTGCTTGCTAAGTGCTTCTCCTAACACACAATTACCCGGTGGTCCTCCTGAACTGGGAGTGGATGATCACTTGTCAAGGGCATTGTAGAGGCTATTCGTGAATTAGTAAGAGGTCAGGTTATGACCTCTGCTGTCACTTCTAACTCTGTTTCTGTTCTGGACCCTGGTCTGCTGACTCCTAGCCCAATGCACTATCCATCAGAAGGACATTACCTCTTCTTGGAAGTAGCCAATTTCTAGTTCATTAATAGAGAAATTGCAAGCATTAAAAGCAGGCTGTGTGAGTGAATGATAAATATAAACCATTACCAACTTGTCCTCCTACTAAAATAATTGCATACGGAATTCTTTTCATCTCATTGTAAGATAATTCTTGCCCTAAGAAAGAAAGAAGAGAAAACAGAGGCATCATTTTGGTGCCCCCCAGTGGGGAACTACGATGGCTGCAGGAAAACTACACCTTCCCAAGCACTGGGGGCGTCCTGCAGCCACTTGAGTGGAACTATTGGCCCTCTTGTCTTGTCCATTCCTATTTTTGTTCTACAAGGTCTTCCAGATTTTTTCTATCTCAGCCTAGAGAGGCTGAAGTTAGCTAGAAAGAGAGAGGCCATTCTGAATATCCCCAGGAGTTTGTGGTCTTTTCAAGGATTCCAGTTGATGTGGGTATGTTCCAAAAGGTCCAAGCAAAGTTGGGAGACCCCCCAGATATCCATCGAAGCCTATATGATGAGATTGGGAGGCATTTAGTCCTCCCTGCATTTGGAATAATGGGCAGATAGAATAGTCATTTCTTGGAATAGTTAGGTCCCAATCCATCCCCTGCTTTCCACAGCTTGCATTCCAGAGGTGGAAATTCTCAACTAGAGCCATATGACAAAACCACGGCTTCATTTTCTAGCAGCTTTATGAGCATTTGAAAATGTTGGTTGTAAATGCAGACGCTCCAGTGTCATTTTGTCCTAGGAGCCAGCGACCAGAAATAGTGACTCTGAGACAGCTCCCCTGAGTAATAGGGTTTTGTTTAAGAATGAGGCATGCTTGCTTTTCCATTAATTTTTCCAGTGATGCTCTCAGTACTTCTGACCTTCATTTGAACCAAGTCTCCAGCAATTACTATCTGCATAACTTACCTTGGATAATATTTTCAAACCTCAGAACTTCTGCAAAACTTGGATATGGTAACACATCTCATAAGATTTTTACAAGAACTAAAATGGGATGATATAAATACTACATAGAACACAGAGTAAAAACACATAATGAACCAAGAGATATCTGTTAGCATTTTCGAATTTAAACCAACTCTATGTCATGAGCACCTACTGCAGAAAGGGCAATTGGTTGGGTACACAGTCCCTCTCTAGCCTTGGAGATTACTACATATAGTAGACATGCATCAGCAGACTTCATATGTGCCAGGCATTCTATATAGAAGCCCTTAAAATGTCATTAAAGACACAACAAGAGAAATGGAAACTGAGAGGCACTTAATTGTTCATACAAAAATACAGGAAATCTCCCAAGGTAGTGTGTGCTTAAGTGCCAGATGAACAGTTCAGATGACCTCTGTCATAGAACTTCAGAAGACATTGTTCTGGATTAAAATGGTCTGGGAAGGCTTTATAGAAAAAGACAGATTTACATTTAGAAGAAAGAAAGGAGGTGAGGAGATTAAAGGAAATTCTAAGTTGGGGCACCATGTGATCATTCTACAGCATGAAAAGTTGGAAGACTTGTTTGAAGAATAATGGATCTTGCTGAAGCAAAATATTGGGAACTATAAATAACTGGAGACATTATTAAAAGCAACTCTGAGTCATGAGCCACAAGGCAAAAATTCAGGCTTTTATTTCTTTTTTTTTTTAAAGATTTTATTTATTTATTCAACAGAGATAGAGACAGACAGCGTGAGAGGGAACACAAGCAGGGGGAGTGGGAGGAAGAAGCAGGCTCATAGCGAAGGAGCCTGACGCGGGGCTCGATCCCATAACGCCGGGATCACGCCCTGAGCCGAAGGCAGACGCTTAACCACTGTGCCACCCAGGCGCCCCCAGGCTTTTATTTCTTAAGCTAATAAATATAGTGTTTATCTTGTAGGTCAGAGATGAACACAGTTAGCACGCATGGTGTATATCTGCCTACATTCCTTCTTCCCCGAGCTATGACAGCTACCACTATACAATCATCACGCTCTTTCTCACTGAGCCTTAAGGAGACCTCTGGATCCTACTTAATATTTTACTTTAGGTAGCAACACCGTCCTACAGGGTTGGCTCAAAAGATAAAACCAGCTTGCCACTCCTGCACCAGTCTAGACCACAAAAATAGGGACATATTTTAAGGTAGGTAGAGAAGCAATTGGATAGGATCTGGGTGGGAAGATGGGGGTCATTTAGAGGCTGATTGTGCTAATGTAGAGATGAGATGTCAGCATGTTCTCATTTACTCAAGCATTCGCTGAGTGCCTGTTGTGTGCTAAGTAATGTGGTGGGGCTGGGACCCAGCAGGAAGTAGGGTGATGGCAGTAAGCAGCCTAATTGAAGGCTTGTGTGGGAGTGCCTAGAAAGATCTGGGCAACAGAGACAAAAACCAGAAGTCAAGGGAAACTGATCTGAAAGGAAGAACAGCTTACTACGTGTTAGAAGAAAATGAGTTTTCCTTGGGAGAAGGTACAAAGAGAAAACACAATGGATAACACTTAATTATGAAGAAATACATATGTACAAGGCAGTAACATAATAAAGAGCCCATGAAGAAGGCAGAAAATTACTCATCAGAGAACTAGAAAAAAGAACGAGCACAATCTAGAATTCTGGGAAGCAAAACAGGAGAGTATCCAGAACAAAGCTGTGGCTAACAGTAAGCAAAGGTTATTGTGAGGACAATCCAACTGGATTTGAAATTAGCAAAGTACTGGTGACATGAAGGAAATTTTAACAGAGGGGAATGTACATTTAGCTTACAGGGGTGTAGAGAAGAACAAGCATAAAGGAATTCTGAGGAAATGGATGTGACAGCACACCAAAAGACTTGGCAATAAAAGAATACAAGGAAGGAAATGTTAGGCAAAGGGAGCATGAAAAGATATCAGATACCTGACTATGTTGAAAACAGAAGAAGCAGCTCATGGTGGAGAAGAGGAGATTGAAGATGCTGGGGAGAGAATAATTAGTAGAAGGAGCCGTGCCCTAAGATGGGAGTAGAAAGCAAGTTTAAGAACCTATGTGGGAGGTCAGCGAGAAGAGCAAGAATAGTCCCTCATTCAAGATGGGAAGCAGCCATGTAGAGATAGAAACAGTCCAAATAGTAAATAGAAATAGTTGAAGAGAAGGACAGATTGAACGATTTATATCTCATATTCTTCGTAAAATATAAGAAGATAATTTGCAGAAAGGAAGGAATGGAGTGGAATGGATCAGATTCGGGAGGTGAATATTTGGGCAAAATGTTATAGAAAGTTTCCTTCTTTATTCACCAAATACTTTTTGTGTACTTATCATGTGGCAAACATAAGATCAGGTGCTGAGAATATGGTAATAAGTGAAATGAAATTGTCTCTGCCCTCAAATGTCTTATGTTCTAGAGAAGAAGATAGACTTGAAAAATAAATGAAATTACAAACAAAATAATTGAAATTCATGATGGGCACTACAGAGAGAAGCCGGGACTAGATCACATAGGTCTTTGTATGTCATGGCACGAAGTGTAGCTATTGTTCTAGGTCCTATAGAAAGCCATTTAAGGGTTGAAGCACAAAAATGATTTTTTTAATCTTTTTTTTTTCAATGTAGACAATGAATATTGAAAGCCAAGAGAGTTGTTTGGAGGCTCTAAATAAAAGATAATGGTGCCCTGGACTCCAGTAGTAGCCTTGAAGATGGAGAAAAAAGATGACTCAACAAAGTTGTGTAGACAAGCTTGGCAGGACTTCCTCAAGGATCGAATGTAAGAGGCAAGGCCATTTAATGTGATAGGGAAAGCTGACTGCCCAGGGGAGAGATCTGGGGAAACCGTTAAGATGTCTGTGAGATAGATAAGAGATACCAAGCATGCACTTTAATATGAAAGGAGGAGTTCATAGGCTAGATCTGAATAGAAGTTATAAATTAGGGAGGGACACACACGAAGATACTTTTTAAAACCAATGGAAATAATTGAGATCACAAAGACAGAATAGGGAGAAAGAAGAGAAGGTCCCATGACCTCTCAAACAGGTAGTTGGGACGTTGATCATAGAGACTAACAGTTAAACAGGTTGGGTGTGAATCCAGACTAGATTCCAAGTAGATAGAACCCAGATTTCACCACTCAACATTTTATGATGAAGACATCGAATGGCAAAACCACAAAGGAAATTGAATATCCTTAAAACTGCGTAAGGAATGACTGAGGTCAGAGTGAGCCGGCTAGCCATGACAGTAACCATTAACTGGAGACTTGCTGATTGCACCATAGACAGTTTTATCCTGCCTGGGCCTTACGAAATGTAAATTCTGAATTTTTCAAGTGCAGGGGGAAGTCACTATTCACTGGTCGCACACTGACTGAGCATCTGCTGTGTGCCAGCCACATTATGAGAGCTGGGCTATGGGGAGATTCAGAAAAACAACCCCCACGTTGGATGAGCCCACAATCTAATGAGGCAGGCAGAGCAGATATGGGTCCTTGGAGCCTCTTCCTACAGCTAAATACAAATTAATGTCGAGGCTGTGGTAGGACACCTAATTTGGCTTTATATAAAATGAAGAACTACCAGAATAATAGAAGTAAAGATGACAAAAGGCTAAGTAAAGGTAGAGGCCCTCGAAAATTTACTGCAAAAATAGAGCAGCTCTTTTAACAAAGAACTAATAAAAGCAAAACTCCAACATTAAAAAAAGAAATTTTCCATATCCCATGGTTACAAATTTTTATTTAAGATTTTACTCCTACTATATATCCAACTATAATGGCTTTATTCTTGCTATTATATCCAATCCCAATACCCCAAGGTGTTTTTCACACTATAAAGCATCTTCCTGCATTATTAGAGTAAATTAGTTAGCAAAAGAATGAGATATTAATCCTGTAAAGGTCACATCATCTTGATTACAAGAAGCCAATAAAATGGAATTTTTGCCTTTAATAGTTGAATGTCACAAGAGGGAAAACTGAGAGCTTTACACTTCCCTCTGTAATGGAGAGATTGTTTTGTTCACAAAAATTCTATTCCTCAAAGTGTCTGCTGGTGTTTGTTTCTCAAGACAACTGAAGTGGTGTGGTCATGGAGGGGATGAAAATTGAATAGGCAGCCCTGAGGAAAACACTGTTGTCTCTCGCTCACCATAAAATGCTTAACATTTACATGAATTGTCTTCAGGCTTTTGATAAAGATAAGCTTCCTTTCTTCTTTCCATCTGCAGACAAAGCAACCAGGGAGAGGGAAGTAAAGCATTTCTTGACTACCACATACTAATGGGCATTTGAGACCAGAGGTATGGTCATTGGGTTCCTAATCCATTGCTCAAAATCCATTGCTCAAAAAAGCAGTGGGGTCCCACTGCTTCTGGTTCACTTGAAGAGTCCTAATTGAGGTCACCTTTGCTGGATATTTGGATTTCTCTCTGTAGAATAAAAACTGAAGCCAATCACATTTTCTTCTCTGCCTTAGGAATCAGTTCACGAACATGCTAATCAACAAGCAACGTTTAGCTAGAACCTCTATGTTCCAGGCTGAGTTCTGGGCTCTTAATGTTTCATTAATGCCTCGCCACAGTCCTCTGAGGTACATGTGTATATTAGCCCTATTTTGCCAGAGATCCGGCCATCTCAGCTGCAGAGTTTCACATAGTTCACACAGCCAGGAGGCAGGAGAGCCAGGGTTTGAACCCAAGAAGCCTGGCATGGAGGGCAGCTCCTCCCACTTCGCCACACTGCCTCTCTGTGGACCATGTATATTATATTCCTGGAAAGGTATGTGTGCCACGACGACATTCACCTCTCTCAGCTCAAACAAAAATATTGTAAGTATTGTCAAAAGTCCCCGAAGAATAACAGAAAATGTGTGGCTGTGATCAGGGCAAGTGATGATGCTATAGGGTAAATGTCAGAAGATCATGGGAGGTCTGGACACACTGTGACCAGATTACGATTCTCAGGATGAAAGTGGCCCAATAATACAGAGAGAGCATCTCTTGTGGTGACTAATGGTGCTGACTCTGAAGTCAGACAGCCCAGGTTCAAATCCTGGCTCCACCAGTTACTGTCTGAACGCGAGCAGACTATTTACTTTCTTTGGGCCTTACTTTCCCCATGTGTAAAAGGGAAGATTAATAACACCTATAATATGAACTTTATTGTTGCCCAGTAAAGATTCAATTACATAATTCATTTCAAAGACCTGCAAAGGTCTCAGGCACACACAGAAGCATTAAAGGTATGTTAAATCTTAGAATTGTTATTAATAGAAGTAGGAGGAAGAGGGGAAATAAGGCTAAAAACAGTAGTAATAATACTAATGCCGGCTGTTCTGTTAGCATTAAAGCCTCCAGCCAGACCTAATCCATCACCTTTGGTGGATGGGGTAGGGGTGGTGGGTGCTATCCCATTACCCTCCAGGGCCCCCACCAGTGCCTAGATGCTTACGTCTCTACTCTACTGAAGATGTAAGGGTATAGAGGGAAGTAACTATTGCTAGTTTAAAGCATCTTCTCGGCTCCACCTCAACATTTCCATTTTCCCTTAGTTTCTTTTAGTTTGAGACAGTAATGTGAAACTATATCCAATGCCCACAATAACACTTTTAAGTCATTCATTGTACTTTTAAGTCATTCATGAGACTATTCATGAGACTATATCCAATGCCCACAATAACACTTTTAAGTCATTCATTGTACTTTTAAGTCATTCATGAGATTCCCATTTGTGTGGGTGTGCGTGTGTGTGTGTGTGTGCACGTGTGTGTTTGAGAAAGAGAGATAAGGAGTGCAAGAAAGATGCAAAAAAAAAAAAAAATCAAGCCTGGGTCTTGCCCCTTTGAGCTCTCAGTCGAAACTGTCATCTACAATTGGGGTTAGGAGATGAGAATTCTTCCCCTTACAGGGGGTCAGGTAGGTTGGAAATGGGTGGAAACAGTTTGAGCTGCCACACTACAGAGTCCTGCTGGCTTTCAGGACTGCTAAGCTTCCTCTAGCATTCGAAATGATTCTTCACGCCAAACAGTAGTCCCACCCAAAGGCCAGCAGTGCCGCCTTTGTGAAACACTGAAATAAACTATAAGCTATGTTAGAAACTTACACATAAAACACTAAGAAATTCAGAGACGAAAGATAATTTCTTGCTATGTGATCCTGGAAAGCCTTTGCACAACAACCTGAATTTAAACAGTATCTTGAAGAATGGGTAGGATTTGAACCACCAAAGGGGTGAGAGGAAGCATACATGACTTTTGAATTCCTGACAGTGCCTCATAACTAGAGCAGCCATATAATTTATCTTCTGCACCAGGTCACTTATAAAAAGATTAAGGACCATGAATAATTAGCAACCAAGAAAACAGGCACAAATTGAAACTGCCTGGAGAAATTGAGAGGAACAGTTATCTACTCATAATACAAGCTAATGACAAGGAAGAAATCTCGGCTTGACCCATGAGGATACTAAAGATTTAACATGACACGAGGTCGTTCAGATGTGGACAGCGCCAAGATGTGACTCAGTTTCCACGAACATGAGAAATGCCGAGACAGGTGTCCCAACACCTGGGAACTGATTTCAGTTTGTCAGTACCAAGTGTGAGGTCTTTGGCAATTCCCTGACACCTTTTGGGTAAGGCATCTCTTCTGTATAAGGAATAAGTGGGAACATCTGATCTTCTGCAGCTCTGATACTGTAAGGATTTTCTTGCAAAGATAGTCAGAGACTTATCAAACCATTTTTTTATTGCCTCTACATAGGTTAACTCTTTTCCTCAGCTCTCCCGTGTCTTTGTTTTAACCAATACAGGCTTTTCCGCTGTAATGAAATACGTGCATTCCTGAAGGGATTTAAAAAAAACTCATGTTCTGCAAAATTACACACTAAAAATAATAAGGATTTGAGGGTGGGGGAGATAAAGCCATAGGCAGAGCCTCAAATCTACAATCTTGTAACCGGAGCACTAATAAAACCAACGTAACCCTAATTAAAATCTAATTCAGAAAAAAAGATGCGTTCAATTCCCAATTTAAAATAATATTACAGTAGATATAAAACTTTGCCTTTGAATAAATGTAATGATAGCTTGATTGAACCGGGGTTTGCAGAGAAGTTGAGGCTTTTAGTTTGGAAACACAGGATCAGAGGAACCATACAATATGCCCTTCCAGCCAGAACTGGGCAAAGAGGATATGCTGGGGGGATGGGTGCCAGGAAGGGGCAATGGGGTAGGTGGTTGTGCACACTTGCTTCTACCCAGCCTGCTGAGCCCCACCGCTCTGGTGTACTTGGAGATCAGCTGGTATTACTTGGTGACACAAATCATTAAAATGCTCAGAAAAATTGCTTATGAACCAACACAATTTCCGCATTATAATTACATGATTCTCCTATTTACTAACCTAAGACGAGTTCATTTGCATTAGAGAAACACGCAGTGGAGTAGAAAAATTTATCTGTGCAGTCCCATCTATCTGGGCATATTACCGCTGAATTTGGTCATTCATTCATTGGTTCATTCCACATGTCCCACCAACCTGCCATGTGCAAGGCACTCTACTAGGACTCACGGGAAACAAAAACTAAATCTAAATGATATTAAATTGTTATTTGTTCCAAAGTTTGATCGCCATTTTTAGTAATGAATTCTCAGGTCAGAATGTGTATCAACCAGAAAGTCTGCGATCATTTTGAGTTGGACCCAGGAGCAGTCATCTGGACTCATACTGCCACATATGTAATATTCTGAAGTGGGCTGAGGTACCTTTTCTCCTTTTCTTGTTAAAGTCGTTCTCTCAGAAACTGATTTGTTTTGTGCTGCTTTCCATTCACATCACGATCCAATCAAACCACAGAATATAGGAAAGATCAAAGTAGTGCAGTCTAGCCATCTACAGTAATTCATAGAATATATGAGGCATTAAAATTTTCATTCCTCATTCTTGTAAGAAAGACTATAAAGGTAACCGAAATGATACACAATATGAATTCATTCCTGAGACAATGATTGTAGCAAGAATGGGAAAAGCATAAACCAACAGATCTTTTTTTTTTTTTTTTGGCCTCGGTTTTAAGCTTTTTTTTGAAAAACATTTCTTGCCTGTGTCGTTCACACTTTTACTTTTATCCTTGATCTCTTCAGCTCTTCTCCTACCTAAATGGTACATGAAAAAAGCCCAGAAAAGTTTTCAGTATTGGCTTCCTGCATTTTCATCCAAAGAGATTTTATGAGCATTCCCATAAACATGAAAAAAATTTCCAAGGTTATGCCCAACAGATGCAGAAACAATTGATGGAAAAATAAAAACTTCAAACAGCCGGCAAGAGGGGCAGGTGTTTATTCTGTAATTTTTACCCCATGAAGTTTACTCTTGGTGGATTTTTTTTCTATTTATTAACTATTTTTCCCAGAATACATTTTTTTAATTCCATATATTTGTATTCAATAAAATAAGTCTGAAACAGATGATTTAGAGCAAATTAAATGCCTTCCATTTTCAGAATTTGGCCGGGAGACTATGAGACACAAACATTATAGGCGGAGACAAATATGCAAAATTGCATCTCTGAACAAGTAACCAAGGAAATGTCATCAAGAAATTCAAATACAAAAGTTTTTAAATTCTTTTTTTTTCTTCTTTCTATGTACATATTCTTTCCTCTAAATAGAAAACTCAGGGAATAAAATACAAGCGGCTACATCATAACATTAACCAATGGGTAATAAAGACAAATGATATTCTAAAAGAAAATAAACTTGGTTTGTGAGTTTTTATTTTTATGTTTTAAAGATTTTTTTTTGTTTATTCGAATGATCAAGAGAGAATACAAGTGTGGGGGGTGGGGCAGAGGGAGAGGGAGAAGCAGGCTCCCTGCTCAGCAGGGACCCTGATGCAGGGCTCCATCCCAGGAACCCCAGGATCATGACCTGAGCTGAAAGAAGATATTTAACTGACTGAGTCACCCACGTGCCCCATGAGTTGTTATTTTTAATCAAAATGTTCAAAATGAAGGCGAGTCTGATATTCTACATATCATTCTCCAAGCCTTCCATGGTGCCATGAACCTCCCCGCCTTGTTGGCTGTCCCACACTAGGCAGGTGTGGGTGATCAAAGGAGATGGACAGATTCAAGAACCTCAGGCACCAGCAGTACCAGGGTGCCCCAAGACACCTGTGGGTCCCAGGTTACTTAAACTTTGGGCTGCCTCTTCTTCTTTAAGTGGTTTCTCACATGCAATGGCCACTTCCCATGTGATTCAGCCTCCTCCCAGGGATCTCTGAAGACACACCAATCACACTGCAGAACTTGGTATTGTAAAAGATGCCATGAGAAAGGCACAGATCCATGTCAGATTTGGCTTCGTATTCCAGCCCCATTACTGAGCAAGTATGTGAATTTGAACACTTTTTTGTCTCTCCAAGCCACAGTTTCTCTATCTACAAAATAGGAATAATAAAATTTACTGAAAAGTGTTTTGAGGTTGACATTAGATAATTTACATAAAGAACCAGGCACAGATTGGTTCTTGGCACAGACTTTAAAATGACTTGAGGTTCAGACCTGCCATTTAACTATGATGAGACTTGGTCACTGACCACTTCATTCTCTTGGTCATATTTTTTCACTATCCCAAATGTCTTACAGTCAGCAGCTACGTATAACGGGTGATTCAAAGGGAAAACAGTCCTTGCCAATAAATAGGCCATACAAAAGATACAAAAGAAAAAAATAACAAAAAGTAACAAAAGAAAAAAAAAATTTTTTCTCCAGGGCAGACGTTTGGTATAGATGGGGGGAAAAGGTGAACGTGAAGTTTTGAAGCATGGTGTGTCCCTGTTGCAGAAGCTGAAAGAAGCAAGGTAAGAGAAGCGGAATCAAATATGAGCCCCGCACATTGACTTGGGTTGGCAAAATTCAGGGGAAAAGCTGGAAGGAGAGAAATTGGATACAAAAGGAAAGGAAATCTAATAAGTTGCTGCTTAAATCAGGTACTCAGTGAGTCCTCACGGTAGTTCCAAAACACTTAGAGAAAAATCGTTCTGCACTCAATAACAAGGGCGCTGTGCTGAGAGACAGGAATTCAGAACAGCTGCGTGGGCACGCCAAGGGGCTGGGCCATGGGAGAGCTGTGCCCCAGCAAGGCCGAGTATGTCATTGCGGAAGCTGTGCGTGGTGTACATGATGAGAATAAAATACTGGCCAGCTTTCAGTCCCTGGTGTTATTGCATACAGATTCCCTGCAGACCAGTCTCCTAGCACCCAGCGCAGACTGCATTCACCAGATTTCCTGGGTCCTCCATGGACACCGGGTGAAATATACCCACCAGTCTGCAAGGGACGTGCAATTGTAATAAGGAACCATTTAAGTGAGATATTCATAACCTTAAACATTAAATGGGAGTCACACCTTCTATTAATTACCAAAATAAATTCCAGTTGATATAAGTGTCTAACTGCATAAAATAGAATTACTTTAACATCCAAAGGTAAAACCAAAACTACAGGTTACAGGTCAATTTTTATCTTACCTGAACATTAGGCATGTCTCTTTAAAATCTAATACATTGCCAGATTTAGCAAATAAGGAAACAGGACACCAGTTAAATTTGAATTTCAGATAAACAAGGGAAAAAATTTTAGTATAATTTTATCCCAAATACTGCACTCAAATTTAACTGGTGTCTTATGTTTTTTGTTTTTTGGTTTTTTTTTTAAAGATTTTATTTATTTATTCGACAGAGATAGAGACAGCCAGCGAGAGAGGGANAAAAAATTTTAGTATAATTTTATCCCAAATACTGCACTCAAATTTAACTGGTGTCTTATATTTTTTGTTTTTTGGTTTTTTTTTTAAGATTTTATTTATTTATTCGACAGAGATAGAGACAGCCAGCGAGAGAGGGAACACAAATAGGGGGAGTGAGAGAGGAAGAAGCAGGCTCCCAGTGGAGGAGCCTGATGTGGGGCTCAATCCCAGGACTCTGGGATCACACCCTGAGCCGAAGGCAGACGCTTAACTGCTGTGCCACCCAGGCGCCCCTGGTGTCTTATGTTTTATCTGGAAACCCTATCAATACGAGAAAAATCCATGTGATGAACATTTCATGAATCCTCATTGGGCTCCTACTATGTGGTAGTAGGTGTGGTAGTGCTGGCTCCAGCGTGGTTCTAAGCATTGAGGCAGAGAAGGATTCTAGGTTAATGAAGTTTAACATTCTGCATCACNAAGTGCCGGCTCCAGCGTGGTTCTAAGCATTGAGGCAGAGAAGGATTCTAGGTTAATGAAGTTTAACATTCTGCATCACTCGTTTGCTTAAGTCCCTCCCAAGGCCTTGGGGGAATAGGTTGCTTTTGCAAAACTTATGTAAATAAGCTATTTTGGCAGCAATTGGTTCAGACCACTGTTTCTCATCACTCTGATTCCATAACACTGGGCCTTCTGTATGGTGGTGTAGTTGCAGGTGGTTTGTGTGTCTTCTATGGAAACATAGTTGGGGGTACATTTAGTTTGTGTTTAGGTGGAATATATTTTTGTGGTTTGCAGTTACATCCAAGTATAGTTACATTATTGTTAGCCATCTGGATGCGGCTATTTCTTCCAGGAATACACAAGTAACCCACTATGTTAGTTCACCCAGCCAGAGCTTGTCTCATGATCTGGAAATGTCTAATGCCTCTCCATACTGGAAATCTGTGCTTAGAGGAGGAAATATAAGGCTGAACAATGGACAAAGCCAGTGGCTAGCATGCAAAAAATTTTTCTAAATCAGAAAACTTCTATATGAATGAAACTTGAATATATTTCCCTAAATTTGATAACAATTCTAAAAGTTTACATGACTTTACCAGTAATTACACACACATACACACACCCACACACATACACGTATATACACCATAGACATTAAAAGGTTACTGACCAATGAGGTCATGAGTTTAGAAAGCAGAAAATAAAAATTAAATGCTGAACATTAAAATGAAAACTACCATATTAATACTTCAGAACTGCTTCAAAGAAATACCGCCTTCAGGAAAAGTCCCTATACATTCATCTACACTATATAAAACTTGATAGCAAAAGTGCCACTTGGTAGGGCATTGACAATTAAAAACACAGAGAAGTTCAGAAAGAATACAAGTTCAAATGCCAAAAAAAAAAAAGAAGAAAAGAAAATGAAAGCAAATGTGCTACATTGTGCTGTTTTAAAGCATCTGAAAACACAGCCCATGGTTCATTAAAATTGTTCTGACTACAATGACCAGTATTTATTTACAATCTCTCCCTAACAAGGATATCATCAAATTTATTCATGGCATTAACAGCCAGTTTCCACTAGTCATGCCAAACATGCAAGTGATATCTGCAAGCAGAAAGGGCAAATGAAAGAAAAAAGTAACTTTCTTAGCATATAGTCAACGGTATTGTAACAATTTTGCATGTTGATGGATGGTAGCTTCTTATTTAGTGAGCATAGCATAACATGTAAACTTGTCAAATCACTATGTTGAACACCTGAAACTAATGTAATATCATGTGTCAACTATACTTCAATTAATAAATATATACAAAAATATATTTAAAATTTATGTATAAATATATATTTTATATAAATATCATAAATATANACATACAGTCAACAGTATTGTAACAATTTTGCATGTTGATGGACGGTAGCTACTTATTTAGTGAGCATAGCATAACATGTAAACTTGTCAAATCACTAAGTTGAACGCCTGAAACTAATGTAATATTATGTGTCAACTATACTTCAATTAATAAATATATACAAAAATATATTTAAAATTTATGTATAAATATATATTTTATATAAATATCATAAATATATCATATAAATAAACATATAATTTGTATGTAAAATAAATTTCAGTTGACCATGTTTTCATTTTTTTGTTTTTCTGTTTTGAAATTATATTACAAAATTGTTATTTAATATTGATTAAAGAGCACACAGCGAAAAAGTTTGGGCAGTTAAATTTTAAAATATATCTATTTTACAGTGTTTGCATTTGTAAACTTTTTTTTGCATTCGTAAGCTTTTAAAAGAGTCTAATGTGTTTATAATTTTTCTCCTCTCTTTAAATAATTATGAATTTTCATATCTGATGTTATGTTTTTAAGAGATATCCCCAAATTGTAGGAGCTCTAGGCCCCACAAAATCTGGTTCTAATTCTGGAAACAGTAACAAACAACTAGATTTAAAGAAAAAACAGAAACAAAACAAAAACTTTTATTGCAGCTTAATTTCTAGTATAGGAAACAGCCAACAAATAAATCCCACAAGTAAATACTCTGTGAGATGTGATAAGCTGAAGAGAAAAAAACAATAAAATGGGGTAAAGGTTCCATTTTAAATGAAGCTTTCAGACAAAAAGAACATTTCAGCTAAGACCTGAAGTTGAGGGCTCAAACCCCATGGATATCTGGGGGGAGAGGAAATCATACATAGAAAATCTCTTAGCCTGGGGGGGGTCGGCTGACAGTAAGAGACAAAATCAAAGAGGAGAGAAGTTTTGTAGGGCTAGACTTGTGTTCTATTGTGGGCATTATGGTTTTGAACTAAGAGTGAGAGGAGAGAATTGGAAGATTTTGAACCAAAGAGGCTGATGAGCTGACATGGATTTCAAAGGACTACTCTAGCTGACACATTGTACAGATGCAAGGGCAGGAAGACTAGTTAGAAGACAACTGATTCATTCAAGAGATGCCAATGATTTGCCAGGGTGGTGAGATTAGCCAGATCTGGAATCAATTTTTAGCGCAATTTTTAGCCAGCAGATTTGATAAATGAGGTAATAGATACTATGCAAAGAAAAAGAGAATCAAGGATACTATTATGGTCTTTGGTGTGAACAATGGGAAAGATGGAGTTGCCATTTGCTCTGATCACAAAGATTACAGGAGAAGCAAACTTTGAGGAAAGATCAAAACCGTTAATTTCAAGATGTCAGTTGAGCAATCAGTTAAAGATGGCGAGTGAGTACTTGATTAAGTGAGCTTGGAGTTCAGGGGAGAGATCCAGGTTGGAGATATAAATCTGTAAGTCATTGACATTAAGCTGAGAAACTAAAGAGCTCACCAAGGAAGTAAAGTGCAGAGAGGAGTGAGGGCGTGCTAAGTCTCAGAGGTTAAGCAGATGATGAAGAATCCACAAAGAAGACACAGAAAGAACTCCCAGTGAGACAGGGGGGAAATCAAAATACCTTGCCCTGGAAGCCTAGTAAAAAGAACATTTCAAAGAGGAAAGAGACGTTAAGTTTGTCAAATGATGAGAAAAAGCAATTAAGGTAAGGGTGACTACTGACCTCAGATTTGGCAAAATAGAAGCCACTGTAATGGAAGTAATTTTGATGGAGTCAAGAGGTAGAAAAACAATTTGGTTGACTTCCAAGGAGAATTAGAGGAGAGGAATGGAAGAGAATGAGTATGACAATTCATGGAGTTTTACTGCAAAAAGGAGCAGAGAAGTGGGGGTCTACGTGGATGGAAATTGTATGTTGATGGGAATGATCCAGTCGAGAGAGAAACTGATGATGAGAGAGAATGAAGAACCGAGTTTTTACTAGATAAAATCTTAATCATTACTGTGTATCTGTCATTTATTGAGCGCTTACTCTACATGGTGTGTCCTTTGTTCACAAAGCAATTGTTTATTTCTTATACCAACTTAGGAACCACAAATTATCACCATTTTATAAGGAAGAGTTTAGGCTACTTTCTGAGGTTACACAGATAATAAGCAGCCAACTAGGCATTTATATTCAGGTTTATCTGATTCAAATGTGATGTGACTCAAGTCTTTCTCTATGTTGTATTCCTAGAGATATCACAAGAGCACGCAGTAAATATTTATAGTCAAAATTCTGTGAATGTATGACTTTATGAATGAATGAATGGTGAATATGTATACACAGGCATATATATACAGCCATGCACACATACCTATAAGTGCATGTATACATGTATGTACATACACACACGCATACATACCTATATACATACACACAAGATGATAGAGGGTACTTCATGGGATAAGTGAAAAGCAGGGTGGATTAGGATTTCTTTTGCTGGACTAGAAATTCCTCTCCAATTTCCTACAAAAAGTGCTGGCAGGAGGAAGTTACCTGAAAGGAACAAGGGGCGCCAGGTACCCACCTCTTCACCATTTACCAAGTCAACGACATTTCCCAAGTAAGCCATAAGCTTCATGACAAAGAACTTTAACTAGTAATACTATTTCTAAAAATTGCAGACAAGTAAACAGAGGAGATTCCTTTGTTGGGGGCACAATTTGCGCTCCTTTTAGACCTGTAACGGAGGCAATTTTTGATGCAGAACGACAAGAAAAGTATTAACTGACACTTAAGTAACAAAACTCAGCAAAAGAAAAAGCATCCTCTGCATTAATTAGAATCATATTTCTTCCTTCTGCACTCTATCTTTTCAAATAGTGTGATTTCTAAATTCCCTGGCATTTCATTTAAACAAATAGACAGGGGTATTTTATGATTTTCAAGACATTTCCCTGCAGAATGTAAGATGGATTTAAATCTTGGTGAAATTCTGACCTTCAGTTAACTGTTCCTTATATTCTTTAAATATAAATACTTGTAAGCAATCAGGGATGTGTATAACTTCTAACATTCCAACATGTGTGAAATTTACCCTCAAAATAGACACTAGCTCTTTGTAAAGAAACACTATCTACCTTCTTGCTTTTTGCTACAAAGGATCATCATTTTTCAATAGTAGTAATGAATCTTTTCTGCTAATCCACTAACATTTTAGTGCTGTAGAATGATAAGCATATCAGTTTCTATACATTTTTAGATAATATATTTAGCTCTGAGTTGAACAAATTACACAGACTTGGAGAGTCATTCCATTTTCTTTCCTCATTAAAATTTAGCTTCATTTATACCATCTCTGATATTAGCAATCATATTTTCAATAGAATTTTGAACAGCGTTATTTCAATTTCAGTGCACAAATAAGTGATATAACCATTCTTGGCTGCATTATAATCTCCTTAGCTTTAATTATTGTTTCTTAGAATACTGTGTCTTCCTATTTTATGGCCTTTAAAATGTATTCCCATTTTCTATTCTAAAGCAGTTCCTTCTAGTTGAGAAAGAAAAGGGCATGAACATATATGCCACATTCTTTTGAAATTGTACTTTATCATTTCAATGGTCATTGTATCTAACCCATTAGGTATTGGAATATAATATTGTGCAATCATAAAAGAAACAGAATTTTAGAAAACCATGGAGCTTAGCATAAATCAGCAAGCAGGATGAATTTGGGATCAAACATTAAAAAGTGTAGGGACTCTGAAATAGAGCTCTTCTTTTAAGTTTTGGATAGTATAGAAATATTCAGTTCTAGAAAGACAAATGCCATAGATTTCACTCATATGTGGCATCTGAAAAAGAAAACAAATGAATAAACAAACAACCAAAAAGAATCAGACCTATAAACACAGAGAACAAAACTGATGGTTGCCAAAAGAAAGGGGGAGTGCGGGGATGGGCAAAATGGCTGTTGGGGAGTGGAAAATACAGGGTTCCAGTTTTAGAATGAATAAGTCACAGAGATAAAGGCACAGCATAGGGAATATAGTCAGTGGTGTTGTAACAGTGTCGTAGTGTCGTATGGTGACAGATAGTAGCTACCCTTGTGGTGAGCACAACATATCATATAGACTTGTTGAATCACTATGTTGGACATTTGAAACTAATGTAACATTGTAAGTGAACTATACACCAATAAAATTTTTTTTAAAGAAATACTAAGTTCTGGGATGCCGGGGTGGCTCAATCTATTAAGCATAAACTCGGTTTCAGCTCAAGTCGTCATCTCAGGGTCCTGGGATTGACCCCCATGTCTAGCTCCATGATCAGCATGGAGTCTCCCTGAGATTCTCTCTATTCCTCTCCCTCTGCCCCTCACCCCCGACTCTCTCTCCAATAAATAAATAAATCTCTTTTAAAAATTAAAAGTAGAAGAAATACTCAGTTCTATTAGGGACCCTTTCATATGAAGGAGATACAAATCACCTCCATGATTATTAGTGCCCTATGAAGAAACCATTTGGAGTTATTAATTATTATGATTTTATAAATTATGTTCTGCCAAATCAGAGATAGCAAATAGATTTAAACTTTTGTGCCAACTCTCATCACTTGGTAGAAATGGACTAGGAGTCTGTGCAGATTTCTGTGGCCATGCTTGGGTGCAGCAATATAGAGCTCCTTGTTGGTTGAAGCGTCTACCACGGGTGTAGGGAAAAAGACTGGCCTTAGGGATGCTTTATCTACATCCTTAGATGGAGAGAGCACCAGGGGAGTCATGATAGAGTCTCAGTCCAGATCGTCACTCTCTCCTTAAAGAGCTCATCATCACTTGCTCTCTCTGGGTTTCATTTTTCTATTGTGTAATGAGACCTACTTTTTGTAGTTACTAGAAAAGCTAAGTGAAAATATTTTTATGCTGAACACCTAATAAATGTTAGCTGAATATGAGTTCATTTCTACAGGTTAAAAGGGAGAGGGTGATTAGAACAAAACATATACACAGGGTGCTGGATTGATTACGGAGTTAAGAAAGAGTGATCTTAAAAACCTGAATGTCCTGTAAAAGGAGAGGTTGAGTCTGCTCTAGTAAATTTTTTTTTAAAGCTAGAGACTTTTTCTGAGTGTGTCTGGGTGAGATAGTAACCCAGGTTGGGTGGGGATCAGTATGGGAAAAATTAAAATAAATAGTCTGTGATGTCAAAATAGGCTAAGGATTTGTACCTAATTGTGGATGAATCATGTGGTCATTAGAGAAACAAAAATGGTCTTGATCATTCAAGTCATATAAATGTTTGTGTAACAAAGCTTTTCTGAAGAGAACTATTTCAGTCAGTTGGGGAATTTAGCTGTCCCACCGAAGATATAGCCTGTAACAGAGTTCTAAAGCGATAATTCTAAAGGGTGGTTTACACACCGCCACCTCCAGTGAAATATGAAGGACGAGGTAATCGCTTCTGTTGTGGACCTCAGCCCTAGAACACGAGGTTTCTCCCATTTTTTTCTGATGGACAGAGTGATTATATTGTCAAAGAGAAACAGAGCCAGACACTAGTTGAGATGGTAAGGACAGACTTTAATCAGTTATACACTACTCCAATAGGGAAGAGCCCAGGAGAGGCTGACCTTCCTTGGATTTGTACAGAGGTGGCTGGGCCTTTAGAGGGAGAATGAGGAAGTGAGGAGGGGGCTCTGTGGAGTCTGGGAAGTGAAAAACTACAAAAAGTAGAAGGGCAGGTTGGTCCATGTGAAACCCATCCGGGTTTGTTCACTGACTCTTACCCAAGTTCGACTTCTGCCCTCCCACAGACTGGGTGACAGGGTGTATCTTCAGGTGTTCATGAGAACAAATAGCAAATTCTTCTGGCAGCTTGATTTCTCAGGCAGGCACTTTAAGGGGGGGGCTCAGGTCATCCTTGGGATGTGGCCTTGAGCTGTCAGAAATATGTTAGTGTTTGTTCACGTCTTTATAGGTCAAGGTTGGAGCTTAGTTGAGAAGAGGGCTCAGTAAGTAAGGTTGGGTAGTGGGGAAAATCCCTTTCAATGTACACATACATACATACCCACATACATGCATACACATGTACTAGTATCACTTACCACCAACAGACACCACCTATGGTATTAAATACCAAGCATGTTAAAATACGCTACATCTAATGCACACGTGTGTGCACGCACATGTATACACATATATGCTCCACGCTACATGGTTGAAGAACCTGAGAGTTAGTGGTCACATAACTTACCTAAGACATCCCTTATTAAGTTGTAGGAGCAGCATTTGAAGCCATGTCAGTCTGTCTCCAGAGCTCAGTTGGAATTAGTGTGTAAGCTGTCTCCTATTATAGTTCAGGCCGCAAAGATACAAAACCCAAGCTACAAATGCAGAGGTGGAGTGTTGAGGAATGTTGACGAAGAGTTGTATCGTATATCCAGGTGAGGTAGGTCACAGGAAGGTTTATTGTTCCCTCCCAGCTTCATTGAGATATAATTGGACAAATTGTAAGAAAACTAAAGTGTACAATGATTGTACGTATATGTATATATATAACATTGTGAAAAGATTTCCACCATCAAGTTAATTAGAACATTCATCACCTCACATATTTATCCTTTTTTGGTGAAAACAGTTAAATTCTACACTTTTAGCAAATTTTAATTGTACAATACAATATTATCAACTATAGTCAATATGTTATACATTAGATCCTCGACCTTAGTCGTCTTATAACTGGAAAATCCCACCTCTTACCAGCCTCTTCCAATATTGCCTACCCCCCAGCTCCTGAAAACACCATTCTACCCTCTGTTACTATGAGTTTGGCTTTTTTTTTTATTCCACACATAAATGATACTGTGCAGGATTTGTCTTCCTCTATCCAGCTTATTTCCTTTACCAGAATGCCCTCTTTGTTGCAAATGGTAGGATTTCCTTCTTTTTTAAGGCTGATATATATATATATGGCACATTTTCTTTATCCATCCATCCATCAATGGACACTTAGGCTGTTTCCATGCCTTGGCTATTGTAAATAATGCTGCAATGGACATGGGAACACAAATCTCTCTTCAGACAGAGATTTGGGGGTGAAAGGGGTCTGGACATGTATTGAGATCCATATCTGGGATGCTGGTTGATTCGGTGGTTCTATTTTTAATTTCTTGTAGACTTCCACATTATTTCCCATATCATCAATACCAGTTTACATTCACACCAAGAGTACAGAAGGGCTCCCTTTACTCCATAATCTCGTCCACCTTTGTCTGGTCTTTTTTAATAACACATCGTAACAAGGGGGAAGTGGTATCTTTTGGTTTTGATTTGCATTTCTCTGACGATTAGTGAAGTTGAGCACGTTCTCATGTACCTGTTGGCCATTTGTATGTCTTCTTTGTAGGCTCCTTGCCTACTTTTTAATTGAGTAATTTGGTTTTTTGCTAATTTGCTTGTTTGTTAATTGAATTATATGAGCTCTTTGTATATTTTGTATATGAACTAGCCCCTTATCAGATATGTGGTTTGAAAACATTTTCTCCCATTCAGTGGGTTGCCTTTTCATTCCGTTGATGGTGTTTTTTGCTGTGCAGAAGCTTTCTGGTTTAATGTAGTCCTACTGGTTTATTTTTGCTTTTGTTGACTTTGCTTTTGGTGTCAAATCAAAAAAAAAAAAAAAATCATTGCCAAGACCAATGTCAAAGAGCTTATCCCTTATGTTTTCTTCTAGGAGTTTTACTGTTTCAGGTCTTACATTCAAGGCTTTAAGTCATTTTGTGTTCATTTTTGTATATGGTTGTTAGATAAGGACCCAGTTTAATTTTTTTACATGTGGATATCCAGTTTTCTCAGCAATATTTTTTGAAGAAGTTATCCTTTCCCCATTGCATATTCTTGGCTCCTTTGTCATAAATTAATTGAACATATATACGTGGGTTTATTTCTGGGCTCTCTTTCCTGTTCTATTGATCTGTGTGTCTGGTTATATACCAATACTGCTATGGTTTGATTATAGTTTTGTAATATAGTTTGAAATTGAAAGTGTGGTACCTCCAGTTTTGTCCTTTCTTAAGATTGCTTTGGCTAGACAAATACCATATGATTTCACTCATATGTTGACTCTAAAAAACCCAAATGAATAAAGAAACAAACAAAAAGCAGAATCATACCCATAAATACAGAGAACAAATTGATGGTTGCCAGAGGGGAGCAGGGTGGGGGAATGGGCAAAATAGGTGAAGGGGAGTAAGAGGTACAGACTTCCAGGTATGGAATGAAGAAGTCATGGGAATAAAAGGCACAACATAAGGAATATAGTCATTGATTTGTAATGGCATTGTATGGTGACAGATAGCAGCTACACTTGTGTTGAGTATTGCATAATGCATAAACCTGTTGAATCACTATGTTGCACCTGAAACTAATGTAACATTGTGTCTCAACTACACTCAAATAAAAAAAATAAAGATTGCTTTTCTCTTGTGTTTCCATATAAATTTTTTGGATTTGTTTTTCTAGTGCTGTAAAAGATGCCATTGAAATTTTGATAGGTATTTCATTGAATCCATAGACTGTTTTGAGCAGTATGGACATTTTAGCAATATTAATTCCTCCAATCTATGAGCACAGAATATCTTTCCACTTATTTGTGTCTTCTTCAATTTCTTTCATCATTATCTCATGGTTTTTATTGTACAGATTATTTTATCCCTCCTGTTAAAATTTAGTCTTAAGTACTTTATTTTATTTTATTTTATTTGCTATTGTACATGGGAATTTTTTTCTTAATTACTCTTTCAGTTAGTTCATTGTTGGTATATAGAAACACAACTGATTTTTGTATATTGATTTGTATCCTGCAACTTTCCTGAACTTAATAGTTCTATTTTTTGGTGGAGTCTTTATGGTTTTCTATATAAAATATCATGTCATCTGCAAACAGAGACAATTCTATTTCTCCCTGTCCTATTTGGATGTCTTCTATTGCTTTTTCTTGTCTAATTGCTCTAGACCAGGACTTCCAAACTATGTTAATTAAAAGTGGCAAGAGTGGACATTCTTGTCTGTTCCTAATCTTAGAGGAGAAGCTTTCAGCTTTTCATCGAGTATGATGTTAGCTTGCCTACATGGCCTTTATCATGTTGAGGTACAAACTTTTATACCAAGTTTGTTGAGAGTTTTTACCATGAAAAAAAATGTTGAATTTTTTTGTTGATTTTTTTTCCTTCACCTTATTAATGTGATGTATCATGTTTAGTGATTTGCATGTGTTGAACCACCCCCCACCCTGAAACAAATCCCATTTGCTAATAGTTTTTTGAGGATTTTTGCAGCTTGGGTCACCAGCATCTCCTGCCACTTACTATTCACCCATGTTTCCAGTTTCAGAAGACCTTGACTGCTGAGCTTGTACCCTTGATTACCAATCAAATGTCACTTCCAGTTCCAGGTCACAGTCTCCTTTAACCTCACTCTGAGTCTGTGGGGAAAAGGCTGCTTTACTCATGGGATCCAGTTATATCCAAATATATTTTGTTTGTGATGACTTTGAAACATCAAAGATTAGCTTGACCCCAGAGCTGGATAACTCCTTTCTATCCCAGGGAAACACAAGTTTCTCTCTCCAGGGTGGAAGATTCAACTCGACATCTAGTATAATTCTCCATTGTTTTCTCAGTCCATCATTTTCTGTTCTCTTTTTTAGAGAAATATCTTTCCTTTCTAATATATATATATTTAATAAATACATAAATTTTGTATAGTTACCTAAAAATTACATGATGAACATACTTCATGAATATTGGCTGCAGCTTTAATGAAGGTGGATTTACTGAGTGAAGCAACAAGAACTTCTGAAAGGTTTTTGAACCCTAGTGCCAAATCACTTTCTAGAAATGTATTTATTTACTTTGCTGGAGCAATGCCTAAGAGCATGAGTTTCATGCACCTACATCAGTACTGATTTTTAAATTTTAAAACATACCCTAATTTGCTGAAAAAAATACCATAACTTTTTAATATATGCATTCATTTGAATAGTCATGTGAGGTTGAACACTGTGGCATGTTTGTTTTCATATTTATATTTCTTATTTTGTAAGCTGTTCATGACTCATTTATTTTAAAAATCAGGCTTTGAAGCTTGTAATTATTCATGGTCTCTTTACATTTAAGAAAATTGAAAATAAATGCAACTTAATAAATCTTAATATAAATAAAATGAAAGATATAAGTATATTAAATAATAAATATTTTATCATAGGTAGAATATTATAAATTACATACACAACAAATGTAATACTCAGTTTGTCACTTACAAGATTTTTACATTGATTTACAATGCCCAGGTCACCTTGAGTTTTTGAAACAGTCCTATCAATATTTTTAAATGTAATTTCTTCATTGTTTTGAAGGTATAGATGTCTTTTCCCAGGCAGGTAGTAAATATTCATGCATACTTTCTTCTAGGTTTTTCCTTTCCACTTAATTTTGTTTTTAAATCTAATTGGCTGTAGGTTATACAGCAAAGACCTAATTTGACTTCTTCCCCAAATAGTCCATTTTACAAAAGTATTATGTAATGTTAATGCACTGATCCTCATTGATACTGTGACTTTATCATTGTTAATACTTTATTTCCAGATAGATAGATAGATGATAGATAGATGATAGATATAACACCCATTGATCAATCCATTCTGATATCAACATTTTAATTATTGTAGCATTTAATTATTATTGTACATGGAATTAGTATTATATGTGATAAAATATTTTATCTTTATTAATTCAATGTCACTAATTTATTACTCAATTTCTTGATACCCCTACTTTTGTCTTTACAGATTATCCATCAAAGCTAAAGGAAGTGTAAGGATCTCAAATACAATTTCTAAAAGATTTTGTCTTTTACTAGGTAATGTCACATTTACGCTCATTTTCAAAGTGGTATGTGCAACAAAAAGCTAGAGTTCTTATTATGTATCAGGCAAGCTTCTGGTAAATGTTGATAGATAAGATGAATAAGAAATCTGCCTTTGGGAATTTTTTAAAGATTTTATTTATTTATTTTGAGAGAGAGAGAGCACAAGCATGGAGAAAGGCAGAGGGGATGGGAGAGAATCCCAAACAGACTCCAGGCTGAGTGAAGAGCACAACACAGGGTTTGATCTCAAGACCCAGCGATCAGAGCCCTGAGACCACAACCTGAGTGGAAATCAAGAGTCAGACATTTAACTGATTGAGCCACCCAGGAGCCCCTGGGAACTTCTGATGTAGTTGGGAGTGTCTACACCGGCAGCATACTTTCCGTTTTTAATATTCTTTTCTGTTTCTTTTATCTTCCATTTCTTATATGTATTCACTTAATTTTTTTTACTTTTATTTACTTTTTTCCAGGATATGAAAGTTATATATTCTATTACTCATTTTAAAAGATAGCAGAAATAAAATTCCATGTTTTGACTTCTTTCATGTAAGACTCTAAATAAAGCTCACTTTTACTCATTCTCTAAATTTCAGTATTTGTCTTTGTTTTAGTTTTTTATTTTTTAAAGATTTATTTATTTATTTGTCAGAGTGAGAGAGAGCATAAGCAGGGGGAGCAGCAGGCAGACGGAGAAGCAGACTGAGCAAGAAGCCAGATGAGGGGCTCCATCCTGGGACCCTGGAATCATGACTCCAGCTGAAGGCAGACGCTTAACTGGCTGAGCCACCCAGGAGTCCCAGTTTCCATATTTGTTAATACAATCTGAAATTTTGATCAGTTATGTTTGTTTAGTAATTTTTTTACATTCTATCTTTGTTCTTTCAATAATAGTTTTTAATATTTCCATTCAATTTTATAATTGGATTGTATAAAATAATTACTTAAACAATTTAATTTAAAATAATTATCTACACAACTGTATTTTAAATGGTTTTGTATTAACACTATCCTTTTATGTTATGCCTTTGCAATTCTTGAGTTGTTAATTTTGATTCATCTCTCCTTTAACTGAAATATTCTTTTCTGTATTTTTTTGTGACAACTGTTTTTTGAATTCTTATATATCTGCACATACTATTTATGGCATCAATATATAACTTAGCTATGTATAAAATTCTTGAATAATAAAAAGTACTATCATTTAACACCAAATTTTGCAAAGGAAAAGTAAAAAAAAACAAAAACAAAAACAAACCCATATAATTTTTGTTTATATATTTCACCCAAAGGTCTCTTTTTAATAGACATTTTTAATTAGGAGTGCTTAGGCAATCAGTATGTCTATTCTTAGTAGGCATTTTTTCATTAAAAATGACAATGAGGCAGGGTACCTGGGTGGCTAGCTTAGTTAAGTGTCTGACTCTTGATTTTGGCTCGGGTCCTGATCTCAGTGTCTTAGGATTGAGCCCACATTGGGCTACATGCTGGGCATGAAGCCTGCTTAGGATTCCCTCTCTCTCTCGCTCTTCCTCTGCCCCTTCCCACCTCTAAAAAAATGACTGTGAGGCCGGTCAAAGCGCATGTACTAGTCTCTGCCATTGGCTTGGAAAAGTCAAGTTCAATTCATCCCAAACTTGCTGTATTTTTAATAACCGTCATGTTGTCTTTTTCTCCTCTTTACAAATCTTTAAGTAAGATCTAGCCAGACATGGTGCCGACCACTAGAGATATATGAGGTGTGCCCGTGTGGGCTTCCCCAGAAGTCCCTAGGACAAGAATTCAAGAGAAAATGCTGTATATGTGGGGTGCCTGGATGGCTCAGTCAGTTAAGTGTCTGCCTTTGCCTTGTGTCATGATCCCGGGATCTTGGGATGGAATCCCACATCAGACTCCTTGCTCAGTGGGGAGCCTGCTTCTCCCTCTGCTTCCTTCTCTCCCTCTGTCCCTCCCCCAACTCATGTTCCAGCTCTCTCACTCTCAATATCAAATAAATAAATAAAATCTTTAAAAAAAATTCTGCACATGATTGGTGAAGGAAGCACTAAATGCTATCCTGTCCCAGGACTACGGTAGTATCTTTCCCCAACACAAAACAGTCACTCCCTCTGGATTGTGCTCTGGCTTTTCCTGTACTAAATAGTCTCAAATATATGTTTTCCTTGGTCAACCATATTCTATTCTCAGATAAAAATAATTATTTTTTTAAGATTTTATTTATTTATTTGAGAGAGCGAGAGCACAAGGAGGGGAAGGGACAGAGGGAGAGGTACAAGCAGACTCCCCACTGAGCGTGGAACCCAACACGAAGCTCAATCTCAGGACCCCAAGATCATGATCTGAGCCGAAATCAAGAGTCAGACACTCAACCGAATGAGCCTCCCAGGCACACCTCAAATCAAAATAATTATTGTTTGAGGGTTCACTGTGCACCAGGCAGAGTTACACAGTTTGCATGATCCCTTAATTAATTTTCACTGTAATTCTCTGAGGATATTTCTGTTACCATCTCCACTTTCCAGATACGGAAACTGAGTCTTAGAAATTAAGTGAACTATAGAACTGTGCTTGACCCAGCAACCTGCTCTAGAGCCCATGATCTTCCCTACTGCTCCAGACTAATTTGCTGGGTTGAGGTGATATTCGCTCTAACCCTCATCCCATTTCTCTGACACTCTTACATGGTGGCATGCAATAACAGTTTTGATCTTTGTACATAGCTTGTAGGGCTCTTGCTGTCTCCTTCCCACTCCTCTGCCTTCCCCCCTTGTTACTCTGTAGCCTTCAGTATACTGAATCATTGTCAGTTCCCCCCCCCCCCGTTGCTTTGTGAAAATGGCAAGATCCAAAATGACAAATGAAAATAGGCACGTTTTTGATATGGAAGTGATACTAAAAGGAAGTGATGTTCAAACGACGCATACACATGGTAGAGACCTAGCTAAGGATTGATAAGGCAGTGAACAGACATGGAGAAGCAGTTGTGGTATACCCCCAGCTTGAGAAGGGGTGTTGGACACCACTATTTTCTTTCCAATGAGCAGAATGCTCTATTTTAGGTGTGGCTTCATACTTTATCTACTAATATGCTACGTGATGCTATGTCTTCTCAGGCTCTAGCAATATATTTTATTGAAGTATGACTAACATACCATATCCCATTATTTTTGGGTGTACATCATAGTGCTTTGATATTTTTATACATTAAGAAATGAATCCCATGATAAGCCTAGTTACCCTCTATCACCATATAAAGTTACTACAAATATTACTGACTATATTCTGCATGCTGGATGTTACATCCTCATGACTTATTTGTTTTGTACCTGGAAGTTTGTAACTTTCAATCCCCTTCACCTATGCCACCCCCTCAACCCTCTCCCCCTTTGGTAACCAACAGTTTCTTTCCTGTGTCTATGAGTCTGTTTCTGTCTTGTTTTGTTTGTTCATTTGTTTTGTTTTTCAGATTCCTCATATAAGTGAAGTCATATGGTATTTGCTTTTCTCTCTCTGACTTATTTCACTTAGTATAATACACTCTAGGAATATCCATGTTGCTGCAAATGGCAAGATTTCATTCTTTTTATGGCTGAGTAATATTCCAGTGTGTGTGTGTGTGTGTGTGTGTGTGTGTGTATCACATCTTTATCCATTCATTTAATGTTGGATACTTTGTTTGCTTCCATATCTTGGCTATTCTAAATAATGCTACAATGAACATAGGGGTGCAAATGTCTTTGGATTGGTGTTCTTGTTTTCTTCTGATGCATACTCAGAAGTAAAATTGCTGGATCATATTTTAGTTTTAGTTTTAATAAATTGGTGTGCCCACTGTGGAAAACAGTATGGAAGTTCCTCAAAACATTAAAAATGGCCAGCCTTATATTTTGACATTGTGAATTGTCGTGCTTTCATCTTATGTCTTCATTTCTTCATAAACATTCTATTGGGAAACTGGGAGAGTTTATGACATGGTTGTGAACCAGATACCACTTCAAATTGAGTAGCATTGTACTTTAAGGAACACTTCTCTCCTTTTCCCATCTCCCTTCCTCTGTTTCATCTGCATATCAGGCCCAATTGCAAGATTCCTTCCTCCTTGAGCCTTGAAAGAACTTTTTTATTATCCTCATTCTGGAAACCAAGTATCTATTTGCGTGTGAAAACAATTTTTTCAAATCACTACAAAATTTTTAAATATTTGGGGTGCCTGGGTGGCTCAGTTGGTTAAGCATCTGCCTTCGGTTCAGGTCATGATCCTAGTGTCCTGGATTCAAGCCCCACATCAAGCTCCCTGTTCAATGGAGAGCTTGCTTCTCGCCCTTCTTCTCCCTCTGCCCCTTCTCCCCAACTCGGGCATATTCTCTATCTCAAATAAATAAATAAAATCTTTTAAAAATTTTTCAATACTTAAAATTCCAGTTCACTCATTTGGTAAAGGAACGATTATTATCATCATTTTGAGGGATGAGAGGTATTTTTTAAACTACTGACTGAATCTGTTGTGGTTTTTTCCAAGTGGTTTGCATCCTAATTGAATATAAACCACCTCTAAATCTTTGTAGTGGGTGTAAATAAATAAACTAATAACTAAGGTTATTTTACCCAGTCTCCTTAATCTACTTGGAAATCACTCTAATGCCTGAATACTCTCTATGTGGTGCTTTAGTTAATGTCATATTTTTAAAAAATATATTTTGAACACTAATGTCATCTTCCAGTTCTGTAATTTATTTTTTCCAATAAACTCTAAAGAGTCGTCAATAGATTTTTACATATTTTAACATATTCTTACAGTCATACCCATGTGTTATAAAATAGATAACCAAAAATGCATGGATCCATCTTTAACCATTTTGTAATTAAATATATTTTTCACATACTTTTAAATTATTAAGATGGCATCGGTATCTATTGGTATTTAATTCACACCCAACATCCTTTGTAACTTAAATTAAATCCTTATTGGAGACATTTATTCAAACTGTAACTGTTTTCTCTAATGAACTACCAATTCATTTTCCCACACAGCATGTTCTAATTTGTGCTTCTGGTGGTTTCTAGAAACATATGGGGACCAACTGTGGTTATGTTTTGGGATCTTCTGTACAAAAACATGATAATTGCTTTTGTTTTGCTGATTACTCTCTGAGACAGTTTCAAACCTCTTCAACTTTTTCTTTATCTGTGAAGCCTTTAATTGCAAATCCCCTTCTGTTTTATCAGATGAATTTCACATGATAAGCATATTGGATGAGCTGGTTAATCTGTCCAGAGGTTCTATGATCTTTAGAAAAGATCAACCCCTTGCATATAATTTACAAATTGTTCCCAGATATCAGACATCATCAGCCTTGTTACTTTCATCGCGCCATAAACACAAAAGCAGAAGAGACATAAAAGGTAAGAGGCCTTCTGCGACATAAAAGAGAAAGCAAGATTGGCAGATCCTTTGCTTATGTTTTTTTTTGGGGGGGGGAGGGCAGGCAGTGGCAAAAGATACAATAATACAAGCATCTTCCTGATTGATTAAAGTAGTGAAGTGCATTCTTTGGTTCATAAATAATGCTCTATTACTTTTCTTCAAAGACAAGTAAACCTTGACAGAGTGACCTTTTCCAGGGCAGGAGTTGTTTCGGTGCCATAAATTATACTGTAAAACGGGTGGAAATGCTACTGAGAAGTGTGTGACAAAATAAGATTAAAGATTACTATACACAAAAGATTGTTGTTTTATTAATGGATTCCTGTCAATGGGATGAAAAATCCTCGGCTTTCTACTGGACGCGGAGATCATGTCAAGCCGAAAAATTAGGAGGGCATTTTCTAAAAGGTAACTAAATGTGTCAAAATAACAATTGACTGATTAGTTTGTCGCTCTGGCATTATATTTACTCTTAAAGCAAATTTAGTAATTGTCCACTAAGCTGTACCGTCCACAGGCATTTGCTTGCAAAGGGAAGGATGGTGCGGTGGGCTGGCTTCAGTGCAGGCTGTGCCTTTGCGGGAAGGTTCCGGAGAGATGCTTTGCAGAACAGAAGCTCTGGCTACGGTTTCTCCGCCAGGACGCTGTGGCTCGCCAAGAGGGGAAAGCGTATGGTAATTCTCAACCCAGTCATTTATCTGCTTGAACACTCAATCTGACAGAGCCCTCCATGTCACTTTGAAGAAAAAAAGAATCACCTAGTGACTTACACTCTAAATGGCTCTGAATTTTTTTACAGCACACTTGTTTCCAATTTTATCAATTAGTAAAAAAACAACTTGAAATTACAGACACTAAAACAAGCCCATTTAAAATACAATGAAGGATTTAAGTCAGCTTGAATTACATGAGATCATGAGAGTTCAGGGATTTTTTTTTTTTTTGTAAGCATCAACATCCTGTACAAATACCGTGTATGATTCCTTTTAATTTTATTACTGCAGTTTTGCTGTGATGATTATCCCTGCCCAATTTCTCCTTAAAATCAAATAGATCATCTTAAATGAATAAATAAATAAACAAACAAAACTAATCAAAAGATAGAGAAACTGGTGGCAAAAAGAAATGAGAAGAAGGGAAAGGAAACAAAGGATCAGATATTTTGAATGATTAATTTCAATAGCAAAATTCATTCAAGTCTTAGGGCCCTTTATTGTGTGGCACTAGCAGACATCCGATCCAGCAAAATAGAAACAGAAACAAAATCATTCTATTGAATTTAATTAAACTTTACAAAACTTTCCTTGGAATTTGATCTAGCATGGTTCACTTAAATCATAACTACCCTTGTTAGATAGAGCATAAGCTCAGCATGGCATGTTGCTATAAATCACTCCTTGTCACAAAGAAGAATAGATACACCGGCTCCTCACTGCTTTGTTATTCTTTATAACTAGACACAGGGTATCAGTGTTACCTTCATTATAGGAACAGAAACCTGGGCCTTAATCCACACAAGCCATTTTCAAGATAGGTGTCAGAAAGCCAAATGACGAAACAGTGAGATTAGTGTTACAATAAGCATCCATCTACTTCTCAGACAAACATAAAATTGTAGCTAGTGCATGTGGAGCTTACGTGATGTGTTGGGTAGATATTTTGCCCATGTTTTCAATGGGCAAAGCAGAAGCCTTTTCCTATTCTTACATAGCACTTATCCAAGAAGCCCTGTTTACTTAACTTATGAACTATTCGAGGACAGATCCAACTGTTGAAATTTTACTTTGGTCTTAGCACAAATCAAAGAATAAATTAAATCATACTAGTTTTAATAATACCCCACATTTTCCTTTATGCAAAAAAAAAGTGTTTTAACTAAGTAAGTCCTTTTCATTTACATTCTCTATATTCTCCTTGAGTGTACAGAAAGGCTACCCTCTTCTTTGGCCAATAAGAAGAGCTCAGGCAACACAGAAGTGAATGGCATATGTGAACCATCTTCAGAACCCAACACTGTCTTAGAAAATATCTACAATCTAAAAGCCAGAACAACAGCAGTGATTGCAAAGATGATCATGAAGACTTGGGAGTCCCTCATCTTGGAACCTAAAGACAAGTTGGAGGGGGAAAAAAAAGTTGTTTTAACAGTTGGTCAAATGACCTACCCTTTCATTTTTACTATCAAAAAGAAAGAAAAAAAAAACATCTCTCTCATAATCTCTTCTCCAACAGAATGTGGAAAAGCTATATGATTCTTAAGTATGCACTATATATGATTCCTAAGTAAGCACTTGCTGGGTGCTTTGTGTGAACCAACCAGCGAGTCCCAGAACCTCCCTGATTTCTCTGGGCCACAAGAATTACTCCCTGAAGGAGCCTGATGTTTCTGATACCTGGGTAGCTAATCCCTCCTGCCACTCGAGACTTTTGCATCGGTAGAGAATTCTTCCCTCTTCCAAATTCTCAGCTTTTCAGTTCTAAAGGTGGCAAGATTAGGAGCAAGGTTTCTCATCTCACAAAGAGGGTATCAATTTAAAGTACAAAAATTATGTTGTCAGCATAATTCCATAGGGATATCGATTCATGGGTATCTAACTCTTAGTATTTGCAATTGTGAGGCTGAATTCATTGGAGTTTCATAAAATAACATCCTAAGAGCACTACTGCAGAATGCTTCAGCTTTCTCTTGGAAGATACAAGTTACACAGAAACAATTTATATCTGCTTAAACATTTATACATATCTATATGTTTATACTCAGAACTACCTCAATTTTTGTCTTAGGGGAAATCTAAAACACTGCTGCTATAAATACTGAACACATCTAAGGTAAATTCAGCTCAAGAATGGCCCCTTAATCATAATGTTCCCCAATATTCTGGGAACAACTAGGGAACCAACACAGCCAGATTTTTTTTCACTTCTTGATAAAGAGTGCATTTCCTCTAACAGAGAAACTCAAAACAGAGATGCCATATCTCTTTTCCAAGTTACTGTTACTGAACTCATTTCTAATACACACTTCTGGTTTGACCATATATCACACTATTAATCACTTATCAATCTATGGTAGTAACCATGGTAAAACCAAGACGTAGCCAAAAAGTAGCAACATAGCCCTAACACCTGAGTGTCTCAAACACTGGGAGAAGATGTCAGCCTTATGCCATAACATTCAGAAAACAAAACCAAGTTCCAGACGAAGTGAAAAAAAAGCAACATGTGTTAACAATCTTAACTATAATAGAAGACAATATAGCAAAAGAGTTTTACTTAGGGGTAATAAAATATCTTTCTGAAAAGGACATGCATTTCAGTAGTCATAGAGAATTATATTGGCAAATTTGACACATTAAAATTTTACATTTTATAAAACTAAAAACACTATGAAGAAAGTTAAAATAGGGGCACCTGGGAGGCTCAGTCAGTTAAGCCTCTTGGTTTCAGCTCAGGTCATGATCTCAAAGTCCTGGGATAGAGACCTGTATCGGGCTCTGCACTCAGCTGGGGTCCCTCTGCCTCCCCCCTGCCCCTCCCCACTCTCTCTCTCTCTCAAATAAAATCGTTTTTAAAAAGAGAGTTAAAATCTCAGCTTCAGACTATAAGAATACCTTCTTAATGTACATAACATAAAAAGCAATATTCTTCATATTAAGCTAATAACCCAAGAGAAAAAATAGTTAAAAGTTTGAATGTCCAAGTCACAGAATAAAAGAGCAAATACGAAAATATTGATCAACTTATTAGTCAGTAGGAAAATGTAAATTAAAGGAGACACTTCCACCCACCAAATTTGTAGATAAATAGAATATTAACTAATATTTGCTTCAGCTTACGAAGGCATTTGGCAAAGGCAGTTACAATTGATGAGAGGGAATACTGGCCTAGGCACTGGATGAGTGGTGAAAATATCCACCAAGCCCCGCAAAGCCACAAAGTGGGCAGGCCAGGAAACCCAACTCAGAAAAGCTCAGTGAATAGTCAAAGTCATGTAAATCTTTTTTTTTTAAAGAATTTATTTATTTATTTATTTATTTGACAGAGAGAGAGAGCATGCGTGCACACAAGCAGGGGGTAGGGGCAGGCAGAGGGAGAAGCAGACTCCCCGCTGAGCAGCAAGCCTGATTCAGGGCTCCAACCCAGGACCCTGGGATCATGACCTGAGCCGAAGGCAGACGCTTAACCTACTGAGCCACCCAGGTGCCCCTCATGTGAATCTTATATGGGACAGCCTGGAACCATACTTAGCTTTTTGACTTCTGTCTTTCCAGAACTCTAAGCTTCTTAGAATTTCCAGACCGCTAACCTCCTTCTTAGAATTTAATTAGCACTTCAGCATTTTTTTCTTCTTTACTTGCACTTGTTGTTATACATTGGGAATCTTTTTTTTTTCTTTTTGGACAGTACTGTCATTTTGTGTTGCTTCTATTTCTAAAAATAGTGTGATGCTAAATATTAGTTCTTCATCTAGAAATAAAGGATTTAGACTAAATGTTCTTTTTAGGACCACTTACATCTCTAAAATGCTGACTTTATCATTTTATGGATATTTTTCAAAGCACTTGCTATATGTGTGTGTGTGTGTCTGTGTGTCTATGTACATCTGTGTACGTGTGTCTTTCCCTATTCTCTCTTTCTTGCTCAAGCACTAATGAGCATCCTAATTCCAACTTGGGAAACCAAAATTTAGGGATGCCGCTTCTAAGAGTTTTCATTATATTTTATTCTTCTTACATTTTATATTCATAAAATCTTCATCTCTAGGATTCACTACTGAAATACATTGGTGGAAATCCATTTCACTATTATATGATACTATAATTTCATTATATAACATTCAGTGTACATTATACATTAAAAAACTAAAGAACCTGCTACTTTAAAGAATTACTAAGCCAAGGATGATGTGTTCATCTTTACAATAAGATGCAAGTATTCTATAAGAAATCTTCATTTGGAAATATTTTCATGAAGTCATATTTAAAAGCAACTGATGTTAACTATTGCAATTTAGAACATTACACTAGGAGATTTTATGCTGGATTATGAATTGGGTAATTTCTAATTATTTTTAAAGTTTGGCCATTTGAAGTTTATAATAAGCAAATTAAGCAAGTGTAGATTGACAAATTGGGTAACGTCAATAGTTACTCTCTTTCCTATGCAAATGGCCTCATAATCATATCGTTGCCAGTTCAAAATGAAACTGTCCTTGCTGGCATATTCCATGATTATGCAATAAGCATTAGTATTTTCTTATGCTGTTCATATGTTTCTGCAATTAATACTAGCTTACTAATTATGCAAAAAATGACAAGGTAGGGCGCCTGGGTAGCGCAGTTGTTAAGCGTCTGTCTTTGGCTCAGGGCGTGGTACCGGCGTTCTGGGATCGAGTCCCACAACAGGCTCCTCCGCTAGGAGCCTGCTTTTTCCTCTCCCACTCCCCTGCTGTGTTCCCTCTCTCGCTGGCTGTCTCTCTGTCACATAAATAAATAAAATCTTTAAAAAAAATGACAAGGTAAGTAGCCACGGTCCCTAAACATATACATTCCATTTCTTAAAGGATCAGGAGCAGCTTTGCCGAGTTGAACATGGTGTTGATTAAGCATAATCCCTCTGAAAGGCCACAGAAATGTGATGCAAGCTTCTAGGGTTTTCAAACTTCTGGAATTCCTGTACATTAAACACGAAGAACCACCTTGGTCCCAGCATGATAAGGTCAACCTGGTACTTGAAGGATTCATGTGAATTGCTTCTGTTTATTCAACTAGTTGCATAGCTATAGCTTACTTTCAAGTATAAATTTCATGGTACCAATTAGTGTCAATCTTAGGCTGCCAAGGGTCCATCTGCTAAGCAAAGTCTGAATGCAAAATTATTTCTTACGGTGTCCCGTGATAACTGCTGTACAGTAGGACTTTCTTCCAGTTCTCAAACTCCTGCTTGGATTTTTCTTCTTCACTTTGAGAATCTCCTCTCCTTTTGTTATTGCTGACCCTCTCCAGTTTGCAGTGAATAATAGAAGCATATTTGGCTCTCAGAACTCAAATAGGAATAATAAAGATACACTTCTTTAAATAGGTTTCAATGTTTGATCGATGGCACGTACGCTTACTGGCTGATAAACACTTTCAGGATTTGATCACTAAATAGGCATGGTTATAAAATACCTACTGTAGTGGGCTAAGTCATGTCCCCCAAAGATGTCCACATCATAATACACACCACTTTGTGAGTATGTTGCCTTACATGGTGAAGGAAAATTTGCCACTATGATTAAGAATCCTGAGATCAGAGATTATCCTGGATTACCCAGTGGACCCAATGTAATCACAAAGGTCTTTACAAGAGGGAGGAGGGAGGGTCAGAGGCAGAGAAGGAAATGTGATGATGGAAACAGAAATTTGAAGATGTTATGCTGTTGGATTTGAAATGGAGAAACGGGGCCATGAGACAAAGAGTGCAGGCAGTTTCTAGAAGCTGAAAAGCTAGGAAACAGGTTCTGCCCTAAAGCCTCCAGAAGGATCCAGCCCTGCCCATACCTTGACTTTAGTCCAGTGAGACTTAGTCTCTGCTTCTGACCTCTAGGATTTTAAAATAAATTTGCGTTAAGCCACTAAGTTGGTGGCAATTTGTTAAAACAATGAGAAACTCCTACATTTACTGAATAGTTGTTGGCTTTCCAACCAGTGAGTTGCCTCTAGCTAAAGAGTTAAACTTTGGGTTTTTGGTTGTTTTGCATAGTTTTTATTTATAAGAGACATTCTAATATATTTCCAGATCAAGTGACTATCTCTTTAAAAGGTGCAGTTTGATTGACCTTCAAAAAACTCATAAAGCCACCCAGCAAGGAGTGTAAGGCAGAAATGGACCCTCTTTCAAGACTATTGTCTGACTTTAACAAGAAGAGGAACAAAGGCTCCATCCAGCATCGTGTGGTATGGCTGGGCCTAAAAGTGTGAAAATGGTTTTCTTTTCCACAGAAAGGCTCCTGCCACATTTGTAAATACGTTCTGGATTATCTAGGTATTTACTAAAAGCTCACAAATCACCTCTCTGGGAGAATGCTATAAAGCAAACAGCAAAAAGCCTCTGAAGTTAAGTTTTAATAGTATACAGAAACAAAATAATCAGCTGAGTATTCAACACATGGTATAATGACAAATACATAGTATTTAAATATATCTGTGGGATTCATTAATACATCAGCACATTAACACCAATAAGGTTTCCAGTTACTTTTTATTTTTTCTTACTACTTTGTTCTTCTTGTTAGAAACTCTTATTGTCTCTCAGATATCCCTAAAACCAGACTCTAAAGGTTCCTCCAGCCCCTGAGATAATGTGATCACAGTTGCTCATCCCCAGGAGGTCATAATCTACTAGGAACACAGACAAATCCATTTTTAAGTGTACAAAGAAATCACCAATGAACAAGAATGTTTAAAGTTAGAGAAATGTAGATTTAAAGCAATGAGAACCATTTTTCTGAGAACCACCAACTGGGCCCTTGAGAAGCACATCCTACAAGGGAAGTCATGGAGGCTTTTAGCAAAGGCTGTACTAAGCAGGGCACTTGGAAAGGCAGGAAAGGGTGTTTGTTACTGGCACAAACAGAATGAACAGAGACACAGTGAGCCCAGTAAGCTCAAGGAAGTAAAAGGTTAGTTCTAGCATAGCTCAAATGGGACGTGAGAATCCTAAGACCCAAAATGGGAGTTATAGCAGAAGTCAAATCCAGAAGGGCTTGGTAGGACATGCCATGGAGCATAGGTTTTATCCTATTTCACCAGAAAGGGTGAATTTTTAGAAGAGAAATCAAATGAATGTATTTGAAATAAACAGGTTACATTGCTGGCAATGTGGAAAATAGATCAGAGGGAAGAAAACAATTATAAGTGTGGGTGCTAATAGAAGGTGGAGTATTCCACACTGTTTACACAGAGTTTTATTCAGGGCAACTTACTAGCAGAGTGGTGGGGGGTGGTGGGAGAAGATTGATGATCCAGGCACTGCACAGTTATTCTCTGACAAGTTCAGACCCTTGATCCCCAGCTTTTACAGAGCAAGGGGCTTCGCGGTGAGGTCAAAGGCTAGTTATGGAAAGTGGCGCCATTTGTGGACCAGAGGGTCTCTACTAGTTAGCTGAAATGGGACCTGCTGTGTGCACCTTTAGGGAGAGGCAGAGCAAGCCTTCTCGCATTTGGTCACGACATACTTTAACCTCCACAGGATGAACATGTAGCATGAACAAGACGGATGGCCAAAGATGGAGTTGGTGTTGCCAGAGCTCTGATGGGTGCTTAGGAAAAGACCGTTGCTATAGTCAAGATGAAGTAAGATGGGACTAATATCTGCCCTAGGACCTCATCAGTTCCACTCAGAGCATTAAAGGATGAGGTGGAATTAATATAATAGATAGGCAAAATATACAGGACTAGGTTATTGATTACTTATGAAGATTAAGAGGAAAAAAGAAATTAGAAATGACCTCCAGAATTCCTAGATGAACACCTGGAAGGATTGTATTATCCACAAAGTAATGAAGTGGAAAGGCGTATTTGGAATGGGGGGTGTTATTTCTGCTTTGGACTTGTCGCCAGTGCAGTGGTTGCAGGACAATTACAGGCGTCCAGGGCACTGTGGGGCATGGGAATCTAGGATGCAATTGAAAAACCTTGAGGAGAAATAGACTTAAGACACATCAGCCTATATACAGGTCACATTTAAAGTGTGGAACTAAATGAAATCACCCAGAGAAGAGCACACAGGGCCATTTTAAAGAGTAAATTTGAAATAGCTACTGTGGGAAATTAAAAATGGGATGTTTAGCAATTACTAAAAAGATTATTCCATTGGCAAGGGTCTGTTCTTCACCCAACTTGCATGTTTCTTGTTAAAAAATAAGCCATCTTCCTAGATGATACTAAATAAACTTGGTTGATTCAACTACTGATTAATTCACTAGGTGGAAATCTATTTAGACTATCCACTAATTGTGGTGAGTTTCACACCTTTTAATTTATTGATTTGGCTACAGTGTTTCCTGGTTATTAAGACTTTATTCCATCGATTGTATTTTTAACCCTGTAAAATCATTTTCGTATCCAGAGTTTCTCTAATTTTCCCATATTTGTCTTGTCCTCTGCACTTCTTAATGTGACCTTCTATTGAAGTAAGGTGCTAAGATTTATATAAATATATATACATAATATACATCATAGAATTTTACACATTTTGTTAATAAAATATAGATTTTTATTTCTCAGTGTCCTTTTTGTATAAACCTTCTCCCACACTTAGTGATAGAGGTCTGGGGCCATAGACTCTAGTATGTTTAGTGATTATAAAGGTTTGCTTAAATAAAGTCCCACATTTTGGTCCCAATCAGTATATGTATTTGTTCCTAAGGAAGAGGAAACACTCTGATTATATTTGAAAGATAATATATTATGCTTAATATTTCCCCTTTAATTTTACCTTTGATTATGTTGTCTTTGATTTGTTTTACAATTGGAACAACTGGGTTAATTAAGGTAACTTAAATAAACCCTAGAAAGAATGGAATCTAAACAAGTTAGTGGGTATATCACCTGATTCTAACTAGTAAAATGTCTCTTTAATAATTCTGTAGCAAAACATGTTTCTATGCACAAGGAAATTGTACTTTCCATGGAAAGGGAGATTTTCATTCATTTTTGTTGATGTCATCTAGTGGCCACATGGCCTAATTTCCAAGTTGCTTTAGCTAACTTTGTTATGCTAAATAGCTGGAGTAATTATAAATTAAATAATCAGGAGACTGCCTGTGCTCACAGAAAGCCCACTTTCTGAATTCCATTGGGAAGGTCTAAATTTATGAACTGGAAATCAGAAAATGTAGCTTCTATGTACCACTCTTTAAAGTTTAACATTGAGAAGTCTATGAAAAGACCACGATTTTAAAAAGACAAAGGAAGTCAAAGGATAGTTCTATACTCATTCCTGATTCTAGAGGGAACCTTCTTGAAAATTTTCAAAGCCTATTTTTCATTACCTTGAAGAGTCAAGTCATTCTTAGAGCTCTAAGGAATAACAACACCATGCAATAAGTGCCCTCCTTAATAGCACTGGGTGTTATATGCAAATTATGAATCATGGAACACTACATCAAAAACGAAGGATATACTGTATGGTGACTAACATACATAATAAAAAATTATTATTAAAAAAAAGAAATAACAACACCACTACCAACAACAACAACCAAAACTAAATGCATTGTCTAGTTTCTGACATGAAACTATGAGCTATTTATGAAATTTATTTAAGGAGATAATTTGGTGTTTATACATTTTCCTCTAACTTATAATTGTAAATACTTAATATTTGTCATAAAAAAGATGATCCAACATGATTCACAGGCCTTTCCTCTCTAAGGAACTGCAAGAATGGGACAGTGAAAACTCTAGCAATGAGGGAAAGTAGATGGTAAGGCAAGCAGTCATGAGCAATAACAAGGAATTACCATTATTACTACATGCTACTATATGCCTATGACACATGTCTGCTTGTTATATATTCACTGATTCAATAAAAGTTTATGAAGCATCTATTCAGAATTCTACCCAAGATGTGAGCTAGAGATGCAAACAGATTAATATGATGCACTAGGTGCAATAACAGCAGTATATTTAACATGAGAAATAATAACTATTTCTCCTGAAGACTTGAGTAAAGCACGTGAGAAAAGGTGATATTTGGGTAGATCTTGATGAATGAGTGACTTCATCTTGCATTTCCTCTGTGCTTCAGGCAGAGGGTGAAGAGGCATCAGTCTAGATCCAAAGGTCTAAATCTAACTCTGATTCAGAAAAACTCAAGAAGTTGTTAGAAACTTCAATTCCAAGCACTTTCCTAGAAAGTTCTGATTCAGTAGATCTAGGGTGAGATCCAAGAATCTTTTTTTTTTCAAAGCTCCCAGGTGATATTATGTGACGTTTATGTGCTGCTGGTATAACGACGTGAGTGGGACGTTGAAGTGGCTGAAAAAAAAAATGCTGTAAAGATGTGTTGGGCCTGGTTTGTTAAGATCTTTCTCTACAAGATAACCTAAAGCAGGTTTTCTCAACATTTAATGTGAAGATGAATTACCAGGGGATGCCAGTAAAGGCAAATTCTGGCTCAACAGATGAGACCTGAGACTGCATTTCTAACAAGTTCCCACTTGATACCAATGCTGCCGGTCTCTGTATCTATCATACTTTCTGATCTAATCTGATTGATTGACAAGCAAAAAGGCACAAATAAAAATTAAGAATTTAAGGGTGAAAAGTAGAGGGAACTTTCCTCTGATTTCCAAGCTGATTGGTTGGTGCTAGTGAATGTTGAGAACTTTTTGTATTGTCTCTTTTGGGGATAACTTAGGAGGAAAACAAACTGCTTTTATTAATTCCACAAATTAAATGTCTAAACGGAGAAGTAATATAGTGCAGTGGTAAAAAACAAAAACAAAAACAAAACAAAAAAACGCATAGATTTTGAAGCCAGACTGGCCAAGTTCATATTCTACCTCTGTATTTCACCAGGTATGATAGTGTAGGCCAAAAAAGTGTAACCTCTTTGCACATTTCTTTATCTATAAAGTGGAGCTAAGAAGAGTACTTACCTCTCTGGAGTAAGAGTGAATTATTGAGTTAACATATGGAAAACACATAGAACAGGGCCCAGCATGAGTCAAGTGACATAGCAGCATCCACCACTCTCTTTAGTATTTTTGTTTCCACGGATATCAATATTAGGTCATATTCAAAAGTGAAAACAGGGGCACCTGGGTGGCTCAGTTAATAAGCACCTGCCTTCAGCTCAGGTCATGATTCCAGGGTCCTGGGATGGAGCCCCACATTGGGCTCCTTGCTTAGCAGGGAACCTATTTGTCCCTCTCCTTATGCTCTTCCTCATGCTCCCTCTCTCTCTCTCTCTAATAAATCAATAAATAAAATNTCCTTGCTTAGCAGGGAACCTATTTGTCCCTCTCCTTATGCTCTTCCTCATGCTCCCTCTCTCTCTCTCTCTCTCTCTAATAAATCAATAAATAAAATCTCTTTAAAAAAATAAAAATGAATAAAAATTTTAAAAAGTGAAAACAGATTTTTTCAACTTGCTGTTTTTTTCATAACCCTTCCAGCTTTCTGGCAAACCCGGCTTCCACCCTTGTTCCTTTCCCTGGCAGTATGATGAACATGCCTTCCCTTTATTCTTCATCTATCTATACAGAGCCACCATATTTTTAAAAAATATACCTATACAAGTTTACTTTTCCTCCTCCCATTTTCAGATTACCTTGTCATTTGTAAATCAGTGCAACTCTGCCACTTTCAATATTTGGTCAGAACTGCTCTTATCAAGATCAACAGGCATTTCCTCTAAGGCGAATCTTTTTTTTTTTTTTACATTGTTAATCATATCATTCTCAAAATTCTACAGCCATTTAAAAGTTCTAGATATGAGAATTTCTAATGCAAATTATAATCCTAAATGCTATTAAAATTCTGAACAGAGCCTCTGTCATCTGGGGTTCCATGGGTAACCTAATTTCGGGAGCAAGTACCCAGAATGGCAAAGAGAAGGTAGATAGGTATTTCAGATATATCAGACGGTATTAACAATGTGCACTTGTAGGATGGATCAGATGACTATAAAATAAAGTAAGGAAATTAGTTTGAGAGAAGATGAAAGGCTCTTGAGATTGAGAAATTCGGAGATAAGACTGACAGTACCACGAAGCGTGGCAACTCCACACT
>NC_048226.1:34290645-34306270 GCF_002007445.2 Ailuropoda melanoleuca
TGAAAGGCTCTTGAGATTGAGAAATTCGGAGATAAGACTGACAGTACCACGAAGCGTGGCAACTCCACACTACATAAACTTGTCAAGACTGGAACTAGGATTCACAGAATCTCCCTCTTCTAGAGTTTCGGGTCAGAGCTGACCAAAAGAGAGATTTACCTGAGTTTGGGAAAGTACACAGGAGTCAGTAGCCACTACTCTCTGACAATCCTTAAGGTTGGAGATGGTGAGAGACCAAGAGGTATCAGCGAATCCTTACTTTTCCTCCACTATGCAGCCCGTTCTTCTCTTTACCTGTCAGCTCTGATAACCAATAGTCATATGAAACCTACCACATGATGCAGAGGCGCAGCCTTCTAGAGATTTCTCTAGCAGTCACTCTCATAGCCTCAATCTATCAGGGACGCTACTGACTACAGGAGGGCTCCTGAGGGTCTTCCCTCATGCTCCAACTCATCTTTCAGACTTCCAGTCCCCCAACTTCTTCCACTAGTGTTTAGATCTTATTCCTAACGTGAATGTCTTATCTTGTAATCCACACAATGGTTTTGCTTCCCTGATTGGCACTTCCTGACACCAGATTTCAGGATTAAGCCTTCATCTCTTGTGAAGCAATTGAACATTCAAGGTTCTCAAGCAGGAAGTGACATGGTAAATGCGGTCTTCAGGAAGATGACTATAATGGTGGCCTTCATTCCAATTCAGCCTTGGATTGTGAGTTAGCAACTGAAAATAGGGCTAGAACCAGAGGGGCTATCATAGTAATTCAAGCAGGAGATGTTTGGATCCCCAGAATGGACACAGAAATAAAGGAATAATCATCAACTCTTCAAAGTCATTAATGCTGGTGTTCCTCTGAGAGTCTTCACGATGCAATACAGTCCTGCCACGTGATGGAAACATATCAAAAGTTTACAGAACTTGAGAATGAAAGATACATCCATAAAAGATGAGTTGTACCTTTCCTTCATTAATATAAATTAAAATAAAGGAAATACTTCCTAATTTCCATTGAAATGTAAGTTCCAAAAGGCTATGAAAGTTGGGGATTCGCCTTTCCACTACTCTACTTTCAATGCTTAAAAAGGTACTTGCCACACATTGACGTCTGAATGTGTATTTATTGAATGAATAAATTAATGATTGATGTCAGTGGACATCACAAACCCTTATATAAACAGGTAAAACAGTATGTTCATTGGATTGTATTCTTTGTTTCAAAAGAAAGTTTCCCCAATCAGAGGTTACAGAGTGCTATACAACCACATAAACATCTCCAAATACTTAATATACCAACTTAGAATTTCAGAGTGCAGGATCCTATAGAAAATGATTTGATGGAAAATCTGTGTTTTTGGTCTACAAAGGAAAGTATACATAAAATATATTTCTGTCAGAGGATTCTTCATTGTTGTTGCTTTTTTTTTTCCAGGCAAGAAATGATATTGAGAGGTTTTTTTCCCACCATTCAGGAAAATCATTTTTTGGCTATAAATATTAATGGGTTTAGTAATAAATTACACACTTGAATGGCATTTTATTACTTAAAACTAAAATATTAAAAACCTTATTTGAAATGCACAGAGAAATCATGTAATTTAAATCACCTTAGACTTGGAAATGGACTCCAAACCACTGCTTAGAAAGAGGTATAATTCTTAAAATATGTATTTTGGTAATGGGCCAACATATTCCACAGAATCATCTAGAAAGAAAGTAGATAGGTCCTCTGGTCCAGTATATTTTTTCTCAGATAAGCAAACTATTTTTATTTGCTTTCTCAGGCCATTCTTTAAAATTAATAACATAAGCACTGAAGTTAGAATTGATAAAGACTAATTTTTCTAACTATTAAAGTAAGATTTTCTTCTCTCTAGAAATGAATTCACTAACAATGTTATAAGCCAAGAGCATAATCTTCTCAAAAATAAATTGTACAGATCAGCCACATGAAATATATACTCTCCAAATATGCCTCCAAATCATATTTCTTTGCTTTAAAAATTTAGAATTAATAATTTAAGCACTGATATTAATTTATTTCTTAACTGTATAATAGATGAATTCCTCAGATTAATTCTATCTGATCATTTTAGAGATAGAAATAATAATTTTATTCAGGAATCAATCATTATCGTTATAACTTCAATCAGTATTTATCAGCACCAGAGCCTAAGATACAGTTCTTGCCCTAAATTGTTTTGTCTAAAATTCCTTCGTTCTAATCAGTTACAAAAATACCTACTAATCGTGTGGTTTGCTTCAAGATGCTGAGGGTAGTAGTATGTAGCCTACTTTTATGTAAAGTGAAATAGGTTTTAAATTTAGGTTTTAAATCTCCCCCAGTTCACTAATCAGAGTTGTTTTTATATCACTTCCCCATTAAGAACTTTCAGTTACCCCCACACACACACACAGACACACAAAAGCAACCCTGGTTTCCTTGCCTTATTGGTCAAGGATCTCTCTAAGCTACTCCCAGTCTTCTTTTTCTTCCTACTTCTCATTCTTCTTGAGCTGTCCCCATATATACCAGTCACATCAGACCTTTCTCTGTTCCTGAAGATGCCTGCACTTTACCCCTCCAAGGTGTCTGGGCAATATAAAGGGGACACCTGGATTATTCTCCTTTCTCACCACTAACTTCTCCCATTCTTAAAGACTACAGGTACCTGCCCTCAGTTGTACAAAATATTCACATCTCTCCCTTACCTGTCCACTCACTTATGGTTTGTACCTCTTTGCTACATTGTATTAGAGTTTCTTCTATATCCATCTGTCTTACTGCCAGTCTGTGAGGCTGGGATGAGAAGGGATCTTGTCTTATTCATATTTATATTTATCATTCAAATAGATCAATGTCCCACTAATAGTTACCAGTTGAATTGAACTGAATAGAATTGAACCCAGCTGAATTGAAACTGACAACTGGGATGGCAGTGGAGGTGGGAAGATGACATCAGACCAAGTTCTCCAATGCAGCCACACATCAATCAGCAATTACCTTTCTGGGCCCAACTGAGATCTGAGATCTCTGTTCGTCACTGTAGGGAGTACATAGGGAATAAAACAACTTCAAGAATCCTCCTAAGAATGCCTTAAATGATCTTTTTGAAGGAAGGGGAAGAAAGCAAAATTTGACAGGGGGATTGATATCCGGTATCATTTAATCTTCAAAACACATTCAAAGGTGGCACGACGTTTACAAATAAAAACCTGAGGTCCAAAGTCACACAGCGAGTGAGCGGCCAGGAAAGGGTGCAAACTCCTATTTCTCAGGTCCCATGGTGGTTCTCTCTTAATGACATGAAATTGCCTTCAGTCTCATACAAGTCTTGCTATCCACACTTTTTAAAAATGGCACTCCTATTTTTATAATTAAAAGGAAGTACATATTAGCTGCAAAACTAACTCAAAAACCCAGAGATAACAAATATTTTTTGTTTTCAGGCTTTTTCTCTGGGAATAAATAAACAACATACATGTATAATATTTTTTCTAATATTAGACCACTCTGTATATATTACATGTTATAATAATTTTCACTTTATAGCTCAACCCTTTCCATAGAACTCCAACACATGTGATTCCATATTATTGCTACAGCATCTTCTTTGTGCTATTATATTCCAGTTATGTATCCACCACAATTAATGATATCAATTTTGCATTGGTAGATTTGAGATGGTTTTCCACATTTTACTATTATAAAGAAAATTGTGATAAGCATCCTTGCGCTTAAATATTTTTCTGCATCTCTGATTTGGTGCTTAAATTTCAAGTCTATGGAAAAAGGAAAGAAGAGACACAGATAAGTTAGGCTGTAGGTGATTTCACACTTCTGGAAAGTAATGGACTCCTGATAGACTTCAGTGCAAATCTAATACAGCATTTCTCAACCTCAAGCATCGTTACCATTTTGGAGCAGATAACTCTTTGGGGAAGCTTTCCTGTCTACCATAAGATGTTTAGTAACATCGCTGGCCTTTGTCCGTAGAAGCCAGTAGCAGTCTCCTTCCATGCATTCATGACAATCAGAAATGTCTCTAGACATCACCAAATGTCCTGGGGGTGGGTGACTCATAACACCCCACCCACCCTGCAGTCATTGATCTAACGTAATAGACTCAGTGCTATTATATCCATCAACATTTAGACAGACCTGATTTTGGAAGACGAAGAAAAAAAAATGGGCACAGACACATATCTCATTTTCCCAAACCGGTGGAGATCCATAAAAAAGTGCAACAAATACTTTGCATTATAGAAAGCTACCAAAATACACAGCTTCAAGGAAATGCAAGGAGCATTCCCAACAACCAAACTATATCCAAACATGTATAGAAAATAAGTATGAATTTTGCCAAGAATGACACAGCTGAATGTATAAAAGACAGTCTTTTAATAGCTTGCAATATAAGACACTTCACAGTAACCAGTTGAAAAATGAAGATAAAACCTTGAATAGAGACAGATTGATATGTAAAGAAAAAGAAGGAGTAGAGGTTAATGAATTATTTCTAAATCAATATAATGTAATAAAATTCTCTCTTCTGTGAAAATGTGAAATTTGCATTTATGCCCAGTGAAATATAGATGAACAGTGATTGTGCTTATTACACCTGTCACAGAGAAAAAAAATCAGGGCACATTATCTACTGGTTACATTTCTTCAAAACTGATTAACCTTAATACATTTTTTCCCTTCACTGATCTCACAGAGTTTACTGAATATAGCACGTCTTGATTAAAATTGCCCACATCTTAATTTAAGTCTCCCCTTGCTCTAACTCATAGATCTATGATCATTTCTTTAAATTAACTCTTTAACTAATGGGAATAATGCAATCTCTTAGTCATAATAGACTTTAAAAACTCAAATAAGGCACCACCCCAAAGGAAACTTTCCAGAAAATTCAACAAAAGATATTAAAACAGTGTTTTTGCCCATTTGTATCTGTGTAGGATAAAAATTTGTTATGGGTAAGAGAGAAGTCTTTTCAAAGACTCAGAGATAAATTTTGCTGGTGTTCAAAAGTGCTGTGTGCTTGCAGTTTGAGACTATTTCATCCTGTTTTCTCTAACTCAGGCATTTTTGAAGTTTCATTATTTGACACACAATCTTTGCATGGGTATTTTTGTTGTTGTGAACTGAGTGTGGGGCTATGTTTTTATTATTTACCTATTAGCAACTCATTGTATTCCCCTAACAGTTGGTCTGATATCCAGCATTGAGAAAACTACAAACACCTAATTATGCATTTGTCAGTTCACAGCTTAGGAAGAAAATTGACAGCTTTTGTCTTTTCATTTGGGTCGGATCTACTACTACTCATGCAGCCAGACCAGCACAACTGAAATATTTGGGAATTCTTTTTCATGACAAATACACAAAGTGGCATGAAGACTAGAAACATGGGACCAAAGGAAGCAGTTCAAGTGCCACACAATGAGACCCGGGAATCTCTCAATCTGAGTAGTTCACTCAAATAGTAAGCTCTAGGCACACCATTTCTTTGTGAATGGAAACTTCTGATTATTAAGTCTGAAGTGTATTTGTCTCAATTAGCATTTCTGAAAAACTCTCCGTCGGAACTCTTCAGTACAGCTTTGTAATAATCTTGAGCTCTGAAACCAATACTTATGCTTTTCTTCAATAACCTCTTGGACCTGCACTTTATATTTTTACAGGGTAAATTTTTTCTGTTTGTGTACACATAAAATATAACATAAAAATAAAACTANTTGTAATAATCTTGAGCTCTGAAACCAATACTTATGCTTTTCTTCAATAACCTCTTGGACCTGCACTTTATAATATTTTTACAGGGTAAATTTTTTCTGTTTGTGTACACATAAAATATAAAAATAAAACTGTTCTGTGTCATGTTAAGTGATAGTGGTTGGCTCATTATTTAACTCATGTACACTCCCTAATACCTTGTACTGCACACATAATCATTATAACTCTTCACCTTACACTCACACTCAGCCCTGACTCTAGTCCTGGGGTCAGGCTACTTTCTGGTATGTGGTATATGCTTCAGAGAAGGAAGAAAATTAGTATATTGAAACAGAAGTGAAATTGCAAATATTCTGCATGGATGAACAAACAGTAATTTGTCCTTATTAGGTTTGTCAGATGTTACATAATGGATTAAACATAGTACACATACACTTTTGTTAGAAGAAAATTACTTCTGCAAAGTTTCTTTCAATACGCAGTAAAAAGAATGTTCCCTAGGATCACACACACACACACACACACACACACACACACACACGAAACAGGGCTTCAGGGGCACCTGAGTGGCTCAGTTGGTTAGGTGTCTGCCTTTGGCTCAGGTCATGATCCCAGGGACCTGGGATCAAGCCCCACATTGGGCTCCCTGCTCAGTGGAGAGCCGCTTCTCCCTCTCTCCCTACTGCTCCCCCTGCTTATGGTCTCTCTCTCTCTCTCTCTCTGTGTTAAATAAACAAATAAAATCTTAAAAAAAAAAAAGGGCTTCAAACTATATAGCAAATGTTCCCCTCTTTAAAGCGCACCTAAATAGAACCGATTTCTTAAAATATTTTAGGAGTATATTTAATTGTTTTTAAACATGGATACTGTATGAGGGGAATGCACATTATAAGGTGATAAATGCTTATGTCTGGCATAAGAGAAATTATACTAGAAATAAGTAAGAATAAGCACAAATCTACTTGTTTTTAGAACCTGCTGAGATTCAGTTCCTCTACCGCAGATCCAAGAAAAGTGTGAAACAGAATAAATGTCCTATTTTCTTTCTTGTGCCTGGAGATTACTTTAGTTGAATAGGTGACTTCATCATTTTCTTGCACATTTTGTAATTCTAGGACAATTGCCAATGACACGTTTTTCTCAACTATTCTAAGGCATCAATTCAAACCTTGTTTACACAAAAATTTCCAGGAAAAATATTTAGCTGAAATATAGTCCCTCTCTCACTTTCTGGTCAGTGCTACCCATCAAAAGGTATTAAGGTTTTTTTTTCCTGTGGCAATTAATACAAAATTACCAACATCCATCATTTTTAATGCAAGTCATATTCATACCCATCAGGGAAATATATGAGAGACAAATACCCAGATTGCTTAAGGTTGGTCTCAAGGTCAATCTCAAAAATCCACCAGAAACATTTACAGGCAACTGAAATTGCTTACGATTTATCAGTCATATTTTAAAGCACTCTTCAGTAGATAAGTTGTATCTCTGTGATTTGAAATAGCCAACACAAGTTTTGACTCAAAGAGACAGGCTTGGACTAGGTTAAATCAAAGAGAATATATTTGTAGTAAGGCAATAAGATCAGTGGTAGACATCTCCCCCAGTGCTCTTTCCACTAGAGGAATTGATATACCTCCTTGATTCAATACAAGATTACCTAGCAATAAAACTTGCACTTATTTTTGTTTATGGAAGGAATAAACGTGTGAAGTTTGAAAAATATTTCACCACTGAATTTTTTTATAGAAGATTTACCAATCGAACAAATCGAGAAGAAAGTAAATTGCAGGACCTTAGCAAATTTCTAAATTGGATATTCATCTATTTTTACAACAGATTTTGAAGATGCCGGTATGTTTCTTACTATGACTTGATAATCCCTCAGTCCAGAAACCTTGAGTAAAAACCAAAATAAAATGGAAAAACTAAAATATATATATATATATAACCCTCCTATGAGAAAGTAGTAAAACACGCTGACAATGTAACAGCAGAGCTGGAAGAAACAGAAATGTTCTTTGGTGGGGTGGGGGTGCTAAAACAAAGAGTGAACCTGTTGATTAATCTCCAAGGAAGTCAATTAAAAGGCAAGGGCAAGTAGTAACATTGTCATTCAATTTTGAAATGACACCAGATTTAGAAAGAACCACCGAGTACTTTCATGCTTATTTTTTTTCCATGAAGAAAAGTTGTATCAGCTCTGGTGAGGCACATCAGATGATTTTAGAAACCACATCCTCGTTACTCAGAACCAGATTCCACCTTTCAGTATTTCAGTATTATTAGTTCTGTCCCCAATTTCTTCCTTTGAAACCACTGCATGTGTTCTCAGTGGTCCAGTGACCACTACTGATGCTAATCAGGCCCCTTATTTTCATAACCATAGTGACGTTTAACACGAAGTAGGTCAGGCAAGAGAAGGAAAGTTATAACTGGGGAGTGAGTCAATGTGTGCTAGAAATATTAAACACAGACACACACACTGACCTTTCCATTTTTAAAAAATAGCCATTAAACTAGAGTTAAAAATGATTTCTGATTTCCCTTTTCTGATTTTTTTAAAAGATTTTATGTCTTTATTTGAGAGAGAGGGAGAGTGTGAGAGAGAGAGATCATGCGTATGGAGGAGGGACAGAGGGAGAAGCAGTCTCCCCACTGAGCAGGGACCCTGATATGGGACTTGATCCCAGGACCTCGGGATCATGAAACAAGCCAACGGCAGATGCCTAACTGACTAAACCACCCAGGCGCCCCCCTTTTCTGATTTTTAAATGATACTTGTTCACTATTGGTGAACACTTAATTCCACTTTGTCATTGTTATAGCAGTCCACATCCCTAGACTCTTCTTGCTTATCTTTTTGCTTCTGTACTTATCCCTCTCCATGGTACAAGTGACTTATCTGATTCAAGATTGGAAAGAGCCCACAATCCACTTAGACATAATAATCAGACATCATTTCATGGAAACAAGGACGCTCCCCCCCTTCCTTCTCCTGTTTATCTCAAACATAGGATAATCTCCAACTCCTCTTTTATCAGTGAGGAAAGCCAAGTGAGTAAGAGACCTTCAGTAGCTTCTTTACCATGAACATAGTGTAACTCATTAATTCAAGGTTCAATAAAGATGCTGTCCCTTGTCTAATCTAATTTTACCAATGTATTGTTTATCCCCTAAGTAATACAATTGTCATTTATAATCTGCCACAGTTTCTGAGAGTCAGAAAGTCTGACAGGGCAGAGTGAGGTCAGCCCATCTCTGTTTCATGATGTCTGGGGTCTCAACTGAAACTTAAGAACGTGGCTCCAGTCAACAAAAAGATTATTCCCCATGTGTCTGTCTTGCAGTTGACAAAGGCTGAGACTTTAGCAGGGCCGTTGACCACAGTAGCTACACATGGCTCTCCATATGACCTGAGCATGCTCGTAACATGATGGCTGGCTTCCAATGAATGGCAAGTGTCCTAAGATAGAGATAATATGACAGAGCCTGAGAGATACAGAAAGACAGAGACAGAAAACCAGAAAGAGACAGAGAGGAGGAAGGGGGGTTGTATCCTTTTATTGCCTCAGGTCAGAAGGCACATAGCATCACTTCTACCATCTTTATTGGTCGGGACAGTCACAAGGGAAAGGAACATAGACTCATTCTCCAGTGGGAGGAGAGTCAACCACATTATAAGAAGAGCATGTGGGATGAGACCAATGTATTGGAAAGGAATATTTTTGAAAAACATACCACTAGCAGAGATAGAATAATACTGTGTGTTTAACCTCAGTTGACTTCTGGAAGAAGGAAGAATTATTAGGCTGTCTTAACCTCCAACTGTTTTAAACAATTATTTCAGTTTCTCAAGCCTGAATTGATTCCACAAACAAGGCAACATGCTAGAATATTTGCTTAGAGTAATGTAAGACTCTGCCTTCAGAGACCTAATAATTTTTAATGTCTTACATTTCCACAGCACTTTGTATTCTCAGAACTAACGCATATTGACTATCTTACTTTATTTTTTAAAGATTCTTACAATCGATTACATCTATTTTGTATATGAGTAAACTGAAATCTGGAAGCATTCAGGGACTTACCCAGGGTCATAGAGTAATAGATAATGGAAACAAGACTCACATTACAGAGAAAACTATTATTTCTTAGTCCAAAGTCCTTTTCTATTTATTTATTTGTTTATAAATTTTTTATTTAAATTCAATTTAGTTAACATATAGTGTGCTATTAGCTTCAGGAGTAGAATTCAGACCCATCAATTGCATATAACACCCAGTGCACATTACATCACATGCCTTCCTTAATGCCCATTACCCACTTACCCCATCCTCCCATCCACCATCCCTTCAGCAACCCTCAGTTTGTTTTCCATAGTTAAGAGTCTCTTAGGGTTTGCCTTCCTCTGTTTTTACCTTATTTTTTTTTATTCTCTGCCGCTAGATTTTAGAGGTATTATTGATACAAAAAAGCAATTCTATTACATAAAAATACCAATTCAAATAAAACTATCATAATCTTGTGTTTAATATTCCTCAATATACCCTCTGCTTCCCACATTGAAGAGAAAGAAAACCAACTGGGATAACTAAGCGTAGAGACTGCCAAAGCAGAGATAGCCAGCAATGAGAGCCGAGCCAGATGCTCAGCACTAAACCTGGGCTTTTCTCTGTCCATGGTTGGAATTGATTATATGCAAGTTAAAATTAGTGGCTATTTCACTTCATTCGGTGCTTTGTAGACACACCCTATAGGAGTGAGGCAGTTACTTTGATGACGTAGATTTTAAGAATGCCTAAAGTCTGCGTCTAGGCGAAAAATAAAGGCTCAACATGGCAATGTAAAGAAAAAGCCATCTAATCCTCATCTGGAGTTTGTATTGGTATTCTATTTGCCATAACAAAATAACACAGACTGAGGAGCTTAAACGGCAGATTTATTGTCTGTTCTGGAGGCTGAAAGTCCAAGATCAAAGTGTTGGCAAGCTTGGTTCCTTCCCTTGACTTGTGGATGGTCACCTTCTTGCTGTATCTTCACATTGTTTTCCCTCTGTGTGATCTCTTTCTCTTTACATGGTGTTCTTTTTATAAGGACACCAGTCATGTTGCATTAGGGCTCGCCCTAGTGATTTTATCTTAATTAATTACATATGCAATCACCTTATAGCCCAATAAAGTCACACTTTGAAGTATTGGGTTAAGACTTCAAGATATGAATTTGGGGGGAGGAAGTACACGATTCAACTCTTAACAGAATTCCATCAACTTTACTGCATAAAAACAAGTAGAAAAGACTTATTAATAACAATTAAGACAGGTGGCCATTCAGCTGTACACTAATCAGGATGAAGTAATGTTCTACCATATACAGCAGAGGAGTTGGTGAAACCAAAGGCAAAAGGGGAGCCTTGGTAATCCATCAACGTACATGGGCGGGTTGAGTTATTATAAAGGCAGATGGCATCTGTATTTTCATACTGGAGCAAGAGCAACACAGAAGCATTTTCCTGCTACTTTTTAACACATCCATCCACCACAATCTATTTCCTTAGGTTGTCTCTGTAACACCCTTTATGTCTGGGTCTCTGTGAATGATTCCAGTATATGGAAGAACAGGATCTACTCAGAAAGCTAGTTTCATAAAGGTGTTGCTGCCAAATGTGCAGACAGAACTCACGGATTTATGAATAAATAAAGGCAAACCTTCAGATACCTTGCCAAGTGAATTCAAAAAACTATTCTGAAAGTGTTGAGAGAAAGGAAAAGAAATGTTGATTCCAGACTAATCCCAAGACTGTGGACTTCATGACAATTCAGATTTGACTTTTAAAATGTTAGAGGAAGATAACTTTAAAATCAATCTACACGGTATCCGTTTTAGGCACATTTATCATTTTATTTTTAAGTCTCTTCTTATTAGAGATACAGAAGGAAAATAAGCATCCTACCACATCATTCTCTTCGTTTTTACAAAGGCATTCAAGTGGAGAAGAGCCTAAATACATTAAGTTTTAGCAGCAATGTAGAAAATCCCATTTTAGAATGTTTTATTATGAAAAATTTAAAACATATGAAAAATAGAATATGATAATGAATTTCCATATATACTTATCACCACATTTAATAATTATCGAGAATTTGCTTCATCTGTTGCTCTCTGTCTCTCTTGCCCCCACCCCGCCTTCCCATCTTTCCTCCCTCCTCTCTCTCTCCCTCAATTATCAATTTAAGCCCACATCACTGTACTACATATTTATAAACAGATCTTTAAAAATTATAAACATTCTTGCAATCCTCAATATCATCATCAAACCTAATAGAATAACAAAATTCCTTAATACCTTCTAATACCCAGTACACATTCACAGTCAAATTTCCCAGATGGTCTTCAAATATTTGTAGTTGTTTTGTTTGAATCAGGATCTAAGTAAGACCCTCACACCATAACCACTTGTTACATTCATTAAAATATTTTTAAAACTATGAGTCAATGAGTCCATGAGGTTGATTTGAGCCTTTTCCTTATTTATCTGGCTTAGAGAACTTCCCCACCCAGAACTGTCTTGACTCCATTCCAACATAACGTGCCCCAGAAAAGCTGATCCCAAGTTGGGACCTCAAGTTTACCAGCTGAGAAAATCTCAAGCTGGTAGAGGGAGGAGAGAGACAAATCACAGCAGGACAGAAGAAGAAAGGGGATATTCTAGGACAGGATGCATAGACAGAAATTTTACTTTTGGGGGAGAAATTAGAATTTTTTAAAAGTAAGTAGGCAAAGAAGAGATTGACAATTGTACTCCCACTATACTTCCAAAGGCTTTTTTCCCCTGGAATCTAATTCTAATTTGGAGCAATTAGTTATTACTAGTATCACTTTATTTCTGTGCTCCTGGAGTGCATAGTGCTTATTATACTAGGACAGGAGAAGTTTAGGTACTAAATGCAGAGAAAAGAAAGACTCTCTTTTTATAAAAGTAAATCTTCATGGGCATAAAAACTTGCATAATTATAATCACAAACCACATTAACATTTTGACAGGCAGAATACAAAATAGGATCCAAGATTCCCACTCCCTGGTGTTATGTATCTTGTATAATCCCTTCCACTTTGGTGCTGTGGGACCTGTGCATGTGTTGGAATAGTCACTCCCTGGATTAGGTCATGTTATGTAAGACTCCCTTGGTCAAGATTGGAGAGAGTTGGAGCCTTTTTGATGGCCTGGAAAAAAGCAAACATCCAAGTTGTGAACTATCTATGGGGACCACATGGCAAGAAACTGTGGCAGCCTCTAGGAGCTGGGAACAGTCCCTAGCTAACAGCCAGCAAGAAAAAGGGGAAACTCATTACTATACCCATAAGGAGCTCAATTTTGGGAATAAACTGAATCGACTTCAAAGAGGACCCTGAGTTGCAGATGAGAACCTCAGTGTGGCCAACATTTGACTGCAGCAAAATGAGACCCTGAGCCTAATCCAAGCAAGATCCAGTTTGCCTGGACTCCTGACCCATGAAAACTATGAGATAATAAATACGTGTTATTTTAAGAAGTTAAATTTATGGTAATTTGATGTGTAGCAATAGAAAATTAATACGTTCTATACCTGTTTACATATTATCTGCATATATTTACATAGCATAATTGTGACAAGAAATATAAAAAACAACTGTTCAAACTTCTTGAACAACTTCTTTCAGGCTAACAAAGCCTTGGTTTTATTCAACATGTAGTCATATACTTCAGGGAAGGAGGCAGGAAGCTCAGAGAGAGGGTCCAGTTTGGTCTGAACCAATCATGGTGGCCTCGTGGCCTTGGCAGTGATTGGTTTAGGTGTGGGTGTGGGGCAAAGTTCTGAACAGTGAGACTTGAGGAAAAGCATTATGTAGAGTTCTCACTATTAAAAAGTCACACACTGGGGCGCCAGGGTGGTTCAGTCGTTAAGTGTCTGCCTTCGGCTCAGGGCGTGATCCCAGCGTTATGGGATCGAGCCCCACATCAGGCTCCTCTGCTATGAGCCTGCTTCTTCCTCTCCCACTCCCCCTGCTTGTGTTCCCTCTCTCACTGGCTGTCTCTCTCTCTGTGTCAAATAAATAAATAAAATCTATAAATAAATAAATAAATAAATAAATAAATAAATAAATAAAAATAAAAAGTCACACACAGGCAGAAACATTCCTTTTTATTCCACTAGAATACCTAGGTGTGGTGGCTGCAATTGNACTAGAATACCTAGGTGTGGTGGCTGCAATTGCACCAGCTATCTTGCGTTAATAAAGAGAGTCAGCATAAGAAAACAATTCAAAATGCTGAACAATGCAGAATAGAAAAATAGAAAATATGAAGCTTTGACCTTGATGATGTCATTGAACACTTAATTAAAAAAACATGAAGTCACCCTTCCATAAGACCTTTTGTTGTTTGCGTTAATAAATAATAAATTAAGCCATTTTAGCTGTATTTTCTGTTATTTGCTGCCAAAGGCAATTTAGTTTATGCATTTGTGCAGTATCATACACTGCGAGTGTGTGCTTGTGTGTGTGTGTGTAAAAAGAGTACATGTTTAATTAGTGCTTATTATCAAGAGGTCTAAATAAATTGCCAAACCTCTCCTCCCTTGGCACACTTCAGACCTATCCTAATAACACGAAGCTGGTATTTTACTAGAGTGAAGAGACTGTAACTCTTAACCATGCTCTAGGTTAGGCACAGGCACTGTGCTTGATCCTCTCCCATACATTTTCTTACTTATTCCCAACAGTAGCTTTTCAGCGTAGATGTATATAAACTTGCAGTATCTCCTGGAGTCTGTGATTCATTTCAAAATACCACATATCCTCAAACTCTTCTCTAAAGAGTTCTCTTTTCGTTATATTAACTGATACCTCATCATCCCTTTCAGATGGTGTTTCCCTCTTCAGCCTTCTCTGGTGATGCAGGTTTCTCCCTCAACCTCCTAGCACGAAAACCAGACATGAAATAGATGTCCCGTTTGACCTTATGAGTGCTTCAAGACCATTCTCCCTGCTTAACACCCCATAAGATTATATCACCCACCACCTGCTCCTGTTGCTTATCAACACCCAGGTTCCATCTTCTCATTTCCTTTAATTTCTTCTTCTCACTTCTCATGGCCCACTGACACCCCAGAAGTACCCCTGTCTTAATTCTTGGCCATTTCAGTATGTACATGGATACTCCTTCCGGTATTCTAGCTCTCAGTCTTTGAACTCCTCTCTCTTCATTTGATGTACATTTATCTCAGTGACTTCTCCTTCAGGACCTATCTCAGACCTTGTCCTTATCTATACCCTCAAACTCTCCACAACCTCAATTCCATGCACCCCTCTCTCTGAGGTCCACCTCTTTCCAGCCCACTTCTTTAGTACTCCAAGGCCAACACTCTTTTTATCCCATGGGCACTTTCAATTCATTGATCGCCCACCACTCTTCAATGTCTCTCACCTTCATGATCTCTTCTCTTCCCTCCTCCCCTGGATTAAATTTCATTGTCAATCATTTTATTCACTCCCTAGCATAGACACTCAATTCCCTTGTCCATCACAGTATTTGTTGGACTTGATTGACAAAACCACAAACCTGGATAACACCAATCGCCTGTGCCCTTTGGAATTGTATAACAAAAGAACATAGCAAAAGAAAACACAACCAACCACACTTCCTGGTACCATCATAATTAATAACATAAGTCCTACCATGCTCTTAATAATACCCAACAATTATACTATATAATTCCTTAGTCTATTTACTCTCTCAGTATGGCAATTGACTCTTTCCTCCTTTCTTCTTGCTCTTCAAACCTCCAACACTTTCTCTCCCCTCCTTGTACAAAACAAATGCCTTTGCTTCCTACCAGA
>NC_048226.1:34307041-34329267 GCF_002007445.2 Ailuropoda melanoleuca
ATAAATAAATAAATAAATAAATAAATAAAAATAAAAAGTCACACACAGGCAGAAACATTCCTTTTTATTCCACTAGAATACCTAGGTGTGGTGGCTGCAATTGCACCAGCTATCTTGCGTTAATAAAGAGAGTCAGCATAAGAAAACAATTCAAAATGCTGAACAATGCAGAATAGAAAAATAGAAAATATGAAGCTTTGACCTTGATGATGTCATTGAACACTTAATTAAAAAAACATGAAGTCACCCTTCCATAAGACCTTTTGTTGTTTGCGTTAATAAATAATAAATTAAGCCATTTTAGCTGTATTTTCTGTTATTTGCTGCCAAAGGCAATTTAGTTTATGCATTTGTGCAGTATCATACACTGCGAGTGTGTGCTTGTGTGTGTGTGTGTAAAAAGAGTACATGTTTAATTAGTGCTTATTATCAAGAGGTCTAAATAAATTGCCAAACCTCTCCTCCCTTGGCACACTTCAGACCTATCCTAATAACACGAAGCTGGTATTTTACTAGAGTGAAGAGACTGTAACTCTTAACCATGCTCTAGGTTAGGCACAGGCACTGTGCTTGATCCTCTCCCATACATTTTCTTACTTATTCCCAACAGTAGCTTTTCAGCGTAGATGTATATAAACTTGCAGTATCTCCTGGAGTCTGTGATTCATTTCAAAATACCACATATCCTCAAACTCTTCTCTAAAGAGTTCTCTTTTCGTTATATTAACTGATACCTCATCATCCCTTTCAGATGGTGTTTCCCTCTTCAGCCTTCTCTGGTGATGCAGGTTTCTCCCTCAACCTCCTAGCACGAAAACCAGACATGAAATAGATGTCCCGTTTGACCTTATGAGTGCTTCAAGACCATTCTCCCTGCTTAACACCCCATAAGATTATATCACCCACCACCTGCTCCTGTTGCTTATCAACACCCAGGTTCCATCTTCTCATTTCCTTTAATTTCTTCTTCTCACTTCTCATGGCCCACTGACACCCCAGAAGTACCCCTGTCTTAATTCTTGGCCATTTCAGTATGTACATGGATACTCCTTCCGGTATTCTAGCTCTCAGTCTTTGAACTCCTCTCTCTTCATTTGATGTACATTTATCTCAGTGACTTCTCCTTCAGGACCTATCTCAGACCTTGTCCTTATCTATACCCTCAAACTCTCCACAACCTCAATTCCATGCACCCCTCTCTCTGAGGTCCACCTCTTTCCAGCCCACTTCTTTAGTACTCCAAGGCCAACACTCTTTTTATCCCATGGGCACTTTCAATTCATTGATCGCCCACCACTCTTCAATGTCTCTCACCTTCATGATCTCTTCTCTTCCCTCCTCCCCTGGATTAAATTTCATTGTCAATCATTTTATTCACTCCCTAGCATAGACACTCAATTCCCTTGTCCATCACAGTATTTGTTGGACTTGATTGACAAAACCACAAACCTGGATAACACCAATCACCTGTGCCCTTTGGAATTGTATAACAAAAGAACATAGCAAAAGAAAACACAACCAACCACACTCCCTGGTACCATCATAATTAATAACCATAAGTCCTACCATGCTCTTAATAATACCCAACAATTATACTATATAATTCCTTAGTCTATTTACTCTCTCAGTATGGCAATTGACTCTTTCCTCCTTTCTTCTTGCTCTTCAAACCTCCAACACTTTCTCTCCCCTCCTTGTACAAAACAAATGCCTTTGCTTCCTACCAGACTAAAAAATTGAAGTAATAAGTAATGTCATTTCAAGTGAAAGGGGACTAGACAATTTCCTCATTAAAAGTAAACCATGGAAAAAATACACACAAAAGTTTTTTTGAAGGCAAGATAGAACTAATAAGATAATAAAGAATTGTGGCATTGGCTCCTGAAGAAAAAAACTCAGATAACTGAGGTTGCCATTTATACCAAGAACATCTACCAATTCAGGAGGCGTGTGAGAGGCTGAGCAGCTGAATAGCACTTTCAATATCCTCTCTGGCCTAGGGAGACAGATGCTGGGAAATAGGTCCAGCCAAGAAGAGGGGACCCTGGTAAACTACACATATTTTAGCTACACCATAAGAATAAAGCAAATCCAGAAGTAGATACGGTTTGAATTAGTTCAATCCCTGGAATTGGATTAGGTGATTCAAATTGCTAGTGTCTCCCAGAAGGAAAACTATATCCTCCCTGCAGGAAGATATTACCTTCAATATTCAAAAAGATATATATATGTAGATATATATATAGATATATATATATGTTTACATACAATATTCAGCATTTAATCAAAACAACATGCATGAAAAGACATAATACCACATGAATTTAAAAAAAGAAAAGAAACACAGAATNGTCTCCCAGAAGGAAAACTATATCCTCCCTGCAGGAAGATATTACCTTCAATATTCAAAAAGATATATATATATATATATAGATAGATAGATAGATAGATATAGATATAGATATAGATATAGATATAGATATAGATATAGATATAGATATATGTTTACATACAATATTCAGCATATATATATATGCTGATATATATATCTATATATATAGATATAGATATAGATATAGATATAGATATATAGATATATATATATGTTTACATACAATATTCAGCATTTAATCAAAAGAACATGCATGAAAAGACATAATACCACATGAATTTAAAAAAAGAAAAGAAACACAGAAGAAAACAGGTACACAGAAAACAGTGCTATTAGGGTTATAGCATTAAAATAACTAAAAAGGCTTAACATAAGCAAGGTTGAGAATTTCAAAAGAATACTAAAAACTATAAACAAAAGAAGATAATTTTAGAACTGAAAAACATAATAACCAAAATTAAGAATCCAATGGATAACTTTAGCAACAAATTAAACAGACCTTATAAGGGGGTGCCTGGGTGGTTCAGTCAGTCAAGCATCTGCCTTCAGCTCAGGTCATAATCTCAAGGTCCTGGGATTGAGCCCATTGTGGAACCCCACATAGAGCCCTGTGTGGAGCTCCCTATCAGGGCTCCCAGATCAGAGAGGAGTCTGCTTCTCGGTCTCCCTCTGCCCCTCCCCCACCCGGCTTGTGCTTTTTCTCTCTCTCTCTCCCAAATAAATATACTAAAAATCTTTAAAAACAAAAAACAAACAAACAAACAAAAAACCAGACCTTAAAAGGATAGTATAGCAGGCAGAAGAAAATATTTTGAACAAAACAAGTAAGAAACATACATATGGAAAATAGAAAAGAGAGAAATAGGAGAAAAAAAGGTATCTAACATACGTGTGATTAAAATCCCAGAGAGAAAGCAAAATAGGACCTGAGTCATATTTCAAAAGAGGTAAGTAAATGGTTGAATTTTTTCCATAATTGATGAATTAGAAAGCACAAATTTGAGAAGCACTGTGAGCCACAAGCACTGTAAATTAAAAAATAATAATAATAGGCACATCTTTATAAAGTGTTGAAAACCAAAATCAGAGAAAATCTACAACCACATCAGGGACAAAAAGAGATTAACTCAAAAGGACCAGAAATCAGACTGCAGGAGATTTTTCAACAGAAATATCAGAAGACCCCCAGGTTAGTATTTTCACGAAGTATGGGAAGTGAATATCTGCCAACACGAACACTACACCCAAAGAACACATTCTTCAAAAGTGAAGGTACTACAAAGGTATTTTCTGAAAAAAAGAAAACAGGGCATTTCACATTGGCAGACTCGCACTGAAGGAAATACTAAAAAATGTCTTTCAGACAGAAGGGAAAGGAAACGAGGTAGAGCTCAGAAAGGAGTTAGTGAAGGAATGAGAGGCCACGGAAATGATAAACATGTGTAAAGATTTAAATAGGTATGACTTCTAGAACATGATAAATGTACAGTGGTATTTAGCAAATATGCATTTGTGTATATATGTGTGTGTGTGTGTCTGCTGAGAAAATATGTGTGTGGGGGTGCAACATTAACCAGATAGGATGGTATGAATAAAAAGGAAATGCATAGACTAACAAATTGGAATAGATCAAGAAACCCCCTCAATCATATATAGATATTTATTTTCAGACTAACGTGGCCCTTCGGAGATGTGGAAAAAGAATAATCTTTTTAGTTAAGTGGTGCTGAAAAAATTGGATTCCTTTATGGAAAAAGAAGAACATTAATTTTGACCTTATCTCACACCGTTATCAATTCCAGGTCAATTATAAATCTAAATGGGAGAAACCATCAATACAACTTCTAGAAGATAATATCTTTTTAATCAAGCATAGGAAAAGTTTTCTTGTAGTATGGGGAAAGCTCTAAGCATAAAAGCAAAAACAGATAAGTAGGACTATATTAAAATTAAGAATGTCAGTGACTTGAAAAATACCATTAATAGAGTTAAAAGGCAAACAACAGAAAGTGAAAATACAGTTTCAACATAAATAACCAGCTGAGGATTGATATCCAGAACTTACAGAATCCCTTGTTGATAAGAAAGAGCCTCAAAAAAAAAAGGGCAAGAAACTAGCATAGAAACTTTATAGAAAAATGTATGCAAATGGCCAATACATATATGAAAAGATACTTAACTTCAATACTTCCTAGGGAAATGTAAAATAAAATCCACATTCACTAGAAAGCTTTAAATTTAAAAGATAACAATTGCAAGCATAGGAGAGAATTGGGGACAATGGGAAGTTGTGCATTGTTAGTGGGATTGCAAATGATACAAAGAAATGATAATGATTGACGTTATTAGTGGGATTGCAAATGATACAAAGAAATGATAATGATTGACGTTATGTANTTCACTAGAAAGCTTTAAATTTAAAAGATAACAATTGCAAGCATAGGAGAGAATTGGGGACAATGGGAAGTTCTGCATTGTTAGTGGGATTGCAAATGATACAAAGAAATGATAATGATTGACGTTATGTACTGAAATTGAACATGGGCATGTCTGTTGATCCAGCAATTCTACCCTAGACATGTATCAACAAAAATGCCTTCACACACATATCATAAAGTTCATAGCAGGCTAAAAGCTCAAAACTAGAAACAATCCAAATACCCATCAACTACAGAACAGAAAATCAAACTATATGATCTTATAGTCTAATATGCTATAGAAATAAAAATAAATATTCTACAGTAATGTGCAACAAAGTGGTTGAACTTCACAAACACAATGTCACAAATGCAAAACATTGCATATTAGCTTTTAAAGTTCATAACTGAAATATAGCGTTTTAATTCAGAATAGTGGTTACTTTGGAGGAGGGGAAAGTGCGTAAGGATTTTGAAGGAACAAGTGAGTAGTTCCTGGGGTGCCTACAATTTTCGATTGTTTGAGGTGGTGATCAAACGGTATTCTTAAGATGAGAACTCATTAGGCTGTGCTTTGGTATTTGGTATACTTTTGTGTGAATTATTCTCTTTTTTTAAAGATTTTATTTATTTATCTGAGGGAGAGAGAGAGCATGGGTGGGGGGATGGGGCAGAGATGGAGGGAGAAGCAGGTTCCCTGCTGAGCAGGGAGCCCAATGCGGAGCTCAATCCCAGGATGAAATCATGACCTGAGCAGAAGGCAGTTGTTTAACTAACTCAGCCACCCAGGCTCCACTTGTGTGAGTTATTCTTGACGACAAAAAAGTTCTTAAAATGTAAAGCCATTAGAAGAGAATTTTCACACTTACCACCACCACAGCAATCTACTTACTAGAGACCGAACTCATATACTATCTTCACTGTCTTCCTACCTGCTACTGACAAGGCCGGCCCCCCAGTCTATGCACTAGACTTTGGCCCTGCCTCTTTAGAACCATCACTCCAAGGTTTCTATCCTGTCTTTCCCACATCATTATTTCCCTTATTAATGAATCATTTTCATCAACAGCATTCAAAAAGAAGTTATTTGTTCTAGTGAAAAAAAATATTAAGTCAGTGTTATTTCCCCAACCAGTTAGTGCAAATTTTTCCAACTGCCCTTTGCAGTAGATTTCGCAGGACAGATTGCTTATACTCGTTGCCTCCATTGCTTCTCCTCTCAGACTGTCAAAAACCTTCTCAAGCAGGCTTTTCCCTCACCACTCCATGAAAGTTATTACCTTGTCAAAGTCACTAATGACCTCCCTGGTGACCCTCAACGACCTTCATCCTCATCTTATTTGACTCATCTGCAAGATTGGATGAAATTGATATCTCTTTCCTTGACATTCTTCCTTCTTTTGACTCCCAGGGAGCCCCACTCTGGTTTTCTTTCCACCTCACAAAGGGCTTCCCTTCTTAGTTTCCTCCTCTGGGTCTTCCTCTTTTACTGAATTATTTCATGTTCAAACTGAGTCTTGGTGCTCTAGTCTACATACCCACACTCTCTTCATGACCTCATCCAGTCCTTAGGGCTTCATATACCCTCTCTGTGTTGATGGCAACTCTCAACTGTAAATCTCCAGGCCAAACCAAACTCCAGATTCATCAATCCAACTACCTACTTGACATCTTCACTAGGATTTTGACATCTTAAATTCAACATTTCCAAAGCTGAACATCTGATTTTTTTTCCTCCCATCCTGCTCCACTGAGTTTTCCCTATCTCACTAGCAATCCCATCCTTCTAGTTACTCAGAAAAAAAAAATCTTAAAGTCATCCTTGATTCCTCTCTTTCCCTCAAACTCCACATTAAGTCCATCAGGAAATCCTATCAGGCTCACCTTTTAAAATTCATCTAGAGCCTGACAAATTCTCCCTCTGTCCACATCTTCCACCTTGTTCCAAGCTGCCATGGCATCCCACATGGATTAGTGTGGTGGCCTCCTAAAGTTCTCCCTGCCTCTACTTTACCTTCCTCAAACTACTCAAAACTGGCATCTGTAGTGATATTTTAAGATGATTTATCAGGATACACCAAGAGCTGGTGAAAACCTTTTCAAAGGCTTTCATCTCACTCAGAATGTAAGTCGAAGTCCTTAGATCCTAATGATCTGCTTCCTATTCCTTCTCTGTCTTCATCAGCCTGCTCTCCTCCTCCTCTACAATGGCTCCTTGCTGTTGCTTACACATGTGGCACACATTGACATCCCAGGGCCATTGAACTTGCTGTTGTCTCTGTCAGGAATGCCAATTTTCAGATATCTGGGATTATTTCCCTCACCCACTTCAGTCTTTGCCCATATTTAATCCTCTCGATGACACTTACTTTAAGCCTTCTATTTCAAATTGCAACCACTTATTATCTTTACAATACCAAATAATCCACGTCTATTTATTGTGTATGTTATGTATTGTATGCCTCCCTCACTAAAATGTAAGGTCACAGGATAGGAATTTGTGTCTGTGTTTGTTGATGCATTCCAAGTGGTTGATACATGATAAGTAATAAATAAACTTATTAGATAAATGAATAAATGCAGAAACTCAAAGTTCTTTTACATGTTTTGTGAATAAATTCAAGGATGAGAAAGCCACTGGAAGATTATGAGCAAGTGAATATTTTTTTTGAAGCAAAAAAAAAATAAGAAAAAATAAAACTGATATTGATTTTATAAAAGATCAGAATGAATGATGTATGACCATGTTCAGAGAAGTAAAAAGTCCATTAGTTGAGCATGGAGAAGCGTTCTTTTTTTTTCCCCAGAAAATTTGCTTCAGACTCTATCAAGGGGAAGAGTTAGAGAATATTAAGTTGAAAGTTGGAGAGAAAAAGTAAGAAAATGGTAGAATACCACACAATCATGGAGTACTAAATAAGTGGGAATTGAAAAATTAGATGGCTACTACAGAGAAATTTCCATCATCCTTCATCTATGAAGAAAGGAAAGCCTCCAATCCTAATGTAATGTGCTAGCCTCATTCGTGACGTTCTCACTATGCCAATATGATGCATAGTTAACACTTTTGTAAACATCATTTCTCTTAACTACAGAATGTTAGATTTTATCTAAAACTCTAAATCTAAATTATTTCCCTATATGATCACTAACATTAACACATAAAGAAAAGTTATTTTATAAAAATATGTTCTCCCTTAATGCTAGATATTTGTAAATAAATGACAGGAAACAAACAAGCATCCTACAGCTTCAGAGTCTCAGACCTCAGGCAGGCTGAGGGCATCTCATAAAGTGGACTTGCTTTATGACAATCTTTAATTCACCAAATAATGAGAATTCTCCTGTGGCTGATTTTCTCAAAATCTTTACCTAAGCTTTCTGTCACCAAGGGTCTACTTTGATCAGGAATAGAGTAGTATGGATAATACTATTATTGAGAAACTCAAAGAAAAAGCAATACCCTCCATAAAATAAAAGGGGAAAAAAAGGTATATGAAATGCTCTAATTCCACCATGATATTTCTTGGAAAGAAAAGAGATTCCTCCTATAGCATTTAGGAAAAACCTAAGAAGATTCCAGTAGGGTATTTAAAGAACAGACTTGGACTAATATATTCATTCATTTGATAACAATTTCTATATTAATTGAATCCCTACTGTGTGCCAGCAACAAAAATAAAAGCCCTAAAAAATTAACACTCTATTTCTGAAAGAAATGTTTACCAATTCTTTGAGTGAAATGTTGTAAATGTCATGTTAAAGATAAAGAATAATCCGTGGACAATGGGATCCAAGAAGAGAGAATAATCTAGCTCAGATTGGAGGAGAGATAAATCAACCAGTCACAATTCCAAAGGAAATCATAGAAGATGGTGAAGGGGGAGAACAACTGTCTCAAGGGAAGAAAGAACAAAGGTGCAAATGCCAGGAGAATCACGTCTCAAGTGCCTTTAATGACAAGCATTCTATGCCTCAAGTTGTCTGGGGTGAGGCTGGCATGTGTATTGAATGATAGATGAAGCTAGAAAGAAAGACCCAATTGTGTAATGCCTTCTATGCCAAACTCAGCAGTTTAGACTTTCCTGAAGGCTATGAAAACCCATTAATAGAATTTAATCATGGGATGCCATGCTTTGATTTACATTTAATATCTCTCTGTAAGTCCTGTGAAAGATGAATTGTGAAGAAAAATGTCTGAAGGCAGAGAGAATATTCAGGAGCTTAATACAGTGATCAAGGAAAGAAGAGATAAAGAAGTGAACTAAAGCAGTAACAAGTAGGGATGGAAAGAAGAGAATGTGTTCCAAACGAAATACAGGAAGTAGACAATAGGGGGGTAGCGGTGGGGGGGAGGGTTGAAGGAGGGAGGGGTTTAGAATAATTCCAGTTTTCTGGTTTGGGTGACTGGATGCCGTGGTCTTCCTGATAAAACAATGGAAAGAACAATTTTATAGGAGAAGGTATGGAGTACAGTTTTTGACTCATTTTTTGAGCTATGTGTAGAACAACAAAATGGAAAAGATCAGCTAGTGGCTGTGGTTTTGATTTTGAAGTTAAGAAAAGAAATCTGAGAAGTGAGTATAAATTTGGGCATTACCAGGTTTAGGCAAGTTTACCGATAGTGAATATATAGGTGAGAAGAGCGAAAGACCAAAGATTGGACTTAGGGAAGACTGATATTTCAGAGTTAGATCAAGAAGGTAAGTCATCAAAGGAGACTGAGGATGAGATGCTAGAGGATAAGAGAAATAAGGAAGACAGGGGAGGGGAAAACTCAAAGAAGGAGAAAATGGTCCCCAGGGTCAGGTATCACAGAGCGATCATGTAAGGTAGGCAGAGAAGAAGGTGTGCATTATTGGTGATTGGAAAGTTAATGATGACTTGGGTTAAAATAGTTTCCACTGAGTAGTGGGGAAAGAACAAGGTGCACTGGGTTGAGGGTGAATACATGAAGAGGTGGAAATGAGTGTGCATCATTTTAAGAAGTTTACCTTCAAATAGCAGGAGAAAGAAGAAATAGCTGGAAAGGCTAATGCAATTTTAGGCTATGGAGTATATTAAAGCTAAGTGAAATAAACCAGTCAGGGAAAGACAAATACCATATGATCTCACTCATATGTGGAATTTAAGAAACAAAACAGCAAACCAAGGGGGGAAAAGAGAGAAACCAAAAAATACATTCTTAATTATAGAGAACAAAGAGATAATTACCAGAGGGAAGGGGACTTGGGGGAACGGGTTGAAATAAGTGAAGAGGATTAAAGGGGGCCTTGTCATGATGAGCACTGAGTCCTATATGGAACTGTTGAGGCACCATATTGTACACCTGAAACTAATATAACATTGGATGCTTATTACACTGAAATTAAACTTTAAAAAATTTCTAAAGCAATTTTTTAACGGTTAAAGAGATCTTAATATGGTGGGGAAAAGCATATGGAAAACATTTTCATGCCACATGTAGACAAAACAAATGATGGAGCAAGGTTTCTAGGAAGGTACAAGGGATGGTTCCAGAGCATAGGAGGAGGTGACAGCTTTGGAGATGAACATGTACCTCGTACAGAACAGGTACTGCTTAATAATCATTGGAACAGTAGATGGAATGAATAAATGAGTGAAAGACAATGGCTTCATATTTCAAAGTCTCCATTTCTCCCTATAAAATATAGAGATAGAAATACCCAATCCATGGGAACAGTACAATAATTATCAAGTAAGATTTCAGATGTAAAGCAGATCATAGAGTGCCTGGCCCCATCATAGGTTCTGTTGATCAGTAGACTTTATTCTTGTATTAGAGCCACTTACTAGCTTTCCACCCATTGATAATGATTATTGCCAAGAGCACCCCCATGGCATTTTCACCAGGCCAGAGGCTGTAACTCATGTACTTCAGCAAAAGTAACAGCAGAAAGGGAATGACACAATCAGGTTCTGCTCTAGGAAAAAGTAAAGAGTACGTCAAATTTTGTTTTCTCTTTGTTGCTTTGAAATTATCCCTACTGTTGCTCTTGGGGGCACAAAAAGAGAAAGACCCACATCATTACTTAAAGCTGACAGTTATTTCCATTTTATCTCCAGCAGGGGTTCTCTCTTAGCAGTCTTAAAATCTAACTAATAGTGGGATATGGGGACAGCCAAAAGCAAGATGAGGCTTCCTCCCAGCTCCCTAGCCCTGGCGAGCAAGGGCCCTACTGGACCCTTCCAACCTGGCAGCCCAGATTCCAACATCTTAGATTTATTCATCTCTGTATTCCAAGCTTCTGGACATGGATAGGCATCCACTTTGAAAAACACATATGTGTCTCCATTTTAACGTAGATTTTCTCTCCTCGTCGTTGAAGAAAAAACTTTCTCTCCCAAATGTTCTTGCCAAATCTGGCATATATTCTACATGCCAAATCTTATGTATATTCTACATATTTCATATACTGTAAGTAATTTCCCAACCATATAATAAATGTTATATGATAAAGAACTACTTAACTGAAAAAGACATCTTTTTCAAACACAAGTTAAATGGTGCTATTATGATTAATCACTGAAATATAAATTGTCTATTTACAGCTTGCATATATTTAATTTTCTGACTCATTGTTGTCATTGGTTTTGCAATTTTAATTCTGTTCTGATAAAATTTGGAAACATGATAAAAGTATTCAAGTCTTTTAATTTTGTACTAACAATATAATGAGTTTATTTCTGTCTCAAAAAAAAAATTCTTACTCCTCTGACAATTCATTTGGCTATTGACATCAAGAATTCCAGGAATTATAGTACTGTTATTCCGTTAAAAACAAAGGGTTCTCAGGGCACCCTGGTGGCTCAGTCAGTTAAGCATCCAACTCTTGATTTCCTCTAAGGTTATGATCTCAAGGTCATGAGATGGAGCCTTGCATCAGGCTCCATGCTAGGTGTGGAGCCTGTTTGGGACTCTCTCTCACTCTCTCCTTCTCTGCCCCTCCCCACTGGTGCGGAAGCATGAGTGCTCTTTCTCTCTAAAAAAGGGGGGAGGGGTCTTATTTTACAACTAATTTCTCCTTTCTTTTCTCCCTTCCTTACTTCATTTCTTCCTCCCAACAGATGACTTTTATCTGACTGTTGATCAGGGACGATTCTAGTGCACCAAGGCAGATATGAAAAATGGTGAGATGCTGCCCAGGTCTTTGGTAAGTTCAGAGTTGTGAGTGGAACAGACACACTAAAAACTCAGGCAAAATTCTAACTGAGCATAATGGGAAGGGGGAGGGATGTTAGTGACTTAGTGAATGATCAAGGAAGATTTCACAAGAGTTGTCATTTGACTTGAGTCGTGAAAGATGGCTAGAACAGAACCAGATATAGAAGACAAGAGATACATGAATATGCATAATAACATTATTCAAAATAGCCCCATACTGGAAGCAGCCCAAATGTTCATTAAATAATAAATGGATGAATAAAATTGTAGTATATCCATAGAATGGAATATTATTCAACCACGCAAAAAAATGAAGTACATGATACAACATTGATGAATCATGAAAACTTAATGTTAAATAGAAGAAGCCAGTCACAAAAGACCACATATTGTATGATTCCATATGAAATGTCCAAAATAGGCAGATCTATAAGAGACAGAAAGTAGGTCAGTGGTCAATGGGGGTTGGTAATTGCCAGTGGCTATGAATTTCTTTATAGGGGAAGGAAAGTCTTCTCAAATTAGATTGTAGTGGTGTTTGCACACTCTATGAATTCACTAAAAACACTTTAAACAAGTAAATTACATGGTATGTGAATCCTATTTCAATAAAGCTGTTATAAAAAAGAGGTAAGAAGAGACACCTGGCTGGCTCAGTTGGTAGAACATGCAATTCTTGATCTCAGGGTCATGAGTTTGAGCCCCACATTGGGTGTAGAGTTTACTAACAAAATAAAACAAAGATTTTTAAAAAGAGATGAGAAAGTGTACTTTAAACAAAAGGAAAGTCTATGCTCAAACTTGTTGGCATAAAACCGCTCAGTGAAGAGTTCCCTCTGTGGAAGAATAAGTCATATGAAGATGTGGTAATATATACAATGGAATACTACTCGACCATCAAAAAAGAAAAAGAAATCTTGCCATTTGCAATGATGTAGATGGAACTAGAGGTTATTATGCTAAGTGAAATAAGTCAATCAGAGAAAGACAATTATCATATGATCTCACTCATATGTGGAATTTAAGAAACGAAACAGAGGATCATAAAGGAAGAGAGGTAAAAATAAAACAAGATGAAATCAGAGATGGAAACAAACCACAGAGACTCTTAATCATAGGAAACAAATTGAGGGTTACTGGAGGGGAAAGGGGTGGGGGTATGGGGTAACTGGCTGATGGGCATCAAGGTGGGCATGTGATGTAATGAGCACTGAGTGCTATATACGACTGAAGAATCACTGACCTCTATCTCTGAAACCAATAATACATTATTTGTTAATTAATTGAATTTAACTTAAAAATTAAAAAGAAAGGGGAAAAGAAAAGAGAAAAGAAAAGTCACGTGGCAAAGAGAGACATGCACTGAGCCTCACCATTTATTTGGTAAGATCTATGGGCAACATGGAGACCTTTACATCTTTACACAGGGTGTGTCATAAGTATGTGTTTGGGCATAAAAAGTTGGGCAACAGTTTGAAGGAGGACCTGAGAAGAAGATACCAGTAAGAGAGAAATCAGAGAGTTTGACAATATGCACAATCCTTAGTTAATTGTGATCAAGGTAAAAGAGGGGCCCAATACAAAACTCAGGCATTTTAAAACCCACACCTCTGGAAAAAGGCGCACATGAATCATGAACAACACATAGCATTGCTGTTTGCATTTATCAGTGATACACAAATCTTCCCTTGAGCATACATAACAAATATTTGCCAGTATAAACAATGTTATTTTTAACAAAGGGACATAATCAAAACCAAATGTACCATCTTTTATATAAGCTATAAATGAATGTACATATGTCATGTTAATTGAGGACCAACAACATGTAATTGGAAATATTTTTATTAAAAAATGTTATTCCTAGGGGCGCCTGGGTGGCTCAGTCGTTAAGCATCTATCTGCCTTTGGCTCAGGGCGTGATCCCAGCGTTCTGGGATCGAGCCCCACATCAGGCTCCTCTGCTGGGAAACTGCTTCTTCCTCTCCAACTCCCCCTGCTTGTGTTCCCTCTCTCGCTGGCTGTCTCTCTGTCAAATAAATAAATAAAATCTAAAAAAAATATTATTTCTAATAAATAAATAGAGTCAGATTGTTTTAAAGAATGCTTTTCTCAAAGCTTTTCTCATCTAGCAGAGCTTCTCAAGTGTGATTTGTGGACCATTTGCATCCTGGCCCGTGCATATTTAAAACTCTATTTTCTGGGCCTTTACTGAGATGGAAGGCACTGGGATTTCTGGAGGTGAAGACTGAGAATCTATATGTCGTTAAGTTGCTCAGGTGGTTCTTGTCTCAACTCATCAGTAGATTCACCTAAAGTCTCAGCAACTCATGGAAGACTTAGAAAGGAGAATATTCAAGATGGCAATTATTTAGACAAGTTTTTGTTCCTTTGTGGGTTTTTTTTTTTTCCTGAAAATCCTTATAAAGACTGTCCTCATCCAAACTCATCTTGTGCCTTATCTTTCCTCCACTGGAATATGAATGACACAAGTATTAACTGCTGTATCCTCAGCATCTAGAATGTGACTTTGCACCTCGTAGACACTCTGTAAGTACTTATTGAGTGAATAACTTGATGAGGTTATGTGTCTGTATGCATATATATCATAACATATACACATACAAGAATAATAGAAATTACTTTTACATATAGACTTTCTTTTCATTTAGAGAAAATTTATACAAGGTTCTCTCTCACTTAACATGTCTTGTCATATTCTTATTTTGTTAGAAAGTAGTTACATTCCAAGGCACCTAGTTGGCTCAGTCCATTAAGCAGTCAACTCTTGATTCTGGCTCAGGTCATTATCTCAGGGTGTTGGGATCCAGCCCCACATCAGGCTTCATGGTCAGCATGGAGTCTGCTTGAGATTCTCTCTCTTCCCCTGCCTCTGCCCCTCCCCCCACTCATGCTCTCAATAAATAAATAAATAATCCTTTTTAGAAAAGGAAGGAAGGAAGTAGGTGCATTACTAGAAGCTAAAGACAATGAGGAAGCAAGGCTGTCTTCACTCTGGTGAAATCAATGTGCAGCTCTCATTCTATAGCCTGACTGCATTTGTCCTTTCAGAATATAAAAGCAAGCATGCTCACAAACAAAGTGCAGCCCATTAGGGGAGAAATTATATTTTCGTAACCAAGAACAGTATTTCCCTTCAGAAGGGCAAGTGCAAATGAATGAGTTTACAGCTGATTCGAGTTTGTAGGAGTTACAATTTGAAGGCTCTAGAACGTTTCCAGGAATTAGATGAAAATTCCGATTTTGAAAACCATAGGCCAAAGCTTCCATTGTGACCTCCAACTGTCCCTCCACTGCAAAAAATTTTCCAGGGCAACTGCCTCCAGGTTGGCCTAGCACAGCTCCAACATACATGGGGGACCAAAGATACTTTTGAGATTCCATAAGATCATTCCTGTAGCCTCTTCTTGCTTATATGGGCACAGACCAACAAATCAAAAGTAAGTGACTAAGAATACATTTTATTAATTTCATGGGAAGATGAATATTTTATTTCCAGGGGATTTACTCCACAATACTGTCAAGTAAATACCACCATGGCTCAGTATGCAAAATTCACATAATGCCAACCACACACAACCAGATGCTTAATTAATGATTTAAAATACAATAATGAAAAGGTGCTTATTGCTTTGCTCCAGGCCAACCTATTCTACCTCCCATATTCCGTCTCTCAAGTCACTGAACCCCTGTTTACCCTTTCTCCCTCACCCCACACCTACAAGAAGTCATTAGGTCCAGCTTATTGTAGCTTCTGCCTATTTCTTAAATCTGTCCATTTTTTTTCCAGCTTTTCTACCATTTTCGTAATTTAAGCCACTGTTCTATCTTAGCTAAATTATCACCTTATCCCTGAGAACACTGCCTATAATCTTGCCATGTTCCCATCCATTCTCCACTCTTTAGTCTGCTTCTTACCACTATCTTAGGATACTGTCCTAAGGCTCAGGACTCTCCATCCTGCTCTTTCTGCCATCCTATGCTCTTTAGAAAACTCTGGCTCATCATTCCATACCAGAAAGAATGAGCTATCTAACTCACAAATGAGAAAATGTCATACCCCCATAACTTCTTTAATCCCTTTGAAAATGTCCTCCACCTTGTGGACAAGATCAGAGTTTTCTTTCAAGGGAAAGGACCCTTGGCCATCAAGCTCCCAGTTCCTTATACAGTCCTTGCCCATAGTTCAACTCTGTGTCCTCAGCTTTGCTGAATGTAGAATGTTCTCTTTCCTCCTTGAAGATCTCTGTGTATGTTGTTTCTTCTTCCTGAACACTCACAAATGACTTCCTCCACAAAGCCTTATCTTGAAATTGGATTGAGTGTCTACGGCAGGTTTTATTTCCCAAAGATGGTCATAACAGTGTCTTCCACCCCTAGGCTTTTATGCAGTGTGATATTTACAATCTTCCCAAGGAGATATGGAGCCTATGTTCCTTTTTTTAGAATCTGGGTGGGCTTATGCCTTGCTTGTCAACAATAAAATGTGGCAGATGGATCACATACAACCTTTGAGGCCAGGTCAGAAAAGGCAATGCCATCTTGCCTATTGAAAGACTTGTGCTTAGAACCTTGAGCCTCCAAGTAAGAGCACAACTCCTCTGACATTTCTGCAGTGAACAAGCCATACCACATACAAGAGACACTCAGGGATCACTCTGAGCCCTCTCAGCCCAGAGGACCCTGATATCACAGAGAAGAGACCAACTATTCCCCATGTTGCCTTTTTTAATTCCTGACTCAGAAACTCCTTGAACACAATAAAATCATTGCCGTTTCACTCAACCACACTGTAGGTAGCTTGTTAGGCAACAGTAGTAAACTGAAGTGTCCCTGGCACTCTGTACTAACCCCTAATGCACATATCACACTGTATTGTCATTTCCTCTGTAAACAAATACAGAGCTCCAGGACTGAAAACCATGACGTCCCCTTCTATCTGGCTTAGAACAAACCCTCAATAATTTTTTTCTTTTCTTTTAATTTAGATATAATTGACATATAACACTATATTCGTTTCAGATGTATAACATAATGTTTTGATATTTGTATATAATGCAAAATGATCACTACAATAAGTCTACTTAACATTCATCACCACACAGTTAATGAAATATTTTTCTTGTAATGAGAACTTTTAAGATCTACTCTCTTAGCAACTTTCAAATATACAATACAGTATTAACTAAGGCCCCCATGCTGTACATTATATCTCTATGATATATTTACTTTATAGCTGGAAGTTTGTATTTTTAACCCCCTTCACCCATTTCGCTTATTCCCTCAAGCCCCCAGGCCCACCTTTCCTGCTTCTGGAAACCACCAATCTATTCTCTGTATCCAGGAGGTCAGTTTTTTGTTTGTTTTTTCATTTGGGGTTTTTCTGTTTGTTTTAGATTCTACATAAGTGAGATCATAAGGCATTTGTCTTCCTCTGTCTCATTTCATTTAGCAGTAATGCCCTCAAGTTCTATCCATGTTGTCACAAATGCTGAGATTTCATTCTTTCTTATGGCTGAGTAATATTAAACATTGTATGTGTATACCTATCTATATAGATATAGATATATGACATTTTCTTTATCCATTCATCTATCTACATACACGTAGGTTGCTTCCATATCTTGGCTATTATAAATTACACTACAGTAGACATGGGGGTGCAGATACCTTTTTGAGTTAGTGATTTTGTTTTCTTTGGATAAATAACCAGAAGTAAAATTGATGGATGATATCATAGTTTTGTTTTTCATTTTTTGAGGATAATTCTTTTCTTTTCTTTTTTTTAAGATTTTATTTATTTATTCGACAGAGATAGAGACAGCCAGCGAGAGAGGGAACACAAGTAGGGGGAGTGGGAGAGGAAGAAGCAGGCTCACAGCAGAAGAGCCTGATGTGGGGCTCGATCCCATAACGCTGGGATCACGCCCTGAGCCGAAGGCAGACGTTTAACCGCTGTGCCACCCAGGCGCCCCTGAGGATAATTATTTTCTTAATAACTAAGATTCCACACTAGAAAATTTACATCATCTTCAACCCTTCTCTTTCTTACATTTCCACATTTCATGTTTTCTGCTTCCTAAATGTCTTTCAAATCCATCCACTCCTCTTTGCATCAATCTTTGGTGGAACTCATCATCTTTTGATAGGAATTTTGAAAGAATCTTCTATATAGTCTCACCACCATAACTCCTCCCAAAAGCCTAGACAAAAATCAAGCAGGATTCTGTTCCTCTCCATTGCCAACTAGCAAAAGGTAAGTTTTTTGCTGACACAACAGACCCATCCCAGTCTTGCCTTACTCTGCCACCCCTAACTCATCTCCTTCCCTCCATCCCACATACTCTGGTTCCAGGCCCAATTAATGTATCACCCTCACCCCCAGTAAGATCCTGGCTCTGTTCCTCCTCCTTAGAATATCCTCTTTCCATCTCTAATCCTCTCTCCTCTGTCAGGAATCCTTAAACCTGCCAATTCAAATAACTTCTCAACCTTCCCAAGCAGACTTGATCAGTCACCATCCATATCCCTTCAACCTGGTGATTTTCATAATGTGTTCTAACATACCAGTTTACATATTTGTCTCACTAGAATAATAATTCTTCAAAGTGAGGGAGGTACAACTTACTCATCCTTTTATCATCCAACATCTACTGCAGTGTGTGGGACATAATTGGTTCTCCGTTAATGTTTGCTGAATAAGTAAACGAATGAAAATTTGAATACAGAAATTATCATATAGCTTAAGTATATAAATCCAAAGCTCATCAATATTTGGGGGGAAGGGCTGAATGAGGGGACATATGGGAAATTCACCATCAAGCATCCTACAAATACTACATTTTCCAAAGTGGTGATTTTTTTTTTCACTGAGATGACCAATTTAGTTAACCATCTGCATTCATTAGAATCATGTTTTGAAAAATCAATTGCTGTGTTGAGTTTTGAAAATTTTACATTTCCTTTTCAGGAAAAAGAACAGATCTTGTTAACTGAGCCTGGGTCATTCTTACCATTAAGAAAGACTAAGCAAGCTATGGGGGGTAATGGTTCACACTGACAAATGATAGGACAATTTTCCTCATCCCATAAAGTCTTTCTTCATAAACCATCAAGTTGGATTGTGGGATTTTACTACTTTGAAGTGGTAAAATGTTCAATATTGAAGGTACGGGTTCAAACAAGTCCAAAAGGGGAAGGTAAATGGTGAGGGTCAGGGAGAAGGCACGCTGAGTGTGGAGCAATTTGATGCTGAGTTTGACCTTAATTTTCTCCTTAAAGAATAATTCCAGAGACCATGTATGGCTCTGAAAAAATGTGACTGGGGAGACAGGGACATTTGCTGGACTTGAGCAACTCAAGCACCAAAGTGATAAGCTTTGGGCTTCAAAGTCTCTCTTGCCAAATCTTTCAGGTCCTACATGAGGATGCTTCCCCATAACATCTTAAGATATAGTTAGTTCCAGGGAACACTAGACCAAAGCTTTCCAGTATGTGCCACAAAGGGGTCACGGATGTATTTAGAACATGGATCCCCTCAGCCCTTGGGGAGGTTGGAGGATGCTCAGGGCTGCTGGTTGGCCTTCCTCAGTCTTTATAGTACTGATCATGACCACAGAAAGTAGCATGGGAATCAACAGTACTGCCACTGAAACATCGACTTCAGCCATCTGCAGGGCACACTGTTGCCCGTGTTGGACAAGTCCAACTTTCCAAAATGCCTTAAAGGTCTCATAAATTATCTTCTCATGGGATTTCTCAAGGTTATAATCTTCCCAGTTATAGAGGGAGAATTACACCATGCCTGATTTTCCCAGACTCCTTAGGTCTCATAACCCCATGCAGTCCCAACAGCCAGCTCACTAGCCAGGGTCACGAAGTCTCCAGTAAGATGAAAATACCATAAATCATGGGGAAACAACTATAATGACACAACTAGCATGTACTGAATGCTTACTACATGTCAGGTGATATATTAAGGTCTTAATATGTATCAACTCATCCCATTCCTAACAGTGCTTTCTGAGCTAGGTAGTAGCAATAACAGCAGAAAAGTGAGGTGCAGAGTTGTTAAGTTCCTTGCCAAGGTCACCTGATCAGTAAGAACTAGAATTTACATCAAGGCAACATGACTCCAGACCCATGCTTTTAACCACATGCTCTACCATCATGGCATCCTCCAGTTAAATTAAAAATGTGCTTCAGTGGCAAGAGCTTCTTCTCCATCTTTGGGTCTCAGAGCAGGTTTTCCACCCACTGAGAGGACTACCATTATTACCCCCTCCCCAAAACAGCCCAATCCAGCTCCATGCCTGTCCCTCCCCATCATATCTACCAATTGAACTCCATTATTGTAGACATCATTGCACAGAAACATCTTATTCACCATATGCCTATCCCTCTCACTAGGATATACATTCATTAAGGACAGGAACCAACTTTACTAGGTTTAATTCTGTGGCCAACAGGCTTAGAGCAGAGGCAAGCACATATTTTGTTCAAAGGAAGATGGAAGAATAGATGGATGCATGGATTGATAGCATGAGAGCACAACAACTGAATTTCATCTTTCTTCCATTTCTTGCTAAGTTTGCTTACTAAATTTACAAAGCCTCCCTTTGGAAAGTAATTTAAGCTTTGTGAATATTTCACTGGGTAGCTCCGAGAAATAAAAGAGAGGTGATATAGAATGAAAAAGAAGAAAACAGTGTCAGTTTGCCTCAAACTGTTTATCTCAAGACCAGTATTCCTTAAGACATCAGAAGTATCATGGATAATTGAGAAATGCTGCCTTAAATAAAATTCAATGTGGTTCTTCATTGCACTATTTCCCTGAGAATTTGCTATAGACCAAATGTTTGTGTCCTCCCCCTACCAAATTCATATGTTGAAATTTAACCAGGGCAGAAAGCCACGGCAGGGCCATCCTGATGAACTGTGGGGGTGACATTGCCATGGATCCAAAGTGGATTATCCTTGAGCCTTGACATTGAATGAAATTTGCCCCATTAGGTTTTGGACTTACTTGGGACCTGTCACTCCTTTTTTCTTTTTCCCATTTCTTCTTTTTGGAATGAAAATGCTATCTTATGGCTCTCCCATGATGGTTTTTGGGAAGCATATCACATATTTGGTTTCAGAGGTTCACAGCTTGAGAGGAATTTGCCTCAAGGTGAATTGCACCTTGAGTCACATAAATATTTGCTTTAGATGATGTGTAGATGAGATCTCAGACTTTAAAGTTGATGCCAGAATGAGTAAAGACTTCAGGGGCTATTGGGATGGAATGAATGTATATTGCATGTGAAGACAAGAGTTTGGGAGGCCAGAGGTAGAATGCAATAGATTGAATATAGGTATCCCCCAAGGTTCCTATGTGGAGGCCTGATCCCCAGTGTAACAGTATTAGGAAGTAGGGCCCTCGGAAATGTGATTAGGTCAAAGGGTGGGGCCCTCATGCATAGGGTTAGTGCCCTTAGAAAAGGGACTCCAAGGAGCTCCCTCACCCCTTCTGCCATGTGGGGACACAGTGAAAACACTGCTGTCTATCAACTGGGAAGGAGTTGGGCCCTCACAAGATGCCGAACTTGCCACCACCTTGATCTTGGATTCCCAAGCCTCCAGAACTGAGAAAAATAAATTTGTGCTGTTTCTAAGCTACCCAGTCTATGGTATTCTGTTGCAGCAGCCCAAACTAATTAAGACAGACTTTCATTTGCTAAATGGACACAATGAAACTGCAGCACTGTAAATGTTTCCCAAACTTTGACATAAATTCTTTTTTTCCCTTCAGATCACCCTGTGATATATTAGATTTCCATGAGAAATGTTTTGGAACACACTGAATCTTAAAATTGTTAGGCATTTTTATTATTCTTCTGCAATTACAGCAACGGATCATTAAGTTGGCATTACCTGAAGCAAAACAAATGAAGCCAAATTAGATCCCCAAATCATATTGAATATTCTGGCTGGCTTGGATTAATATGTAAAGCTTTTCTCTAACCTGGGTAAATTTTAATAAATATCCTATGTAGAATTCCATGATCACCAAGGAATACACTGCAACCTTTCGATAACTAGGTGATTCATCATGATAAGAAACATTTGCCGAGGAACCTCTCATTTTATTGTCACTTATGTAGGATAATAAATTAGCATTGTACACTATAATAAGGTGTCCAATAAAGTTCTAACGCATAAAGAAATT
>NC_048226.1:34329899-34463811 GCF_002007445.2 Ailuropoda melanoleuca
GAGGTGATATAGAATGAAAAAGAAGAAAACAGTGTCAGTTTGCCTCAAACTGTTTATCTCAAGACCAGTATTCCTTAAGACATCAGAAGTATCATGGATAATTGAGAAATGCTGCCTTAAATAAAATTCAATGTGGTTCTTCATTGCACTATTTCCCTGAGAATTTGCTATAGACCAAATGTTTGTGTCCTCCCCCTACCAAATTCATATGTTGAAATTTAACCAGGGCAGAAAGCCACGGCAGGGCCATCCTGATGAACTGTGGGGGTGACATTGCCATGGATCCAAAGTGGATTATCCTTGAGCCTTGACATTGAATGAAATTTGCCCCATTAGGTTTTGGACTTACTTGGGACCTGTCACTCCTTTTTTCTTTTTCCCATTTCTTCTTTTTGGAATGAAAATGCTATCTTATGGCTCTCCCATGATGGTTTTTGGGAAGCATATCACATATTTGGTTTCAGAGGTTCACAGCTTGAGAGGAATTTGCCTCAAGGTGAATTGCACCTTGAGTCACATAAATATTTGCTTTAGATGATGTGTAGATGAGATCTCAGACTTTAAAGTTGATGCCAGAATGAGTAAAGACTTCAGGGGCTATTGGGATGGAATGAATGTATATTGCATGTGAAGACAAGAGTTTGGGAGGCCAGAGGTAGAATGCAATAGATTGAATATAGGTATCCCCCAAGGTTCCTATGTGGAGGCCTGATCCCCAGTGTAACAGTATTAGGAAGTAGGGCCCTCGGAAATGTGATTAGGTCAAAGGGTGGGGCCCTCATGCATAGGGTTAGTGCCCTTAGAAAAGGGACTCCAAGGAGCTCCCTCACCCCTTCTGCCATGTGGGGACACAGTGAAAACACTGCTGTCTATCAACTGGGAAGGAGTTGGGCCCTCACAAGATGCCGAACTTGCCACCACCTTGATCTTGGATTCCCAAGCCTCCAGAACTGAGAAAAATAAATTTGTGCTGTTTCTAAGCTACCCAGTCTATGGTATTCTGTTGCAGCAGCCCAAACTAATTAAGACAGACTTTCATTTGCTAAATGGACACAATGAAACTGCAGCACTGTAAATGTTTCCCAAACTTTGACATAAATTCTTTTTTTCCCTTCAGATCACCCTGTGATATATTAGATTTCCATGAGAAATGTTTTGGAACACACTGAATCTTAAAATTGTTAGGCATTTTTATTATTCTTCTGCAATTACAGCAACGGATCATTAAGTTGGCATTACCTGAAGCAAAACAAATGAAGCCAAATTAGATCCCCAAATCATATTGAATATTCTGGCTGGCTTGGATTAATATGTAAAGCTTTTCTCTAACCTGGGTAAATTTTAATAAATATCCTATGTAGAATTCCATGATCACCAAGGAATACACTGCAACCTTTCGATAACTAGGTGATTCATCATGATAAGAAACATTTGCCGAGGAACCTCTCATTTTATTGTCACTTATGTAGGATAATAAATTAGCATTGTACACTATAATAAGGTGTCCAATAAAGTTCTAACGCATAAAGAAATTCAGGGCATTAGGAAGATGAGCAGCATAACTAGTTGCTATGTCCTTGTGGTGTTTCAAGTGGGAAATAAAATTGATTGTTCAAGGCAGAGAGTATCTTCTAAACTCTCAATATTTTGGAGTACTTATTACATGCAAGGCCCTCTTTTAAACACAGTAGCTTACTTCTGATTAGCTTCTGCCTGGTCCAGAGGCTGGTCCCTCTCTGTACTTCCCTTCTAACTTGGTGGTAGGGTTTCTCTGGGAGTTACAGGGTTCAAAGGCAGCACCTGTTTCAGTGAGGGCAGCACCACCACCACATATGGGCTATACTTTGGAGATACTGTGGGTTTGGCTCCAGACCTCTGCAATAAAGCAAATATTACACCAAAGCAAGTCAAATGAATTCTTTGGTTTTTCCAGTACATAGAAGAGTTATGTTTACACTATATGGTAGCCTATTAAGTATGCAATGGCAGTATGTCTAAAAAACAATGCACGTGCTTCAATTTAAAAATGCTTTATTGTTAAACGATGCTAACCATCATCTGAACTTTCAGCTGGGAGAGAGTCTTGCCTCAGTGTTGATGGCTGCTAACTGATCAGGGTGGTTGTTGCTGAGGGTTGATGTGGCTGTGGCAATTTCTTAAAATAAGACAGTGAAGTTTGCCGCATCAACTGACTTTTCCTTTCATGAGTGATTTCTCTGTAGCCTATCATGCTGCTTGATAGCATTTTACCCACAGTAGAACTCCTTTCAAAATCAGATTCAATCCTCTCAAACCTTACTACTGTTTTATCAACTAAGTTTATGTGATATGACATCCTTTGTTGTCATTTCAACAGGCTTCCCAGCATCTTCACCAGGAATAGATTCCAGCTCAAGAAACTACTTTGTTTTCTCATCCGTAAGAAGCAACTTCTTATCCCTTCAAGTCTGGTCATAAAATTACAGCAGCTTAGTCCCATCTTCAGGCTCCACTTCTAATTCCAGTTCTCTTGCTGCTTCTACCACATCTGCCATTACTTCTCCCACTGAAGTCTTCACCCCTTCAAGTCCTCCATGAGGGTTGGCATCCCCTTCTTCCAAACTCCCATGAATCTTGATGTTTTGAACTCTTCCCACAAATCATAGATGTCCTTAATGGTATCCAGAATGGTCAGTCCTTTTCAGAAGGTTGTCAATTACTTTGCCCAGATTCATCAGAGGCATCACTACCTAGGGCAGCTCTAATGAAATGTATTTCTCAATAATAAGACTTGAAAGTCAAAATTACCCCTTAACCCATGGACTCCAGAGTAAATGTCATGTTAGCAGACATGAAAACAACATTAATCTCATTGTCCATCTCCATCAGAGCTCCTGGGTGATCAGGGGCATTGTCAATGAGCAGTAATATTTCAAAAGGAATATTTTTTTCTGAGCAGTAGGTCTCAACAGTGGGTTTAAAATATTCAATAAACCATGTTGGAAACAGATGTACTGTCCAGGCTTTGTTGTTCCTTTGATACAACACAGGAGAAGTTGACTGAGCATAATTCTGAAGGACCCTAGGATTTTTACCGGCAAATGAGCATTGCTGCAAATTGAAGTCAGCGGCTGCATTAGCCCCTAACAGGTGAGTCAGCCTATCCTTTGAAGCTTTGAAGCCAGGCATTGACAAGCTATGAAAGTCCTAGATGGCATCTTCTTCCAGTAGAAGGCCATCTCAATAGCCGTTGAAAATCTCTTATTTAGTGTAGCCATCTTCCTTAATTATCTTAGGTGGATCTGGATAACTTGCTGCGGTTTCTGCCTCAGCCCTTGCTACCTCACCTTACCTTTTATGTCATGTGGATGGCTTCTCTCCTTAAATCTCATGAACCACCCTCTGCTAACTTCAGACTTTTCTTCTGCAGCTTCCTCACCTCTCTGAGCTTCACAGAATTGAAGAGAATCAGGGCCTTGCTCTGGATGAAGCTTCAGCTTAAAGGAATGTTGTGGCTGGTTTGATCTATCCAGACCACTCACACTTTCTCCATACCAGCATAAGGCCGTTTCACTTTCTTAACATTCATGTGTTCACTGGAGTAGCACTTTTAGTTTCCTTCAAGAACTTTTCCTTTGTGTTCACAATTTGGCTAACAGATGCCAAAGGCCTAACTTTCGGCCCATCTTGACTTACAATATGTCTTTACCACTGAGCTTACTCATTTCTACCTTTGATTTAATGTAGGAAACATGTGACTCTTCCTTTCATTTGAACCCTTAGAGGCCACTGTAGGGTTATCAATTGGCGTAATATCAATATTGTTGTGTCTCAGGGAACAAGGAGGCTTGAGGAGAGGGAGAGAGAGAGTGAATAGCTGGTTGGTGGAGCAGTCAGAACACAGTGTCTACCCATTAAGTTTGCCATTTTATATGGGAGTAGTTCATGGCACCTCCAAATAATTACAATAGTAACATTAAAGATCACTGAACACAAATCCCCATAGCAAATATAATAATAACGAGAAAATTCAAAATACTGTGAAAATTACCAAAATGTGACATAGAGACACAAAGTGAGCAAATGCTGTTGGAAAAAATGGCACCAGCAGACTTGCTTGGCTCAAACCTTCAATTTATAAAACAACAAAAACAACAATAACTAACCAATATCAGCAAAACACAATAAAGCGAAACACAATAGAACAAGAAATGCCTGTATATATGCCCCAAGATCACAGAGTTTTGTTTGCTTTAACCTGTTTCTGCACAGAACCTTTCTATTTAAGGGAAAAATCAGGATGCGAAGGAATACCAGAAAAAGATTGTAGTATTCACATATTTATAATTTTGTACCAAGATACATATTGTACTGAGAAAATTAAACATGAGGCCAAGAGTCTTTGGATGTTTGTGCACATCTAAATGAACGTCTGGATTGTTTTTTCTCTTAACCCAAATATTGTGCTATTATGTGGCCAAAACCTGTAGACAAATCCTTAGGAATCTGGACTCTGAAGATTTTGACTCAGATCCAAAAGTCAATTAAATGAATGAAACTGCAAGAAATAAGCATGCAATTCTTAGTTTAAAGCCAGCCAGTTTTAATCAACAAGCTACTGAAAATTCATTTCCAGGGATCATGTGCTCTAATTTTCTGGGAGTTTAGTATCTATTAATTCTCATATTTTATATGTGTGATAATTGTTTGTAATTCTTAAAAGGTTTCATAATTAATATTTATGTTCTCTTCTGTGCCTTAATACAAATTCAATTTTTCAGTTAACTTTACTGAGGTTTAATTAACATATAATAAAATACTCATCATATTTGTAAGTACAGTTCAGTGAGTTTTGACAAATATACACATCCACACAGCCACCAACCTAATCCATACTTAGGTTTCTGTCACTCCAGAACATTCTTTTATGCCCCTTTCCATTCATCTCCCCTGAATTCCTGCCCCAGGCAATCACAGTCCTGATTTTAATAACTATAGGTTATTTTTGCCTGTTTTAGTACTTCATATTATTGCAATCATCCTATAAATTTATCTTGTTCCACATCCCACCTCTATAGTTAGAATATGGATTTTTAATGACTGGAGCTGTTGAATACAGACGTTCGATAGTTCTCTTCTTTGGATTCATTTCTTAAGAATCTAGTCCATTTGGGGCAAATGCCTTAATGGGAAAATATCGTCCACCAAGTTAGCATGTTGCTAAAAGTTATTTATAGGTTGTAAATTATCTAAAGGCTTTTTCTTCCTTCCTTTCCAAAATTTGATCAAAATTTCCGCGTTTCAGCCAGAAGTGGTATTTGCAGTAAGCGTTTGCAATCTGTCTAAATATGTAATAGTGCTGTTTTCTAAATTATAATTTTAATAGGTTCTTTTAGTCTGACTTACCCCAAGAGCCCATGAAAACACTCATACCATTCCCCTGTCTTCATGTTTATAATAATCCCTTTTTTAAACTTTGAAACTTTCCCCCTTTGACTCATCTTGTTAGCCGACTTTTCTCAGTTGGTTTCTTGTGTTTTTTTTTTTTTCAGTTATACCAGTGGAAATTTAGTAATGTGTGACTTAAGACAGACAATTCTGAAATATGCTCATGATCATCCATTCTGAGCCACCCCTCAGTGATCTGGCTACACATACGAATAAGGAGCAAGTTGTGTTTGAAGAGGAAAGGGTGCGGGGGGGGGGGGAGAGGGAAAGAAAAAGATGCTTTTTTGCAGTGTGCATAGAATCTCCCGGGCCTGAAGTGTTGTAGAACCAAGGGGAAAAAAGACACAAACAGCAATGTAAACATGACTGTCAATAGTACCATCTGCAATCATTCCCAAATGGTCAGTGTGTCAACAAAGCAATCCCTGTTTAAGCCATGCAACGTAAAATTGCAGAAGGAAGCTGCCAAAATCTTTCAGAATGCAACAGGCATCCACCCTTGAGGAATCAGAGAGACTCCCCGAACACTCCAGGGGAAGGATGGGTGCTCTGCCGCTGATGATCAGCCTGGGAGCCAGACCACACCTGAGGAGAGACACAGAACTGTCAGGTGGCAGCTCATGCCCTTCAGTCAGGAGACAGAGGCCAGAAGAGCATCCAGAAACGCAAATGCAACAGTCATTAGGGTAATAACGACCATATATGAGCATATATTAAGTATATTCTAGGCACCACATAGGCAGCAACCCAAACAAACAGGTATTATAAAATCAATGGATCAGCAAATGAAGGCTCAGAAAAATTAGCTAGATTGCTCATGATCACTTGGCCAGATGATGATTTCATTGGGATTTGACTCACATCATCCCTTCTTTCAAATCAGTTACCATTTGGGAATGTTCAACATTTATCATTCAAGTGCCTGGGACCAAGCATGGTCCCAGGCACTTGATAACATGTTAACCCCCTTGCTACTCACAGTGGTAGATCCAATCATCATTGTCTCAGGTAGAGAAAAAATGGAAGCTCAGATGGGAGAGGAAACGTTTGTGAAACCACTGGAAAAGGCAGAATGAGGATTCAGAGATTTGTCTATCTGGGTACAAAGCAAAAAAGTGAGTAAGTGCGTCTTCTCTCATGTGGCTTATAGTCCTATCCACCTGAAGAAATTGGGAATTTATTTTCCGGTGGGAAGTGAGTCCATTCTCGATGGAGGATGAATGATTATCTTTCAATCTTCAGCTACATCATGGTATAAACTACAGATGAAGTTTGGGAGTGCAAGTTTGTGACTACGTGATTTATATCTTTATAAAGAAGGGAAAATAATTTAAAAAAGAAGAAGAAAAAGGGGAAATGATAAAAATTATTAGGAAAGTTCTCTCACCTAGCCTACAAACATCTGTTGCCATGTATTAAAAAGCAGATAGGTATAATAACAGTTCTCTGAATAATTGTTCTAACACAACAGAAGATACTCTCCAATTATGAACATAATTAGGTAAAGATTTCTTTTCAAAATACGGGCCTTTGAATTCAGTGTGTTTAACTGTAACTTCCAAGAGGAGAAAGTCATTGTCATTAGTAAATGTGATTATCTATTTTTCAATATGCAAGTCCAGATTATGTTGCTATGCAGAATTTTTATAAAAACAATCAACAGTAACGATTTTATAAAATCCTGAACTGGATTCAGAAAGTACTGTAATTATACATAGGCTTTCAGACGCCCTTCACTATTAAGAAAGGTTACTCAAGAAGTAGAATTTGAGCCTACGCTATAAATCTAAGTCCCTTGGTGACATTGCTTTCACCAAAATAAAATGTTAAATACACATACAATTTCCTTAATAATAGCCACTCTGAAGAGAGCTATGGAAAGAAAGCAATTGACTGTGTGGAGAATTTGCAGTGGTACTACATTTCTCTGCATATGTTCAAAATAGCAGTCCCAAGCAGGGTCCGTGTTCCCGTGTGATTTTCAGCAAGCCACCTTAGCTCAAGTTATCAGAAACAGATGACAAATGGCTAAAAATATTTCTAAATAACGCTAACCCAGCAACAGCCCAGCTGACTCATCAAGTTTGGCTAATCCTGCCGAGAAATGCTAAAATAGTCTAACCTTTGGATCAACTGTCTTGTAATGCTGCTTCATCAGAACTAAGGCTCTTGTCCCAAATAAGAGGACAGGAACACAACTCTTGAACCAGGGAAGCTCAAGGACACCATGTCACCCGGGCTCAGGCCCTTTCCTGTCTTCCAGGCCCTAAGGAGGAACTGACAGAGTGGGATAGCCATCCTTGTCTAAACAATAGCTTTTCAGTTTAGAATCTTAAGTTTTTATATTGTTCTTAGCTAAACTACTCTCACATATTCTCCAGGGAACTTAAGAAAAGGGGGAAAAAAGTCACAGAATCAGGTGCATATCTTCTGAAAATTTTTGTTGCGAGAAGTGTTATCCCTGTAAGGAGCTCATTCCATCACTCCATATAATGGTGCTCTCAGAGCACATTCTCTTACCATTGCCCCCCAGGTACCGAGATACTGGATGATAGTGCTGATCTCAGATGACTGAAAAGCACTGGAAGGTATCAGACCAGAGTCAGGGTTGTGCCAACTGACAACAGGACTGTGTTCAACAAGGCAAAGTGAAGTAACATCTCCACCGAAAACTGAGGGGAAGGGAAATGAAGAGCAGGCAACCCCAGCCCCTTGTCCTTTTCTCCAGCTGAGGAGCTGGATTCATGCTCTCTGCGGCATGTTGTCTACCCTCCCCACTTGCTGCTACTAATAATGATACCTGTAAGAAGGAAGCACAGAATCTTCTACTGTATCAAACCACAAATCTGAAACTGTCACAAAAAGTGCTGAGCTAATAATATTTATTCTGGGTATTTCCAGCAGTAATCTCTTCTGAATGTAGGCACGACTTGACAAGAAAAATGGCTTATATAAAAATTTTCAACCATCTGTGAATACTAGATTTTTTTTAAATATGTTTTTAATCTTGCCTAAACCAATCCCTGGCCATTCTGAGATTTTCACATTATTAATTTCGCTTGGTTCATATCTAATGTTTTCTGAGAGATTTTCTTTCTGATCTTATACCAAGGACAATATTGTGGTCTTATGTTCCCCCAATTTTTAAGGATTACATGGTTCATTTCTCATGTATTTATTTTATTGTTATGTTCTCTTTAAATTGTCAGACTTGACTTTGCCCCGTTTAGATGTTGCCAATTTTACATTTTCTTTTTCTATTCAGCAACTGAAATGTTTGAATGGAATGAAGTAAATGTGATACTGTAGATGGCCGTGTAAGACTAAATCTCCATGCGAATAAAGTGTTCTGCTCTAAAATCTAACCTAAAAGATTGTTCCCTTATCCCGATTACTCTTGGGTTCCATTGAGGCTGGGCAGTGACACAAGATGGGCGGCATGGCAGAGAGGACAGTTTGGACGTGTCATGTGGGACACTGAGAGACAATGACAGAACCTTGGCTCTGCTACTGATTTGCTGTGTGGCCTTGGTTAAACTACTTTTTCTCTCTGAGCCTCAACTTCTTCACCTATAAACTGGGAGTAGTTATTCCCACTTTATGAGCTTATTGTGAGGAACTGGCAAATGTTCTTTCTCTTTCCTTCCACGTAAGCAGAGCATGTTTACCATGGGGTAAGGTGAAGAGCCATAACCACAACAGACTGAAACACCTCTCCTCCCACTCTCCTTCCTCCTCCCTCTGTTCCAGCCACCTTGTTCTTTCCCATAGCTTGAGATTGGCTCTTCCTTTTTTAGGAATGTGTTTCCCCCAGACATCCCCAACATAGCACCTACAGGACATCAATGAGCTCCACCCTGTGTAAAATTATACCCTTCCTTCCTTTCCTTTTCCCTTCTTTCCTTCCTTCCTTCCTTCCTCCCTACTTCCTTCCTTCTTTCCTACTTTTTACTGTTGGTCTCACCTGCTGCACTAATGTAAGTACCACCAGGGCAGGGATATTTCTGTTTTGTTTGGTTTTGTATCACAATGGCCCAGAACACCACATTATAGTTTTCAGTAAATACCCTATTCCTATTTTGCACTTTATGAGATTATATAAAACTATGGAAGACAAGGTTAAATTTAGATCTCCCACTTTGCTATCTCTGTGAATATTTTTAATGTTTGCTTAAACTTTTTAAAGTTTCTGTAATAATTTTAGATTTACAGAGAAGTTACAAAGATAGTACAGAGAGTTCCCGTATGTCCTTCACCCAGCTTCCCCTAATGATAACATCTTACATAACCATGGTACATTTGTCAAAACTAAGAAGTTAACGTTTTAGCAGTACTTTTTTAAACAAATGAATTGATAAAAAGCACCAACACATCTATGAAGTTTATAGTCATACGTTCAGGTCATTAACCCAAAATAGATACTGACAAGAACAGAGTGTCCTGAAATCATTTCACTTCCTCTCTTTTTTCTTTCACATTTTGTCATCTTGGAAATCCTTTCTATGTGAATAACATGTATATTTAAGGGCTTGGGTTAGTAGATTTGCAAAAGACTTTCCCACCACGGATATCTAGAAGACCCCCGGATATCTCTGGCAGGAAAGCCTTTAGAACTCTCGTAAAAATAGCCTGTGACTGTCTACTAAACCAACAGTCAAAAAGAAAAGTTTCTTCTTTTCTAAAATGGTACGATAAAGTCCAGAGGGAGCATATAACATGGTTCTTAATGAGAAGCTTATTTTGTCTCTAACATGTAAATGTTTACTCAGTGCCCTGGGAAGTGGTTCTAGAATGCCAAGGTGTTGACAAATTGCTAAGGACTGTGCTAAATGCCCTCATTAGCTTAAGTTTAGATAAAGTAACTCACAAAGTACCCTACCCCCATGCTTCACAATTTGTCAGCAGGAGATCTGTGTACCACAGCTATCACTTTTCCCAGTCAAAAGCAGCTGGGAAAAGGCAAATGCATGATGGCACTTGATCTGTGACTAAATTAGGCAGGATGGGACAGCTGTGCCTTTTGCAACTGCAAGACAGCGTTCACAGGAGCGGGGTGTCCTCCTCTGCGAACCTGATCACTCCTGGTCCTGGGCCACCTTGCCATGACCCCTTTATTTAGTTCTCCATCCAACACTGCACAGCCTCTCATCTTGTTTCAGCAACTCATTTTATTCACTAACTCAATAACATTTAGACGCCATCTGCCAAAGAGATTAACACGCATTATTTCACTTAATTCTCATCATGACTCCAAGATGCATTATTTCATTTAATAAGCGAAAAAAAATGAAGTTCATAGACCTTAAGAAAGTTGCCCACATAGATGATAGCTAGCAAGTGGCACAGTCAATATTCAGACCCACACCCAGGAGACTCTAAAGTCATCATCCTTCCCTTCAATGATGTTCTACTGCATTTCAAGAAAAATAAAAATTATAAAGGAGTTCCTTTTATCCAAATGATTTCATGAATAATTAAATAAATGTGATGAATTGATGTTTGTCAGTCAAGAGTAGCTTATGATTGAGGGTTAAGATATTTTCATGAGTTTCATGAATCCACATTAATGGATTCTTGACCTCGTGCACTTGTTATGATGCCAAAACACAACGTGGAAGGTGGGAGGGGGAGAGCAAAAGAGAAATATTCCTTTTTTTCAATGGAAGGTGGAGAAAATAAACTGGGAAAATGGGGTCTCAATTTGAATTTCTACCTCACAAAGGTGTTCTCTGAACCCCAGCTGAATAGGCAACCTTATGCCCCAACCCACCCTGGGCTCCCCCATCTCAAAGCCTTTGTTCATGATGTTCCCCTGCCCTTACACCCTCCCCACACCCTGGGCTTTGATTTCTATTTCTCTGCTCTATAAGACTGTATTCTCCCAGAATGGCATCTACCATCATGCTTACATGCTCAGCAAATTTTTGATGGAAAGAACAGCTCCCCAAGATGGATGTCTTAAAGACAAGTTATGTAAACCCTGGTTCACATCAGATAACTCAGTCATGGTCACAGTCGTGTCAGTGAGGAGGTGTCAGGAGAGGCAGTGCAGTTTGAATACAAAAAACCATTTTCTTACTCCTTTGAATTATTTTTTAATCATAGTAACTATTTATTCTGAGTCTCAAATATCATAAAAGGAGGCCATAGAGACGACTACTTGATTTAGCAAACTGGGGCATGGAAACTATTTTACTTCTCTGTGCCTCAATATTTTCATCTGTAAAGCAGGAAAAAATAATCTTACCTATCAGGACTGAATAAGATCTTCTACTAACACACTTAGCCCATTATCTGGCACATAGTAATCACTCAAAAGAAGTAGTTTCATCATTGTTAATATTGTTAGTAACATTATCTTTTAAATTTTAACTACCTTGAGCATGTCTCTAGGCCTCAGTTTCTCAAATGTATGTAATTTGTGTGCAACCATTAATGTCCCTTTCAGATATTAATTTCTAAGATTTTAAGCCTCTCAATATTTATATATTTCAAATTATCCCAGAGTTAAATAAGAATTTCAGGCCCCTAATACTTTCTTCCACCATAAGTCATATATTTACACGACAATTTTATGTGTATATTTCTATGTATGTGTGTTTGGTGTCTAATAGAAAAGTTTGAGCCCACTAAAAGTCATTTTTTACAACATTCTAAAGCAACAAACCAAACCTTCAGAATACTAAAAATATTTTTGTTTGGTTTTAATCTGATTGTGCATTGTTTGAAAGACATTAGTTTCAGAGAAATTTAAGTAAGATGTCCTCTCACCAATAGTTATTGCCTTCCTAAGATATTTTGAAGTTCTAACTTTTTATGGTTCTTTAAAGTAAATAACACTAAATTTAACCTAAAATCCAATATGTTGATACGAAAAAGTAATTTTTGATATACCATCACTTTTCTCGTGTACTTAAAATAAGATATTTTCAGCTTATCTATTTTCAAATAGTTCCTAAATAATAGTTTTCTTTGGATGATTGACTATAGGAATTTGGCTCCTACAATACCTCCAAAGCATGACATTTTAAATCACATACTCCTTCACTTGTAATGTTTAAAGTGAATTTCATATCGTTACACAATTTATCATTTGGAGATGGAATAAGATATTTACATGGGTTCCATCTCTATCTCCACAATTGAAAAAGTATAGCTAAGTCTTATTAAAAGCGTGCATGCTTGGTTATCGAAGCTGAATAGCAATAGAGAAGAATGGTCTTGAATATACATATTCAAGGGCATGTGCGTGGAAATCAAGTCCCAGTGATAAAGGATCGCAGACAGACCTTCCTTCCATATTACTGTTCAGAGATCTCTGTGAGAACATACTCAATGGACTCCCCGCTGCAGTATGGCACCACTCTCTCCTGAATGAATGAAAATGGAAGCACTCAAATCTGTATCAGCTGAACAGTATTACATGAATTAAACTTAGATGAGCAAAAGAATATTTGGAGGACAGCAAGGCAGATTCATGAAGCAGGAAGGCCTCAGGTAGGAGGTTAGACTCCGTGGAATAGAGGTGGCATGTTGGGAGGATTTAGGAAATAAATCTCTGTTATGTGGGGCCAGACTTGACAACTCTACAGAGGAGCTTGGGCTTGATGTGATTGGCAGCCAGGCAACATTATAGTGTATCGTGAAGAATCACTATGAGAAGGAGTGCCTGGATGGCAGCATGTAAGATGACTGAGAAGGGAAGAAAACAGACAGGACAGTTGGTAAGAGGGTTGGCAGGCTGTGCAGGCTTGAATCCTAGGTCAGCCACTGACTACAGGTATGTCCTCTTGGCCTCAATTCCTTCTCTGGGAAATGGAGTGTAGTGATGAGGTGGAAGGAAGCCCGTGGCAGTACCTGTCAGCTCCTCTTACGGTTTTAAAGGCATAAAGTGTGTGATGCAGGCATGAACAAGGTGGTAATGTGACTGAGCAGAGGTCGCATCTGAGAGGTGCTTTGAAGGAGACAATCTCAAGCCTGAATGCAAGAAGAAATGTAAAATGTAAACCTCATGCTAGTAGCATGAAAATTTAAAGAATTACTGAACCCTAGAGAAAATCAGAATCAACTGGAAAGGGAGCTTTGCCTGATAGAAAGAGTACATGATCACACTATTGGTCACCCTAGTTGGCTAGGTCATTGAATCATGGGTCATTTTATCAGGCTTTGCAAGCAGAGACCTTTGGGAGAATGGAAGCCACTCATACAATCTCATATAAACCTAACCTGGTTGTTCTAACTAGAAAATGAGGAAAAAACAGATTATCTGCAGGTTTACTTGTAATTTGGCATTTAATATCTTATTGATTTTGCATATGGCCTTACATACATCTTATCAAAAACTTCACAGTTGACACATTCCAAATAAATTCTTAAAGTCTTTCAGCTTTTAGAAACATAATTTTAGGACAAACTTCATCAGGCACCAAATTATAATACAATAAAGAAATAATTTGCACTGCAGGGCTGGTATTGAGGGTAGGGTTACCCGTTTACCTTGTATTTACCGAGGTATGGAAGGGGATACCTGAATGCACTTCTTTGGGGCCTTTGATGTTCAGAGTAAAACACAACCACAGATTTTTCTAAAACTGTGATTTGTCCACACACACTCAAGCAGAGTTCAGTGCAAATGGAACTCACATAAAATCAAATAGTGTATAAGAATACCAAAAATTGAAATATGTGCTGGAAATTACTATCTATATAAAAGAGATAAAGGGTTATAATAGAAAATTATTTTACGTATTTACTATTACTGCCAATACTGCAGTAATAAAACTGGTCTGTATTTTATAAAATCTGTCTCTAATGATCCATGCAACATCTTTTGGATATAAAATTGTATGTTATTCTAACATCTTCCACCTCTCAATTAATAGCACTGATTGTGAAGTGCTTATTCAATATAGAGCACTGTGCTAGGCACAGGAATACATCAGTGAGCAAGACGGGTGTGAGTTCTGCCCTCCAAGAGCTCATATCCAATATCACTTATGAGAAATCAGAAGCTCAGACCACTTGAGCGGCATCAAAGTCTTTCTTTGTAAGACAGCAGCAAACCCAAGGCCAGAATCCAAATCTCCTACAGTCTCATGTTCTGTCAAAGATATCATTGCCATTCAACATGAAAACCAGCTAAAAATCAGTCAATCCCTGGCCTGTACAATCTGTCACCAGGTTCTCTGCATTCCACCTCTAAGTCCAAGTCCTTCTATCCATCCTTTTCACATTTCCACCACCATCACCGAGTCAACCTCCCCAAATGTGTCTCCACCACTGCAATAACGTCTTCACTGAGTGTTTGCCATCTAATCTGCTCCCACCCACAGATAAATTTCTCTACATTGCAACCCGAGTGATCCTTCCAAGAGTGTGTTCTTTTTTTTTTTTAAGATTTTATTTACTTGACAGAGAAAGAGAGAGAGAGAGAGCTAGCGAGAGAGGGAACACAAGCAGGGCGAGTGGGAGAGGAAGAAGCAGGCTCCCAGCAGAGGAGCCTGATGTGGGGCTCGATCCCAGGACTCCGGGATCATGTTCTGAGCCGAAGGCAGACGCCGAATGACTGAGCCACCCAGGCACCCCTAAAAGCGTGGTGTTTTTTTTGGTTTTTTTTGTTTTTTTTTTTAAGATTTTATTCATTTATTTGACAGAGATAGAGACAGCCAGCGAGAGAGGGAACACAAGCAGGAGGACTGGGAGAGGAAGAAGCAGGCTCATAGCGGAGGAGCCTGATGTGGGGCTCGATCCCGTAACGCCGGGATCACGCCCTGAGCCAAAGGCAGACAGACGCCTAACCGCTGTGCCACCCAGGCGCCCCCTAAAAGCGTGTTCTGATTATGTCACACACCCATCTCTCATTTCAATGACTAAAGCACTGCATTGCCTTCACTTTGCTAGAGATCAAACTTTGTCATATGTTCTGTAGGGTCCCCTACCTCTCCCTGTTTGTCCCACAGCTTGCCTTCTCCCCTACATCACACTCCAGGCACACTGGCTTTCTAGCAATTTCTCATCACATGATGCTCTCTGCCATCAGAGATTGGACACATGTTTTAATCTCTGTGAGAAGCAGTTCTTCCATTCTCTTGTTCACCTTTTTAACTAGTCTTCCTTTCCTAGATAGCAGCTCAATCATTACTTGCTTAGGGGAGCCTCCCCTGATCTCCTAGACAAAGTCAAATCTCATAATATTCATTTATAAGTTTCAATTTTACACATGTATGTGTGATTATTAATATCATTGCCCTTACAGGCTATAGGGTGTTTGAATGGAGCTATATCCTGGGTAGGTAGAATATTGCCCGGCATATAATAGAAATTCAGTGATTCAAATCAAGTGGAAGAGACTGTCTGTTTTTCCTCACCATTGTATCTCAGTGCCCAACATTCAGTATAAGATCGATAAGTGTTTGTTAACTAAATAACTAAATTGACATATATTTGTTAATATTTGTGTGGTACCCTTAGAGAAATGGTAAACAGGAAAAGCATGTCTCCTGCCAATATACATTTATATAAATAGAAAATAACTATAATAGAGTTTTATATGAAAATAAAAGCTTTTTAAATATATATATGGCATGAACCCATTATCTTTCAGAGCTCCACATAGGTGTGTATGAGATTAGAAACTTTAGAAGAATATATTCTATCTCCTAGGGGACAAGAAGGCAGTTTTTATCTTTTATTTTTTATATTTCTGGAATTGTCTGAAATTTTAAAAATTGTAAAGGGTTAACTTTATATTCAGATGAAATAGTAGTTATTTCTAGTTTTATAAGAAAAAAAGAGAAATTTAGAAGACAACGGAACACAAAAATATTTTCAGACATAATTATTTACTCAAAAATTTGCCACTTGGCAGATTGTCAGAAAGAATTACTTACAGATATTCTTCAGCATAAAAAAAAATGAACTCAGAAGCGGCAATGAACAATGTTGTTGATTATTCATAAATGCAAGTGTATTTTGTCTATAAAAATATATTAATAAACTTAGACAATTCCAACATGGAAATTATAGGATGAAGAAAAGAAAGAGGTGGCTAATGTGAAGTTTTTGTTTGAAAAGCAATTCTGATAGACTTTAAATTTTGAGGAGAAATATGTTTTTTTGTGTATACTAAAAATTTATGGGTAACACTATAGTACTGGCTCTCAAAATGGGTCTGAGGACTTGTGAGTGTCACTGAGATCATTTCAGGGAATCTGCACTGTCCAGCCTTTCAAAACTACATATCTGCAAGAAGCTTGATTTTATTGATATTCAACAATTGAAACAGCATATTGGAACAGACCAAGTGCAGAAAGAGATATGAGAATCCACTTCTCTGCTTTTGGGACAGATATTAAAGACATTTGTCAAATGTAAAAAAACACCACCCTTCTCACTAATTGTTTTTGCTTGGGAAAATATAGTTATTTTTCAAAAAACACATTATTTATGCTACATGTAATAACTTAAATTTTGTTTTTAACATATTAATAAATAGTTTACATTTTTTCACATGGTAAATGTTAAAAGATATAACCCACATAAACAAAAGCTATTTGGAGTCCTGAATATATATTAAGAAGGTAAAGAGTCCTCAAAACCAAAGTGCTTGAAAACTGCTAACCTATATAATTGCTATATAATGCACAATTTCCAATACACTAAGAAAAAAAGAAGGAAAAAATTCAATCAGGCCTTTCTTTGATGAAAAGATTCACACCATCTAATTAACACACCCACCACCTCACATATTTAAATTTTCTTTTTAGTAACAACATTTAAGTTCTACTTTCTTAGCAAATTTTAGTTACACATGCTTTGTTCTCAACTATAGTCATCATGTTTTACATTAGATCCTCAACCCTTATTCACTTCATAGGTGAAAATTTGTTCAATCAATTCTTCAGAAATCAAAAAGAGTAAAAAAAAATCCCTCAAAAAATATGGCGAGTGGAAATCACAAAATAAAATGGCAAAAATAAGTCTAAATATGTTAATAATAAAAATAAGTATAAAAGGGTTAAATTCGCCTATCAAAATACAAATGATGTTCATTAGAGTTCCACAAAAATAAAATGATGCAGAAAAAGTTAAAATAAAAGCAGATAATCACCTAAAGCAAGTCTAGGTTGACAAAATAGAATTTAAGCAAAAAGCAATAAAAAGAACCAAAGGAACAGTTCATGTTGAGAAAAAGAAAGTTCACCAAAAATATATAACAATTATTAATTTGGCTACAATTTACAACATACCTCACGATAAATAGAACAAAAATTAAAAAATCACAGGGAGAAATTTATACCACAGTAACAGTAGGAAAGTTTTAGCTTAATTTTCAAACTGTTACATCAAGGAGACAAAAATGACAGAGATTTGAATAACGACTTTAACAGAAAGATCCAGAAATAGGTCAATTCCAAAGAATTGACATCATATATACTCAGCCATTGTAAAGAATCGATATCATATACACTGCCTCTAACCATAATGCAGTAAAATTGGGAATAAATCCTAAAATACAGCTTTCCTGCTCTTCCAAAAAATTGGATGAAAACTGAAAAAAGCAACAAAACAACAACAAAAAACCTTCTAAATAATTCATTAGCTATAAATAGTAATAAAAAGTACATAACAATTAGAGTATCAAAAATATATATTGAAAATTGTATAATATGATCATAGAAATATTTAGAAGCAAATTTATACTTTTAATTCCCATACTAGAATATAATAAAAATTAAAAATATATGAGTTAGGCATTTGACTCAAGAAAGTAGAAAATAACAATGAGATAAACTCAAGGAAAAAGAAAGATGTAAACATGGATTAAAGAAATTTTTGATTAAATAGAAAGTGCACGAAGTGCACATGTATGTACACAAAATAGTAGATATCAGCAACACAACAGAAAATTTGACATTTGAAAAAATAAAACAAACCTCTGGCAAGACTAATCATGAAAATAATAACATTAAGAATTGGAGAAGAGGAAAAACTACAGACAGACTTAATATTTTTACTCAAAGTGGAATACAGTGGATACATGTCAATGAATACAAACCCAGCTGAAATTTACAATTTCTTATAAATTAAAAAATTCAACAATTTAATCAAGACAAAATAAAATCTGCTAATAGCTGAATAGGGGCACCTGAGTGGCTTAGTCCCTTAAGTGTCCAACTCTTGATTTCAGCTTAGGTCATGATCTCAGGGTCCTGGGATCAAGCCCTTCATTGAGTTTTGCACTCAGCAGAGACTCTGCTTGAGATTCTCTCTCTCCCTCTCCCTCTGCCTGCCCTCTCTCCTCTCTCTAAAAATAAATAAATCTTTAAAAAAAAAAAAAAACGGGGCGCCTGGGTGGCGCAGTCATTAAGCATCTTCCTTCAGCTCAGGGCGTGATCACGGCATTATGGGATCAAGCCCCACATCAGGCTCCTCTGCTATGAGCCTGCCTCTTCCTCTCCCACTCCCCCTGCTTGTGTTCCCTCTCTCGTGGCTGTCTCTATCTCTGTCAAATAAATAAATAAAATCTTTAAAAAAAAAAACTAGCTAAATAAGCATTAAAGAAAACTCTCTCCAAGAGAGTCACCATTCCAGGTGACTTTGTACTAAATCTTAGAGTAATCCAAAATTCCTAACTTAAACAAAATATTCCAGAGAATGGAAATAGAGGGAAAAAATAGAAGAAGAAGAAGAAAGAATTTTGTGAATCTCATCCAACAATGCTTCAAAACCTAAGATATTGCAACAAAGTAACATGTATCCCAGGAATTCAAGAACAAGTTAACATTTGTTGATTTATTCATGTTAATTGTCATGTTACCAGATTAAAAGTGAAAAAAAAAGTCATTCAATAAATTCAATATCCATTCATGATAAAAAGCTCTTAGAGAACATATTTTAGAAGGGAACTTCAATAACCAAAAGAGAGGATTCACTTTATATCTAGCATCATGCTGAATGGTAAAATTTTTGAAGCAGAAATGTTAAAGTCAGGAATAGGACTAGGATACCCACTAGCATTCTTAATCTTCAATGTTGTACCAGAAGTACTAGCCATTGTAATGAGACAAAATAAAAAATAAAGAAGTAGAACAACTGAAAAGGAAAGGCCAAAACTATCATTATTTGCATACTATGTTTTTGTTCAAAAACGCAAAAGAATCTACAGACAACTATTTTTTACTTAAATTCAATTAATTAACATATATTATATTATTAGTTTCAGAGGTAGAGTTCAGTGATTCATCAGTCTTATATAACACCCAATGTTCATTACATCCCATGCCCTTAATGTCCATCCCCCAGTTACCCCAATCCCCCACCCCCTCCCCTCTAGCAGCCTTCAGTTTGTTTCCTATGATTAAGAGTCTCTTAAGTTTTGTCTCCATCTCTGATTTCATCTTGTTTTATTTTTCCTTCCCTTCCCCTATAATTCTGTTTTGTTTCTTAAATTCTACATATGAGTAAGATCATATGATAATTTTCTCTCTCTGATCGACCTATTTCACTTACCATAATACTCTCTAGCTCCATCCACATCTTTGAAAATGGCAAGATTTCATTTTTTGAGGGCTAGTATTCCATTGTATATTTGTATACACACACATACACACACACACACACACACACACACACACACATAGCACATCTTCTTTATCCATTCATCTGTCAATGGACATCTGGGCTCTTTGCATAGTTTGGCTGTTGTGGACATTGCTGCTATAAACATTGGGGTGTAGGTGTCCCTCTGGATCACTACATCTGTGTTTTTGGGGTAAATACCTTGTAGTGCAATTCCTGAGTCATAGGGTAGCTCTATTTTTAACTTTTTGGGGAAACTCCATACTGTTTTCCGGAGAGGCTGCACCACTTTGCGTTCCCACCAATAGTGTGAGAGGGTTCCCTTTTCTCTACATCCTCGCCAACATCTGTTGTTTCCTGAGTGGTTAATTTTAGCCATTCTGAGCAGTGGGAGGTGGTATCTCATCGTGGTTTTGATTTGTATTTCCCTGATACTGAGTGGTGTTGAGCATTTCTTCATGTGTCTGTTGGCCATTTGTATGTCTTCTTTGGAGAAATGTCCATTCATGCCTTCTGTCCATTTCTTGATTGGATTATTTGTTCTTTGGGTGTTGAGTTTGGTAAGTTCCTTATAGACTTTAAATACTAGCCCTTTATTTGATAAGACATTTGCAAATATCTTCTCCCATTCTATAGATTGACCTTTGGTTTTGTTGACTGTTTCCTCCTGCAGGCAACTTTTAAAAGTAGTCTGGGAGCCCAGAAAGATTGCTAGAGATGAGGCAATGTACAAAAATTAATAACATTTCTCTATGCCAGCTATATCCAAATAAAAAATATAATAAAAATATTTCTTATAAAATAACAATATAATCCATAAAGCACCAAGAAAGCCAGAAATTACCTTTACATAATGATTAGAATCCATGGAGTCAGATCAATTTGGTTTCAATTCAGCTCCTTCAGTAAGTAACCTCATGACATTGGTCAGATTACTCATTCTGTCTAGACTGATCTCATTTGAAAAAATGAGAATAATAATTGGCACTTCTCTCAGAGGGTAAATGTGTAGATTAAAAGAAATTATACATGCAAACTACTTAAAATGATATCTGGCTCAACCTGTGTAGTCATGGTAGTAGCATCTGTAATACACAGATAGGCAGAACATATGCGGGAAAAAACTGTACAATTTTATTCGTGGACATAAAAGAACTGAAATAGAAATAGAAGAATTGGGGTAGATAAGTCCATTATCTTGAAGATGTTGAATATTCCCACTTTTTCTATCAATTCAACTCATTTACAATCAAAACGCCAATAGGATTTTATGAAGTTTGAAATACTAAATCTAAAATTGTAAGGACTAATAAAGGCATAAGAATAACCAATATAATTTTGAAATATAACAAGAAGAGTACCAAGAATTCAAATATATTACAGAGCTATAGTAATAATAGGGAGCACTAGTGAAGGAAAAGGGAAATAAATTTCAAAACCAGTTTCTGTGCATACATGAACTTGGAGTATGAGACCATTGAAATAAGTGGGGATTCTTTCTTCAATACATGGGACAACTGGTTTTCCTATGAAACCTTACAAAGGTAGATCTTTTTTTCACATCAAACACATTTGAAGATAAGAATAGATTATTTTTACATTTTTAAACATTTTTAAATATTCACAAAATTCAACAACAGCATCTCCAGTCATTAGAATCTGCTAGACCTACCTCAGATGGGAAGGGACAGACTATGCAGCTCAACTCTGTTCTCTAGAAATGTACTTTTCTTTCAAAGTTCACTTCAGCAATCTCCCTGCTAACCTCAGTGGGAGAGGGGGAAGGACACTGCTTCTCCTTTGCACCGGCTCGAATGAGTACACAATATTATTTTCAGGACTATCTGCATCATGACTAATGGGCTAAATAGTGGAGGAAACTGTCCTGGGAGACCACAGGGAAAAAAAGAACTCAGTGCTATGACCGAACAATCTGGCTCAGACCTCAGATGGCTTCACGTGCACTCCTCCTCACCTGCCTGCTGATGCTTCTGCATTCCCTCTGGTTCACTAGGAAAAGTGTCACTGACATAGCGCAATCCAACCCATCCAGTTGTGTTTCAATCCTATTGCCTCCCACTTTCTTAAGGATCTTCTCCTACAGAAAAGTTCACTTTCCTGTGTGGTTTGCTGTGTTGGCGAGGGCGAGGAAGGAGACGGGGAAGGGCTGTGCTGTCCCTGATGAGAGGGCAATGCATTAACCCCTTCAACAGGCACCACACATCCACGAGGCAATCTGGGAAACCAGGACAAGGTTTTTGTTGCTACCTCATTTTCACTAAAAAATGGAGTGAGTCATGTTTCCTTTTGTTTAACTTACATGATAAAAATTTTTTCCAACTTATCCTTTACTGAATAATAAAGGCAGGATCATTCCAGGAGTGTAGGAGTTTCCAGCTGATCTGTAAATATTGCTATCATAATCACACCCACTTGTAGTTTGTTAACTGTAGCTTCTTCCTTGTGGCCCAGACACTACAAACGAAACAGTATATGGAGAGGCAGCATGCCCAGTCTGTCCTAAGAAAGCACACAGCACCGCTTAATCAAGTGCCGGTACTTAAAAAAAGAGCTCTCTCCTTTCTATTCTGAAAGAGAAATCTAGTAGCATTTCTTCCAGTTAATTATCTCTTCTCTTTTTAATTGGAAAGAGGATTTCAAATGACTCATAACAAAAATTTGACCTCAGTAAAAACAGAAAGCCAGGGCAATTGTCAAACAGTGTGGTTTTTTGAACAGTTAATACTATTTTCATCCTCATAAAATTCCAACTCTGTCAAACAAGGAAGGTGGCATAAGCCAAGAAATACATATCCTACCACTTTTACTTTTATGATTTTGGAAACCATTAAATAACTGAAAAAAAAAGTGAAATGCAGCCAAGTAACAGAGAAAATGGGACTCTGTGTCTTTAAGCTAGGGAGAAAAATAAAACCCAATCATTCCAAGTGTATTGCTTTAGTCATCTGGTTTCATTCTATTAATGACCTTTAACATCTGCAAAAATATTGTGAAAAGCTAATTTTGTTTGTACTGAGGTGGTGCAGAACAGTTTCTGGCTGTCACTCTAGGATGTGCTATAAAATAAAATTGTCTTTCTGGGAGTCTGACAAAAACCTACTGTACAGATCCAGTTTATTTACAACATCTAGGAATGAAAAGAAAACAGAATTTTACAACATGCCAACATGCAAAAAATGAATAGTACTTACACATTTGTGTGTGTGTGTGTGTATTAGCAATACACATACAGCTATCTCCCAAGATTAAAGATTTTTAATAACATTTTATGACATTCAACAAAAATTCTAACCAGCAAAACTATTTCTTGATAAATGTTATGCTGCTAAAATATGAGAAAGCGTTATTCAACATAATATGTTTTGATTTACTGCAGGAGCTCTTTAGAAAGGCAAAATGGCCTCATTTCCTCGTTTTGACAAGTCTTATGTTTCTATTACTTAAATAAGAATCTTTGTAAAGAGGTAGTGTCATCAGGGTTAATGTATTGACTTTATATCCTTAGAGGCCAAGGTTAAAAATATGCCACAGAGCCATCAAAAAGAATAAATCTAGTCATGGTGGCCTTGTCCTTATATCCACTCCTTCTCAATGGCACTATCCAATTTTGTCAATGATTTGTGGACCCTGCCTAGAAGTGTCTGGGCCTGAAGAATGTAGGACTTTCATGGTTCAGGAGTTTGACAAGCACTGTAGGCCCAGCTCAAGGACCGGAGAATAGTGAATCTCAAAGCTGGAAGAGGCTTGTAGCCACCTAGCCAAGGCTCCAATCTGATCAATTAAGTCCTTCTGACAACATACCCGCCATGAGGCCAAACACTCATGCTTAATAACTTCTAATAAAAGGGAATTCACTACCTTTTAAGGCAGCATTCTGTTTTGAGAAAGCTGTCAGAAAGTTTTCAAAATATTGAGCTGATATTCTCTTCTGGAAATTCCCCCTTGGGATCAAAGAGGATTCCTTTCTTCTTCATCATCCTTTGTATTTGAAAGTGGGTCAAATTCGTCTAGTTCCATTAACAGGGGCCCTATGGCATGACTCAAGATCCACATCCCACATTATCAGGGAGTTTCAGTCATTTATAAATAGATGAAGATTGATGCATGTATGGATAGATGGATGATAGATAGATGATAGATAGATAGATGATAGATAGATAGATAGATAGATAGATAGATAGATAGATAGATAGATTGAAGACAGGTAAGTACACCTCTATGGATGTTCTGAAAAATGAGCACTGAATTACAAGACTATCATTTTCCTTAACTAGGTATCAAGATTTTGGTAATAAACAGTATCCTTTGGCAGATTTATCAATGTTTGCCCCTACTGAGCTTACCAGCTTAACCAAAATCGCTAAGCCTTTTACACTAAGTTCCTAAACTTATCTTCTGAATCTGCAATAATGATTTTCAAGACCTGGCTCAGAACTTCACATCATGTGTCTGAAGTTTGATATTATTCCATTTGACCTGTAATCCCAATAGGTTATATCTTATACCGACCTTCAAGGAAAAACACCCAGACTTTCTGGCCATTCGATCATCCATATCACCCAGCATACTGCAAAGAGCACCCAAGGATGGGGAGGGGACCCACACTTTCCCAGTGGTCATTTCATGAGAGTTTTACCCTGTTGTCCTTACATCTGTTACATTTTGGCCTCCTAACTGTAGTCATAATACAGAGAGTTTCAAAGTTGCACTGAATGGTGCCAAATATATACCTGATAAGATAGAATTCTCTATATAAGCGGGAAGAGGCAGCAATCTATAAGCAATCTTCAAGTCAGTGGACATGGTTTCAAGATGAATAAAGTTTTATTTTAACCTTGCATTTCCGGGCACCTATTCTCACCCCTCTCAGTGATCATTTCCCAACTTTTTTTGCAACAGCACAATGAACGGACTTCAGAGTGATGTATTTTCTTTTCATCTCCAAATATGTACAGTTTCATAATGGGCCATCTGTCATTTTGCGATTCCATGTAGACAACAATGCCCTAAAGTTTTGTTGTCATAGCAACCACACCAAAGTCTCCAAAGCAAACTCTATAGTCTTTCCTAGTCTTGGATTCCAGGCAACACGGGGTGGGGGTTGGGGGGCTAAAATTTTAGAAAATCTAGGTCCCTATCGTTTGTTACCTGTGTACAATTAAAGCTTACCCAAGTGCCCCTCAAATTTCAATGAACTCAATTATAATATTATTTTTCTAAAAGGAGGAGCAAAAATGTCTCCTGTAAGCTGTGATTTATTTCATTTCAGGTTCGTGTTGTTAGAGGGAAGTTAAGTCTTGGTTTGAATTCTGGAGAGATACTCACATGTAGCAATCAAACCTTCCTTTTCACTCTCCTGAAGACCAATTTTAGAGGAGGCAAGAAAAAATTCAGCTCATTGTTCATATTCTTGTCTCCCATCTCATAGCATTCCAGAGTGCCTGTGCCACATTATAGCAGGATAAAGGAACCGAGAGTGGATTCTGTGAAGAAGGGGGACAAAGCACAGTTTTTAATCTTGATTTACTTTATTTCTTTTCTTCAGAGACTATCTGTTACTTATCTGTAACTTCTTTCCTGTCCCATAGGCATGGAAATGATTCATTTTCTTTCTTTTGATTTGTAATCTTTAACAGCTTTCCCAGAAGGTGTGTCTGCGAGGCACCCAGTGCTACCGTTTCATAGGGAAATAAGTCGAATCCCCTTGCTCTTTATTCTAATGTCTCTCGAGCAATTTACCCTTTTCTCGCTTTTTTAAATTTTTTTAAAAATTAAGAAATGGATATTCAATCAGTTTCCATGACTTATTCAGAAAACAACACAAGCTGCCCAAGTAGGAGGAGAAAGGGAAACGAGTTGTAAGAATACTAGAGCTGGTTGCAGAAATCCGGGCAAGGAGCGCAAGTAGGGGCAGAAGGAAGGAAGAGAAAGATACTGAAGGCAGAAAATACCTTAGGGTATCATTCATTCAACAAGATGGCAGGCACCGTCAGTTTGCATGGGAGGAACACAAAAATGGGCAAAATATGATCCAACAACTGAGGGTGTGGGAAGTGGGCTGTCTCACAGGCCAGGTATAAAATACCTACAACTATCTGATAGGGTAACTTAGCAGTGTATATTTTCTGAATGATAAAGAATTTTATTTCATATTTATTACATTTAGCCATATATGCTCATGATTGGCAATGTTGAAAAAGAAAGAAAATATATTTTAAAAAATATTCATAGTTTCACCACCTAAAGATAATCATTTTTAATTTTGGCATACTCTTTTCTAGATTTTCTCAGCTATGTAACATAGCTGCTTTTTATGTATAGATATTTTAAAACATATATATGTATATATACTATATATTTACATATAACATCTATGTAAAATATATATTTTTAAGTTTACATATAAATTGGTATTTATTCATATATATTTATATAAACATTATATATACATTTATATAAATATTGTGTGTGTGTGTGTATAACCAAAAACATGTGATATATATATATATTTAATTCTGGATTGTCTCCCTTATAGTGATGACACAATACTTTCTACATTAGCACTAATGTATAATCATCATTTTTAAAGATTGTATAATTGTTTATAATGTGGTTATACCCTAATTAATACCCAATAAACCAGACACTAAACATTAAAGAAATGGTATCTACTAGCTTTTTCACTTTTGAATTATTTTCTTAAAATACACTCACCAAGTAGAATTAACCTTTCCAGGATATAAAAAAAAAAAAAACTGTATCAAAATCAGTGGGTACCAAGTTACATTTCATCTCAGCTTTTATGATACTTTCTGGCACTCTCTGTTTTTGTTATCCTGTGGCTGATGCGTGATTTACTGAGAATTAGAACCACATGCCCAGGTAAATCTTTCTGGGGTCTTCTAGAGTCCGCACTTTCTCATACTCTTTGTCTTAAGTCACACATACCTTAATTTTGTTCCTTCCTACCACCTTTCTCAATAGCTCACTAAAAGAGTGAAATGCTCCCAATATTTCATCTTCTAAGGACTTCATAAACATTTTGTGCATTCAGATTGGGTTGTATAGGGGTGACTTTTCTGGTGAGAACTGATGGAGTTCTAATATGCTGGGTCCAGGGTTATTTTAGATCAGTTTAATCTTCATGCTTTCAATGTTCAGCCCCCACTCCATTTCTTCTGATGGTCTGCTGTAGCAAGCCAGGCTTATTAATAAAGTTGTATCCCCTGCAGTGAATGTGTGCTTAAAAAAGTAAAAATGATGTTATGGACTAAATATGCCCCCCCCAAAAAAATCCTCATGTTGAAGCCCTAATATCAGTGTAACTATATTTGGAGATAGGGTCTTCAAGGAGGTATGAGGTGAAATGAGGTCACAAGGGTGGGGCCCTAATCCAAAAGGATTGATGTCTTTATAAAAAGAAGAAGAGAAACCAGGAGTGCACATGCATAAAGGAAAGGTGCTGAGGGCACAGTGAGAGGTAGCCATTGGCAAGCCAGGAAAAAAAAAGTTCTCCTCAGACCTGGTTTCTTCAGATCATGGACTTCCAGCCTCTAGAACTGTGGGAAAATAAATTTCCATTATTTAAGCTACCCAGTCTGTGGTATTCTGTTAGGATAACCCAAGCAGACTAAGACAGATTTAGGTATGAAGAAGTAGGGTGCTGATATAACAAATAGCTAAAAATATGGAAGTGATTTGGAAACTAGGTAATAGGCACAGACTGGAAGGGTTATGGGGTACATGTTGGGAAAAGCCTACATTGCTTTACGACATTGCTTTAAAGAAACTGTTGATAGAAAAAAATGAACTTTTAAGGTGCTTCTGACAGGGTTTGTGACAAAAATGTGAAACATGTTGCTGGAAACTGGTTGAATTGTGTTCTAGTGTTTTGTGAAAGGTAGAACTTATGAGTAACGACTTTGGATATTTAGCAGATGAGATTTTGAAGGGTAGTGTTAAAGGCTTGGCCTAGTTCCTTCTAACTGTTTATAGTAAATTGTGAGAGGAGAGAGATAAACTGAAGGAATTATTAAACAAAAAGGAACCAGAACTTGAAGACTGGGAAAATTCTCAGTGTATCCATATTCCAAAAAATGAGAAAGCATGTTCTGAACAGAACCCCAAAGGTGCAGCTGGACAAGTACTCCATCAAGAGATTATCTATGGATTTAATCGGTCATCTCAGCAAAAGCCAGGAATAGGTGAAATTTTCCTAGCAGAGACACTGCCCATTTGGACTAAGGGGACAGGAAGAGTTTTGGACTGCTAGGGTTCTATAGGATGGGACAATAGAGCTATCCAGCTGCAAACATATTGCATCCTTCAAAAAAAGAGATGAATGGCCCGAAGGTGACTCAGGGATCAGCAAGGCTGCCAATTCCACCACAGGCCCAGAGCACACAGGCCTCCAGGGAAGGCCATGTCCTCCTCAGTTTCAGAAGATAGGGCCGCCTCCTTGGATTCAGCAGGCAAGGGACTACTATACCCCCAACAAAGACCTCTTGGACAAGGCTGCAACCCATGACCAAAAGGGCAAGGCCCCACTGCCACAGTGGCTCTAGAAGGCAAGACCACCACTCCAGTGGGCCTTGAGAGCAGAACATGGAGCCAAAGAGGATTATTCTTAAGTCCTAGATCTAATGGAATTTGCCTTGTGAGATTGTAGACCTCCTTGATGCCCACCCATCATCTATTTCTTATTTCCAGTTTCTCCCTTTTGGAATGAGCCTGTCTATCCTATGCCCATCCCACCATTATATTTTGGAAGCACATACTTCTCTGGCTTCACAAGTATACAGCCAGAGAAGAATTTTTCCTCAAGATGAATCATAGTTCCGGTTTCATCCATACTGAATTTAGATGATATATAAATATGACTCTGGACTTTAAAGTTGATGCTGGAATGTGTTAAGACTTAGGGGCTGTTGGGATAAGGTAAATGTATTATTCATATAAGAGAGACATGAATTTTTTTTTTCTCTCTCTCTCTCTTTTTAAGTAGGCTCCATGCTGGGCATGGAGCCCAGTTCGGGGCTTGAACTCACAACCCTGAGATCAAGACCTCAGCTGAGATCAAGAGCCAGATACTTAACTGGCTGAGCCACTCAGGCACCCTGAGAGACACGAATTTTGATGGACCATAGGGCAGAAGGTTATGGACTCAACTGTGTTCCGCCCCCCACCCACCAAATTCGTATGTTGAAGCCCTAACCCCGATGTGACTGCACTTTGAGATAAGCCTCCTAAGGAGGTAATTAAGGTCAAATGAGGTTATAAGGGTGGAGCCTTAATCCAATAGGACTGGTGTCCTTATAAAAACTGAAGGAGACACCAGAAGCACATACTCAGGGAGGAAAGGCAATGTGAGGACAGAGGGAGAAGGTGGCCATCTGCAAGCCAAAAAGAAATTCCTCACCAGAAGCCAACCTGCCAGGACCTTGATCTTGGACTTCCAGCCTTCAGAACTGTGAGAAAATAAAATTCTGTTTTTAAGCTGTTCAATCTGTGGGATTCTATTACAGTCATTGGTAGTAAGCTGAGCAGACTAACACAGATGAGTAAGGTTCTGTCCTCAAGGGATCTACAAAGGAGTTGTGAGGAAAATGTTTAATCCACTCTGCTTCATGCCTCATTAGCTCAGGCCATACAGTAGCACCACAATAAGAGTCTTTTCCAGATGGATATCCTTCCGCAGAACATGGCAATCCCAGTCTGTCTTATAATTCACCCAATGAATTCAGGAAATCCTCAGGTTCTGCTATGGTATCAAAACTGTGCTGGCACATCGAATTTTTCTGGGAATTGTGTGGTTTGCTGCTCATGCATACCTTATTGTGGCCTTGTGAGTTCTGTTCAAGTCTCTCCTGTTTACTACCACCACCGCATAGGAAGTGGGGTCCAGCACCCAAGGTCCTTGTGTCCCAGAGATGACTGTGGCTTTCCCCTCTTCTCATGGCCAGCTCTATGCCATAGACAGTCCTCTTTGCTCTACTTGTGCTGTGACTGCTTCAACAGTCACTTCACTAAAACAGATGAAAAAATATTCTCAGCCCAATAACATCACAGTCTGTAGCCTGAGGCACAAAATCATGTTGACATTGCCTTCATTATATTTTAGAGATTTTCTTGACACACTCCTATTATTTTTATATGCCATTAAATGGAACTCATTTATCCCATGTCTTAGACAGAAACCTTGGGGATCTGGACTGAAGGATCATTTGAGGAAAAGCATGCTTAAAAATTGCCTCCTTGAATTTCACCACCCATAGGTACATTCATTCCTTCCCTTGAATCTCCTAGAATCCTTATAAAAATAGATGCTTGCGTTGCCAGCCCCACAGCCCTCTAAATTGATTGTGTGTCTGATCCTGTAACATGCACATTTGGGGTTCTGCTTGGAAACAACCACGTATAAAACATTTATATGTAAGGAAATCTATGCAAATCAATACAAATCTATACAAAAATACAATACAAATGTGGTAATAATGAAAGCTAATTTTTATGGAACACTTATCATGTACCTTGACTTGAATGATTCATCTGCACGAAGGGAGAAAATACAGCGTAGACACGTTAGGCAACTTGTCCAAAGGGAATGATAAAACCGGGATTCAAATTCAGGTCTGTTGACTACAGAGGCTATGCTATTAACCTCTACGCTGTGCTTGACATGTGCTACAGAAGAACTATTATGAGATGTTCAAAAGAACTAGAAATTTCACCGTTCTCGGGGTATTGGTCTGTTGAGGAGGTAAAATCGAAATTGGCCCTTGCAGGAGGAGGAGAGTACTAAGGTATGCAGATTTAAGATACGTACGTAGGCTTAGAGAAGATTCAGATTATAGTCTTGAAAAAGAAGGGATGCAAAAAGATTTTCTATGGGTGGTTAAAGGACTGAAAACTTCAGGTTTGTGAACAAGACGTCGAGACGATCATGTTATCATGATATTCCTTCATGAAGGGTGCTTCCCCAGAAAGTAAAAAACAGCAAAGCTCACAGCCTAGCACATTAGGGATTTTAAGCATTAATAATGATGAAATAGAGTGATAAAGTAACAGAATGTTTCACCAGTGAAGACAACCATTTTGTTTTGAAAGGTTCAAGGTGGGGGGGACGCCTGGGGGCTCAGTCCTTTAAGCGTCTGCCTTTGGCTCAGATCATGATCCCAGGGTCCTGGGATGGAGTTTTGCGTAGGGCTTCCTGCTCACCGGGGAGCCTGCTTCTCCCTCTCCCTCTGCCTGCCGCTCCCCCTGCTTGTGCTCTCTCTTTCTGACAAGTAAATAAATAAAATCTTTAAAATAAAATAAAAAAAAAAAGAAAGGTTGAAGAGAACAGATGTTCTCTAATCCTGTTGGAGACCTGGAAAAGTTCCTCAATGTGGAGTTATTCAAGCCCATTTTCTAGCTCAGCAAATGGAGTGCAAGTCTCCTGTCCACACAGATAATGCGTCCTCCTCAGAGGTGGAGATATCTGTTCTAAAAGGGTCTGTTTGAAGTTTCACACACCTGAAATCCTGCACCTGAAGCCTTCAAGTGATATAAATGGTGTGTATTAGTGTATGGATATGAGCTTGTCTATATGTTTCATGCTTGTCTATATGTATTAATGTATATGTGTATGCAACTGAAAACATCATAAATTGCTCTTCTTACATTCTTTTACATTGATAACATGGTTTTAAAATAATAGAAACTATGTAGGCATTACCCAGTCTTTGGAAAAGGTACCTCTCTCTTTGGAATTCTATGAGGTAAAGAATGAAAAGCAATATAAGACACCAGTTAACCTTTATACCTAGCTCTGCATTCTAAAACAGAAAAATAAAGGCTGCTGAACACATTCATCTTACTGCCTCAATTACTTGAAGTGGATAATCAGCTTAACACTGTAAGGACAATGTTGAATATGTGTTGATTTTTCTTTGGTATTGATTGCTGTGCTTTGACATACTGTTCTCGTTATTATGCTCCAAGGCACCACCTGGCATCATTGTCTGTCTTTATTCACACATCAGGTGATCATCCATTTTCCAGTTTTTTCTTCATTGTATATAGTTTCCAATGCATATGCCTAGAGCTGAAGACGTGGCTTATTGGTTTAAGTCACAACAGTTTATCTACTTTAAAGTACTGCTTGATGAAAACTATACAGTTTTAGACAGAAATCTCTGAAATCCGATGGCAGATTTTTTCTAGAGTGTATTTTTTTTCTTGTTTCTCTCTGGAAAATTACTGTTTCTCATTTTAGAGAACACTTCAGTGTCTTCATCAGTAATGGTCCAAACGTAAGCCGTAAATGCACCGTGACACAGGTTCTTGGCATAAATATCTTTATGTGAACAACCAAAATGTGTGTGTGTGTTTATTGAATAACAACCATCATGAGAATTATTGCTGTCAGCTTCCACAAAGAAGCATATGCTTAAATAGGTCACTTGTCTCTGCCTATGCACCTGTCTACCTGGCATCAGGCAAGCAGTATGTGCCCCCTCCTCCCAGGAATCAGCAAAACTTGTTCCCTGCACTTGGGACACCTGAGGTCCAGACATCCCTTTTATATCTCCAGCTCCTGAACTGTTCCATAAGAGAACTCTCTAAAAACGTTGTAGTTGTCCTTGTAAACAGTGCCCATCAAGTCAAAATCCTGCCAAAAATCTGTCCCAACCCATTCCCTCACCTTCCATGTTTAAGTATGAGAGCCCAACAGCCTTCTACATTTCCAAGGTTCCCATTTTACAAAACAGTCAACCGTGTTGACCACCCATAATCTACTAGTCTGAGAAAATCCCATCAGTCCAACCCCACCAGGACCTGAGGCTTAGTATTTTTCTGACAGTGAGCCAATAAGAGCCGAGTCCCTGAGTGTCCTGAAAACTCCGATCCCAGCCCTAAGTCTCTGCCTCCTTGTCTGTTATCTAATGTGCTTGGGACTGAGTGTCTGAAGACCACCGTGAGCACGGACTTTCCTTCCCCCACCCCCAACATAGACACATGACATCTCTCACACTGTTCCTGATCCCTTGTAATTCCCTGTGTTGGCCCTCCCAGAACGGCACCACTCCCCTGCCCTGGCTTTGTCCCCACACCCCACAATGCCTCTGTGACAAACCACTTATCCAAATGGCTGATGATGAGTCCCCTGCTTGCCCAAGAACACTAGCAATTCAGCTACTGGCAGATGTTCTTATATGGAAATTGGTCTTTAGAAATTCCTCAACCAGAAAATGTGGCGATTGCTTCTTCATAGAGAAACTAGAGCCTGCCCTCTCTGGAGGTAGGAACTTTACTTCAGAACTGCAGAAAGGTCCACTTTAAAAACAGAATCTGCAGAGATGAATTAGAGCTGAGGAAATAACACTATGCCTTCTAAACTAGGAGATATGCACTAGCTGCTGACATATTTAACCTCAAATGGAGGTATTTAAGAAAGGAACCTCACCAGCTGTATACTCTGCACAGTAATGCTTATTATCATATGCCCTCTTCCAACATGAAGGGGCCTGATGACTGCTCCAGAAGAATAAGTTTTCCATGCCAAGGAAGGAGCTAGTTTTAAAGAAAAAGTTTTCACACTATGTATCCCTTCCCCCAAGACAGACACACACAATTGTTTCAATTGTCTGAGTAATTGCCCAGGACAATAAGAATTGATTTATGTTTAAGACAAGCACAACCAGTGAATTGACTAATTTTTATTTTCATATTGAAATGCTTTTTTGGTTGGGGCACCTGGGTGGCTCAGTTGGTTAAGGGTCCTACTCTCGGTTTCAGCTCAGGTCATGATCTTAGGGTCATGGGATCAAGCCCCACATCAGACTGTGCTCAGCATGGGGTCGGCTTGGGATTCTCTCCTCTGCCCCCCTCCCCCCACAGTCATTCTCACTCTTTCTCTGTCTTTCTAGAATAAATAAATAAATGTTAAAAAATAACAAAGTGGTTTTTTTTGGCGACCTGGGTATTTGTAGACATTTATCATTTTTCTTCTCTCAAATAACACAGAAATTGGGGGTTTTTTTTGGCATTCAGGCCTCTTATTAGCCTTTATATAAGGAAAAGCTTCCAACCAATCTAAAACTACTAGACAAGCCATGAGGAGGGTAAATTCTCATAGAAGGCCCTATCTTGAGCAACAGGATCATGAGACACGCTGAACTGTTGGTGTCCATTTGATGCCTGCAGTGGACAAAGAGAAACTTGTGTTGCAAACTGCCTTGCAAAAATGCACAGAGAGAATAGAAGGTATTGAAAAGGATGTTGCAACAGGCTTCCTCTCTTTTGCCTTCTGTCCTCAAAGCCTATCTTTTACAGAAGTAGGTCTTTGGGTTTCCCTGTAGCTCTGACCTAGATTCCACCTCCCCCTTTTCCATCAAATTGCCAGTGCATGAGGGCAGATACCCTGAGGTTGGCATTGGGCTTGTGCCAACCCTGGGCAGTGCGGGTTATCTTATCAGTACAGTTAGCTGCAGAGTAGGTGCTAGGGATACGGGAAGCGAGATCTTGATATTTCATTCTGCCGGAACCTACCATCAGATATCAGGTCACTTAGTGCCTGGTCAATTTATGTCATCCATATTGCTGAAAACAAAGCCATCATCAAGTTTTATCTCTGACATCTCTTCAACCAGCCTTGCTTCCACCCTAAATCAGTGTCAACATCCAGAGTTAAACCCCGGCCAGCCCTGACTTAAAGCCTTCTTACACTTGGGTCTCATAGAACTGATTTATTTCCCCCTTTTTTCTCCCCACCTCCGTGTTTTCCTCAGATTCAAGAGGCAGGTTCATTCCCTGCTTATGTCCCTTATTAGTTGTATAAACTCATGAAAACCACCTATTTTCTCTGAGTGTGTTTTCACGTGAGGAAAATGAAGGAAGTAATGCTTGTTTCACAAAGTCGTTATAAAAATCAGAGAAGGTATTCCTATGTGAGAAAGTGCTTTAATGAAAGATACAGACTGCGTGTACGCCTCTCATAATTGAGGCTACTTCCTTAATGTGTAGGCATTTTCATTCCTGTCCTACATCAAAATTCTCCTAATAAATCACATCTTTCATAAAATCCATAGGATCTGTATTTCTTCCCAATAAATACACTGCCCATTAGTATGTACAATGGAAGGCCAAGGAGCATTTTTCTTTCAGTCAGATATTTTTAAACTTTCTATTTATTTTTACAAAGCAAGTCTGTGTCTCAAAAGCAAAATTAACATATTCCAAAGCAGTCACTGTGCCTTAGCAAGTAGAGATCTGGGCTCCACCTTCACCAGCAGAAGCCTTCGCGTGGATTAATAACAATGCAGTTAACAGGTGTAAAAAATTAGAACCCAGGAATTTGAAGAATATTGTTGTTGTGCTTTATCAAATGAAAGAATGAGTTTTGGAGAGTAAAGAGTCAAATCTCTCCCCTGCCTGAGTTACCATGCCAGCCCACTGCTTCCTCTTGCTGCTATTAGCCTCTCATAATGTAAAACATTTCTTCATTTCCAGCAGATAATACTTTCAGTGAAAAGGTAATTTTTGAAGTCTATTACTTGCATTCTTAGTGAAGAGCACAATGTAGCATTTTGTTCTAATATGCCATTGAAATTGTTTGAGTAGGTACACCATGGAATCAAATACAAAATGTCAAAATGGTTTCCATTAACTATGCACATTTGCACTGCTTCCATTAATGGCCATGTTTTTGTTCTTTTCCTTCATCTTTACGTCTGTAAGATGAAATGATTCAGTTGATGTAACTGAAAAGTACATTGAAAAGGTAGAGAGCAAATTACAAAAGCATCAAGCCACAATTCCACCCACATGCTTTATTTTATAATGAAGTTTAATAATGATAGAAACTGTCGCCAGATTTAAACATCAGTCATTTCAGCAATTGTAGTTAATGTGAATATCTCATACCGAGTAATGTTTTATAAAAACATGGCAGGGATTGTGTATTATATTGAACTGAAATGTCATAATGAAATCTTAACTAGATGCTATTATTGTAATATATATTATGTTCAGAGAAATTTACTTCAACTTGAAAAGATAAAATAAGTACTGTGATGTTTCCTTCAACATACTAAGTTCAGATAAAATCATTTTACTTGGAAGAAAGTTTTTTTTTCTTCTCTAGACCTAGCATGAGCGTAAATAAACACCCACTACTTATTGCAATAAGCGTTGTGCTGCTATATCTTGGTGGTAAATACACAACAAAAAACTAATGACTTATTTTTCTTTGACAAAAAAAATTAACTCTAGAAAGAAATTCATGGTTCTTACACAGTGTATTTTTTCAAGCCCCAGAAGTATTTGAGTGGCCCCTTCAATCAATCATGAAAAGGAATGGGTATTCCTACTGACAGAACCCTAGACCCAAACCTAAACCAGCTCAGTTGCAAGGGGAGAGAGCCCATGGCGGCGTGAGGGGGGCTGAGCCAGGTGGCCATGCTTGCTGAGTCATTCCGCGGCAGCCTTCTCCGCTTTGCTTCCGGATAGTATGGGTTCCTGCTGATGACTGCAAAGCCGGCCTGGTGATATCAAAGGAAGTCAGCACCTGAAAACTCTCTCATTTTCCACTGCCTACCCACTTTCCACCCCACTAATGGCAGTCTCTGCCCACATCAAAAAGGTTTAGCAAATCCCTGAGAGTGCTGAGGAACGTTTCACTTCAGACTCACATGATGAAGAAAGAAGCAGGCAGTAAACTTTCACCTCTGAGTATCAGCCCTTCTCTTTCCTAGCCCAGGAGAAAAGAGATGAAATGTAGCCTTCATGCCATGGCACCATTTTGGCCACAGAGCTCTGGAGAGATTAGGAGCTAAGAGCCATCGGTTGGCCACAGCCTTCTTGCACTCGGTCATTTCCAGCACTTTCGCCTCACAAAATGGTTTTCCTTGTTCGTTTTGGTCCCCGGAGTTCTCTGTGCCTATGTGTGCATTATCATATTTTAACAGTTTCACAAATGCTACTGGCTAAACTCAACAGATTCCACGAAACATCCAGAACAATTAGTCTTTGCCACCAGATGGCAGTATAATACCATTCAAGTATGGAAAGAGGTTAAAAAATGGGCTTAAGGGACTTTGGATAAGTACTACCAGTAAGCTATCCCCAGAAACCGGGTATCACTTCCTTTGAATATTTAATACTGATCTATTTAAGATAAAGGTGTCTATAGCTATGGCAAAAGAACCCTATTTCATTCATCTACCTCTGTGCAGCAACCCGCTCAACAAAAGTTACCGGCTTGAAAGGATAACGATGTATTATTTATCACAATCCTGTACATTCAGCTGGGCCGCTCTTCTGGGCTTAGCTGCTGCTTCACAGGATGGAGGTGAGGTCTTTCAAGTAGCACTTGCAGCTGGGGCCATGGCTGGGGCTGGAATTTCTAGGGTGAACTGTCATCTTCTAGGGCCTCTGGTTACTTCTACCTGGCTATCACTATTCAAATCTAGCATAAGCTTCCCTAATGGCATGGCAACTGGCTTCCAAAAAGTAGCTTTCCAAGTGAACAAAACCCATTGTTCAAACGTTTATAAACATTCTGCTTACGTTTCACTTGCTAACGTTCTATTGGCCAACACAAGTCAAGTGGCCAAACCCATGGTCAACATGAGAGGAACCACATGTGGGCATAAACATCAAGAGGCAGGGCCAGCAATGGGACAGTCTACCATAGATCCATAAAAGGATTTACAATTCAGTAGGTACAAAGAATGAGAAAGTTCTTCAATTCTGATTTACATTAGAAATGTCATATACAGACATCTTATTTCATCTTAGTCATAGATAAGACAAATGGTGCTGACAAGATTTTACAATGTCAGAAAAATAGACCTTCTGGTCTTTACTCCTCGGTAGAAGGGCATAATTCCAGGCTCCGGCCTTAGGACTGCAGAGCCCCAAATTCAAACTTTTTAAGGACACCCATTATCCATCAAGCTAAAAAGGAACACTGGGGCTAAGTAAACTTACAAAAGACAACTTCATCAACCAGAAATAAATTCAATAGTTTACAAAGACAGACTTACCTGACTTACGAATGGAGACTATTTGCAAACCCAATCTTGGTAGATAAATCTCCCCAGGAAAACAAATTATAAAAGCAGAGGTTGTTTTATGAACACAAATTTGGAACAAGGGGAACTGGATATTCTCACTGGATACTTCCATTAAGGTTGATGAATTGTCCTTCTCTGTTCTACAAACATCTCTATTTTAAGAACCGACTCAGTTCTGTTGAATTACAGCAACATTGCCTCTTCACAAGACTAGAAAAACACTGATATAACATTTTCACTAACAAAGATTATGAACAGGATTAAGAATGAAAGTCAAAACTTTTTCTCAACATTACGTGTTGCATAAAGCCTGTAATTTTTTTCATCCAAGATGATATTCATATTTATTATGCATGACCTAGAAAGTACTGTTGACACATAATGTTGATTCAGTAATGAGTGCACTTCCATTTTTAATCTGATAATCCCCATGGCTAACAGGTTGCCACAGCCAAATGATGCTTCTGTAGTTTAGTTAACATCTGCCGATGATTGAACCTAAGGACAGTATCCATCAACAATTGCAAATTTGCTTCCCAGCATCAAGATGAAAACTGAACAGCAAGGATTCGCATCCTCTAAGGCAGTCTATTAAGTTCATTTGCATAGGAAATTCATACCCTCTACAAATGTAACTTATACATGCTGCTGTTATTCCTGAACTTTCAGTGAATTAGAAACAAGATGGGGTAAGGGGCACTTACTGATACCCTTCAGTAAGAGTTTGTGTTTCTGTTTGGGCATTAAGATAACAAGTACGTTGTCTGAGAAACGGAAGATGTGAATTTTTATAGATAGCATTTCTTTCTATGAAACCTGTAGGCCAAACTCTCAAAATTCCATTTTCATGAGGGAAATGCAATTTTTCTATGATGATTGTTTTTCCTCCCATGGCAAAATACCCTTCATTATATTACAGCCTGGGATTAAGTGATTCATTAGATAAGGATGGAGAAATATTCAACCCATTAACTGTATCATATGCAAAAGAGCTTTGTCTCTTTAAACGTTAAATATCTCGTGTCAATATCAAAACTCCAGTTCCCAAAAACATGGCCACACTAGTCTTTCTCAAGAAATGTATTTATCTGAGCATTTATTGAATGTATGTTCAATGCATGAAGAGCTGGTAAGTAACTCTGCATTTGGAACCACATTAACTATTTTAAGCACTCAATTCTTTGATTTACAACTCACAATGAAACGTCTCACATTTGAATAGTTTGCCGTCACCTCAAATTCAACATGTTTGGTTAGAATTGATCAATGATGTTTATGAGAAATGCCAGTGGTTCTCAGCTAACCAAGAGGCCACAGAGTCAAGAGGGAATCATGTAGAACTCAAGACTCAGCCAGTTCCCTTCAAGCAGAGAAATTCTTCTTTTATTTGCTTTATAGAATGATTTCCCTGGAGCTCCTTATCAATTTTGATAAAGGGGAGTGACTATGGAGCACATAGTAAGTGCTCACTGAGCATTTATTCTTTGCTCCCTTCCCTCCTCGCTCTATGCCAGAATCTGGTATAACTTGCAAAACCTTCCTATTGCTATCAACATTATTTCTTTCCTTTGGTCTTAGAGTCTTCAGACTCCCTTCCCTTCACTCTCAGTAACCAGTCACTACTATGGGCCATTGGTGACCTTTCATATGTCTCAGACTCCAGCACCATGTTCTAATACTCTTGTGCTAGGAGCTCCAGCAGCACCTTTAGATCTAAACTGCTGCCCCTTGACCTTTTATTCCTATCCAGACAATGCTACCAAATCCTGCAGCTCTCCTGCACCGGAATACTTCAGTATAGTCTGTCACATGGGCCTGTAAGGCTGCTTAGGTGTCCTCTTTTATGTAAAGTAACTTTTTAAAAACTCCAGGGCTCCTGGGTGGCTCAGTTACTTAAGCGTCTGCCTTCAGCTCAGGTCATGATCCTGGAGTCCCAGGATCAAGTCCACATTGGGCTCCCCGCTCAGTGGGAAGTCTGCATCTCCCTACGACCTTCCCCTCTCTTGTGCTTTCTTACTCTAAATAAATAAATAAAAATCTTTTTTAAAAATTTTAAATAAATAAATAAATAAAGACTCCAAAGCCATGACTACTTCAATGTTGCTGTTCTAACAACCTTTGTAGGAGACCTACTGGGGGTTAAATAACTAGATAGGTGACCAGAAGTTATGGTTGATATTATGTGTTCAAATGTTCAATGCATACCTTAGTAGGTCATTCCCTAATAAATTTTCTGAGATACTTTCCTCAGGAGATATTCCTTAAAAAGGGAAGGAAGAGAGAGAGAGAAAACTTCATTTGCCAAGTACATTTGAGAAACCCACATAATATATTATGTTCCTGAGTATAAAAATGGGTGTTAACATATTAAAGACTCTGATAAGTACTGCAGTTAAGAAATCTGCTTAACTTTTTTAAAGGACTATTCCACAGATTTATTTAAAGATTAAATCTCTCCTTTTTGTTTGTTCATTTTTATTCTTATCTTTGACAAAATTTTAAATTCTGCAGAATTTGTGCTCCAAAAAACTTTGTTAAGTGCCACCTTAGTGGGTACCACAGTGGACACAAATATTCAGTATAGTAAAGAATAACTATTACTTTACTGGTACTATTTGTAATTATTACTGTATCAGTACCAGTCATAGGTGAATAAGTCCTAAGTTCTTTCTCTATAATACAAGATCCTTTACTATCTGCTATAATGGTGGCAGTGAAAACCACTGTTTAAATTCTGAAGTTCAAATCCTGGCCCTGCCACTTACTAGCAAGGGGACCCTGGGCAAATTACTCACTGTCTTTCCCTCAGTCTCCTCATTTATAAAACGTGAATAATAACAATACCTCTATTTCCTGGATGAGTAGATTTCTGGACCGTAACACAGACCTACTGAATCTAATGTTCTGGAAAATCCACCTGCATTTTAATCTCCCCCGATGAATCTCATGCGAGTGAAGTTAAAGAGAAACACTGATCCAGAGAAACTAATAGATATTTAGTCTATAAGAGAGGAGCATAGCATCACGGCTACTTTCAAGGATCAGTAGAGGTGGTAAGCCAGATAAGAGGATTACCTTTTGTCTGGCCCGAAACACAGAACTAGGGTCTTGGTAAAAGTGAGAAGCCAATTTTGGCTCAANGGCCAAAAAAAAAAAAAAAAAAAAAAAAAAACCTTCCAACAATTGAAGACTTTTCCATCATATTTTAGAAGGCACTTTGGCATCTTTGGGGGTTCCTAGACTACCAGCCAACCTTAAGTGTCATGATTCTGAATGTTCTGTCACACATGGAAGCAGACATATTTACTCAGTAACACTCATGCCAAACGCACTTGTTTCTTCCTCACCTTCACCCAATACGTCTGTTCAACGAAGAGTCTTTTTCAAAGATTTTGATAGGTGGAGCGTTTTTTGGGAGATAGCTTCAGACATTCTCAGATCAGGATCCTGAATCATGTGTGCCAAAACTGCTCTGCCAACATAGGTACATGTCTGAGAAACGGACACAGGAAGCTCTCTCCCAGGGGACAGAAGCTACGGGGAGACTGTGGGAGGAAACAGGAGTTTCCACCAGGTGTCTGTGTCCACCGGCAACCACTCCTTAAAGAGCTCAACCACACTCATGGAGCTCTCGAAATTAATCCTTGAAGCCTGATGGAACCATTCTGCTCCTTCTCACAGCTGCCGCTGAATCTCATACAACACCACCTTGGTTATGAGACCAGAACTTTAATCATGCATTAGGGCTGAACACACAGCCTAAAAAGGCACAAAATCCAGATTGTTCCCATACCATTGTAGCAAGTATTAAAAAAAAATACCTACCCACTTTTATAATATAGATTTGTGAAATGATGGAAATGCTGCTATCATTCACAGTTTCCTCTCAGAACACTTATTTATAAATGAATGGTCTGTAATAACCCAATGGCACCTTCATAAATCTCTCCAATGTATGGTGCTCTGTAACACATCTGAGGAGAAATGTGTTTACTCTTTCAGGATTAAAAATAGAAAAACACAATAGAACAAGTTCATTGGCAGGTTCAGGTGGCCACTTAGTTTATAATAGAATCAGGAAATGAAAGTGCCCTGTGGTGCAGTAAAGAATCTACTAGACCCCATTTTTAGCTAACACAAGTAAAGCATGTCGGTGAGTTTCCTCAGTTGTCAGCATTAAAAAAAAAAAAATTAACTGTATACCTCCTTTCAATCAGCTAAATATTTATTCAAATCTTCAGCTTGTTATTTCTTCATTAACAAAGTTTCCCCTGCTGCTCAGCAGAATATGTGAGGAACTTTGCAAATGTCAGAAGCACTCAAGTTGAATCAACCAGGGGAAGTGATAAAAAAGCCTCATAATCAAGAGGAACTACAATAGTGGCACATTTCAAGCTGGGAAATCATAGATCAATACACAAGGCTCGTTCCCATGGGATAATACCGCTATTTGTTCTTATTTTGTGATTTGTTTTTACTCATCAAATCACAAGTACAATGCATTTCTGTGTTAACCTTCAATTTGTAAATGATCATTTGTATTCGGATCCTCAGAACACTGCAACAGAGAAGAGAGGGTGCAATTTTGAAAGAAAGGCTGAGTCTTGTGAACAAAGGAGAGCAAAAAAATAAAATAAAATAAGCAAAGCATTTTAGGGAAAGAACTAGTGCTTTGGGAGCTCCAAGCTAGCCTGTGAATATCTCCTCCTAGTAGGTAAATTAAGCCTAATGAGGCAGAGTTGATGAAACGTGGACAAATACAATAATTTTCTCCATTTACAGCTTCGGTTTAATCTGGCATTAGGAAAGTTTAGCATGTTCATTTGCTTGTTTTTTTTTAAAAAATCATTTACTATCTTGAAAGTGCAGAAGTTTTACATTTAATTTTGTAGTTTGGTAAGGATCGTGCTTTGTGAGAGCTCAGCTGCTACTGGTCTCATACCAAAACCTATCATACTGATTTCTTTTACATAATTCTGTGTCAGCTTCAGCACCATTGTCAAATAATAAAACACGCTTTAGTCAATTTATCTTTCGACCAGTTTTCTTACATCATTTCAGATGTATATTACAATCTAACAGCTCCCAGTTATTAAAAAAAAAAACCTAGTTCATAAACATGAACCAAAGATATAAGCCACAGATAAATCTATGAAGACTGTTATTTCTTCATAAAAGATAATGAAACAATATCAAAACAGAAATTCAAAACATGTTTCCAAAATCACAAGGAAGAAAAAGTCTCAGCGTGCAGTTAAATGAACCCATGAAATTTTCACCGAGAGAGGGCACATCTTCCTTAGGAAAATTCTGTCCATCTATTTTTCTCTTTCCAAACAGAAACAGATTTTCCTATACTAGAAAAGTGTCTTTTTAAAAATAAGGATGTGACCTGCCATGGAGAGGAACAAGTGGCTGGTCACTCAGGGGCTCTTCATGGCTAACTGATGACAAAGTTTACTCATGTGAGAACTTTCCGAAGGACTCAATGGAAGCTTTAGCATGGATGTACTGGAGAAATCCAAAACTCACCACATCAGTGTTTCCACCAGGACTTTCAAGTCTTCAAACACAGGAAGAAGAAAGAAGAGGCAGCAGCCAGGACACAGATAAAGGTTATTTTTTTAATCCCCAGGGCCCCTGCAGGAAGTCCCCACACCCAGACCTCAGCATCTGGGCCTTGCTCATCTGGGAGGGGTGAGCACCGTCCCAAAGGACAAACTCCATAGACAGATATGATATGAGGGCACGTTTGTATTATTCCCAACATGCTGCCATCTGAAGACCCTTTGCTCTTCCCAGGAGAAGAAGTGACAATTGACAAGGCTCTAATAAAGACTGGGGCACTGGGGGAGGAAAGGGGGGAATGGCTTAGTTAATGAGGAGAAAAGGAAAAGCGTAATTCAAGGAGCAGCATTTTGTTACTCCTCTACCCATAGGCATTGATCTTACATAACAAACAAATGAAACGTTAGCAGCACTTATGAACAAAATAATTGCCAAGTCATCTTAGGACAAGGTCTGTGCATGAGCTAAATAAAGGGGCTGTAGGTAAAATCAGATAATACTTAGGTGAACATCAGCCTCTCCTTGGCATTCGGACTCTCCTCAGGATATTCTATAGGAAAGATCACTAGGTGTGGATTTGGGGGCCAGTATTTCCCAAGTAAAGCAAAAATGTTTGAACTCCCATGTGGTGGGAGATCTGCCTTCACACGATGTTGTGAGTGGCTTTTGTACAATAAGCTGGTTTCTTTCGTCAAACGAGTTCTCTTTCAAGCTGGCTGAGAGTTTATTTTTTACTTTGTATGAAAATTCTACAGAGAGCCTAATAGCACAGAATGGAGTCCAGAAATCATTTGTAATACTCAACCGCAACATGGATTTTATTTTATGCCTCCTTCTAAATAAGTCTTTTCTAAATATATTTTGGAGGGCTGACGGCACATAAAAGGGAGCTATTAAGGAGAACCACAGGGTGTCCGTGATGGGAAAGGCTGATTATCCCTGACAGCCTCCAACTTTGGAATTCATGGAAAGGCAAACCACAAATATTTCAGAGAGACTAGCATGCAGATAAATTTTATGCCACATTGCCCTTCTCCCCTTTTTTCCTCTTCTCTCTCCCCTGCCTTCCCAATTTCTTCTAAAATGGTATGTCTGGGAGAGGTGTTCTTGGAAGCTTTCTTATATCAACAGAATCAACATAATACAGACACATCAGCATCTTCGTGAAAGGTAAGATTGTCCTGTCCATAGCAGCCTCCTAATTAGAATGTGCTATATTTATTTATGCACTCCCTTGCACGGCATCAGGAAGCATTATTCTCCAGTAGGATGCTCTGAGAAAAGCTCTGTGCTTTCCCAACACTGAATTTCAGGGAGGTCCTCAGCAAAACCGTGAAGGGAATTTGAATCGTATCCTTCATTCAGGTTTCAGGCTATGCCCTTGCACCCAGATTCCATGAATAGAACATTGTCCTCACAGGGCAGAGGCTCAATAACTGGACATTTTCTGGGTCCCTGAATTTGTACAATGAGATATCAACTCCAATCTGTGAGCACAATGCTCCAGTGGCTGCTGGGAATGGCAGCAATATTGATGTCTTTCAATGTCGATCGCATCACTCACCGTGCAGAGCTCAATAAAATGATACTGTAGTTAACAAGTCTTATAACACGAAGTTACTTTAAAACATGGAACTAATCAGAGGGAAGCCTGTTTATGGATGTTGCCGCCACATTTAATTGTCAATAAATAAACAAAGATTTGCTTCACCTATTGTCATGTATATCAAGTAAGTCATTAATCTAAACTAATGAAGCTTAAGATATATGACAGACAGTTTTTATGGAGCGCCTTCTTAATGATATGTTTGCTTTTCATTTCAATGCCAAGGGCCCATTATCAAGAAAGCAGCACATTATGGTCCAAACACATTGAAATCTACAGCACTACCCTTTGTTCCGAGTTCACAATAAGCCCTGCTTGCACTTACATATTCATGTACTCTCCGAGATGAAAAGCATTAGTTAGAAATGAATAAAGGAGGGGGGGTGGCACGCATCTAATGCTCCTGTTTGGCTGTGGGGTTTCCCCTCTTCAGATTTTTAAGCTCACCTGGAAAGAAAAAAGAAACGACTAAATCCAGCCCAATTCATGCACCATATCCATTTTGAAAAACGTGAGTGAGTATGTATCATAAACACAATGAGTCCTAATCACGAAAGAACACCCTGAATCCCCCAAGAACACAAACCAGGGATGCCAAGCTGCAAACAAATAGCTCCCGGGTAATAAAAGCAAGCCTTCCACAATTACTCCAATGTTCACATTAGTCCTAAAGCTCCAAAGATGGAGTAATTATTTCTTATTCTGCTTGTAGTTTGGAGGAGAAGAATGTGGACAAATTAACATCTGTCAAACGATAATGATTCCTATACCTGGTGATGTGACACATTCAAAATAGTTGGTCCTTTGGGCCAGTGCCACCCAGAGACAGCTGTAGGCTCTGAAGACCAAATGCAAGATTCAGTCATGTTGCACTTGGTATAGTTAAATCTAGAGAAATATGCCTTAAAGGAGACCAGATCACAGGAGGACACAATCTATCTTGTGTAAGAAAGGACAGAGGACTATTACCATGTATGACCAGGAATCCTGACTATCTTGTACCTCAGTGTATTTCCAGCGCCTTCCACAGTCTGCGGCTCGTGGTGGGTACTTGGTGAATATTTACTTGGTCTACGAAAGCAACCATGATACAGTGAACAGAAGAATTTTTAAAAACTTCCCTGGAAACACCATCTTCTCCTCTTCCATCCCATTCTATCATTTTCTCTAGTAAGAACAGGAAGGCCTCCACTGTCAAGTGCTTTCTCTTCTCTGCCTTCTGGGTCAGGCAAGAAGGGCCTTGATGCAATCATGGTCCATTCCTTTTTGAATGTTCTATGTGCTCAAACCAAAACAAAGTTCAATCTATTCCTTCAGGAGATACTCACAGAACATCCCATGAGCCAGATGGGTATGTGGGCCCTCATGGAGCTCAGAGACACACACCTAGAGCATGAGACAACTTTGCAAGCAGCCTTTTAGAACTGTGTAGAGGAAGTTTTAAGTGCTGTGCCCCAGCAGCACAAAAGAGTTTGATTGAGAGTGGAGAGTTCAGGGAAGGCTTCTTGGGACACATGTCATACGAATTAGGCCCTGGAGGATGGCTTAGCTTTTGACAGGCAGACAAGTGAGTGTTCCATGAAGAAGGGTAGGAGGACCAAATTGTCAGAGCATGATACAGCACTGCGTGTTCAGGGATCAGCAAGTGGGCCAGAGTCCTAAACATGGCATACCATGAAATGAGACAGAAAAAGGTAATCTGGGACAAATTCTGATCAATGGTCATCAACATAGCACACTGTTACTATTCCTTTAGCATTTATTATTCGAAGCACATAGGCATTTACTTTTCATAATAAACCTTATTTTTTGAGTGAGAGAACTGGGGCTTCCAGAGTGAATGACTTGTCCAAGGTCCCAGATGTATGCATGTGCTTGGGCTCAATCAAGCCCATGACGCTCTGAGTTCAAAGCCCAGGCTCTTCATCCTCATTTTTTTAATGATGTTAACAACACTTCCATCGATTTCTATAGACCTTCTCAGGCCTGTATGCAGAAAAAGAAGGGAATGTTGAGAAGGGAGATAAAAACTAAGGAAGAGTTCATTACTACACTCATGGGTTTTTATGAGCAAGGTTAAAATGGCAGGTGACTGAGTTGGCTCTTCAAGGACAGGCTTGGTTTTAGGGGAGTGTTATTTCCATGTCATTTCCAGAACAGCTATGTATCTTCTAAGGTGTCCAGTGCCACATCGGGTGCTCTGTATGAAGCTAGGGTCTTGAGACTGGAAAAAATAACCGAAAAATAAATAAATATAAAACACCCCTTGATGACCAGTAGCCCCTCTACCTCCGACTGTGCCACAGACACAGAAAGAAACCACCTCATTCTTTAGCGTTCTGAAAAAAGCACACTACATGCTCTCTTAATTATTTACTTCAGGACTTCTCATACTTTGTGATCCAGATGGCATTACTGACATATAAGTCTCAATAATATATATTAAACTTATTATCCAGCAAGGTTAAAAGAAAAGGGTTTCTGGTTAATAAAGCATTGTGTTTGGTAAACAGTTTCTGGGCATAAAGAAAATGGGTTGTAATTACTAAAACAGTTATGGTAAAATGCTCTAGACAAGGCTTTCTCAACTTTAGTACTATTAACATTTTAGGCTAAATTATTCTTTGTCTTAGGGGCTGTCCTGTGCCTTGTATGATGTGAAGCAGCATCTTGGCCTCTACCTACTCGATGCCATTAGTATTCCCCAGGTGTAACAACCAAAAATGTCTCCACACATTGCCAATTGCCCCCAGGGGACAAAATCACCCTCAGTTGAGAATCTTTGCCCTAAACATTCATATTTGATGAGCATAATCTAACCCTGTTTTGGTTCAAAAGGCACCTTAGCATCCTGTTGTGGCTTAAATAAGAAGACAGAATCGTGGCGAGAACAAAGGCAGTTTAACATTCTAATTAATGAAACATCACATCACAGAGCTAACAGTAATAATAAGTAGTGAATAGATGTCTATTAAATCCACCTATTCATTATTTATACCATTTTGCAAATGAGAAAACTCATGGCTCAAAGAGCTGAAGCAACGTATCCTAAGACAAGTTATGAAGTCTTGGGTGAATGTTCTGGGCTCCCCCACAGGAATCCTGGGCCACTACAGAACCTGCGTCCCTGTTTAAATAACACCTGCATTTCCTCAAAACTGCATGAGACACCTGATGATAACCTCCATTTATAACATCTTAAAGTTTTTCAACTTTGTCTTTCATTTGCAACACATTTCTAACGCCAGAATTTCATTGGACAAGAGATAGTGACTTAAACCCCATCATGTGTGAGTCCTTTAACACCTAGGTCAGCTAAAGAAAATCAAGATGTCAGGAACCGATGAAGATAAGAAGGCCCTGGACTTCCTTGGACAATGGGCAAATGTTTCAGGAGCCAAATGCAAACCAAAGTGAAAAATATATTTGAGACTTTGCAAAGATATGGTGACATTGCATTTGGCTTTAATATTGAAAGGGGTATTTTCTCTCTTATCTTCTCTTATCTCATAAGCATGCAAGGCAGTACAAATTCATCCCCTCTTGTCCTGACTAGTTGTCTTAAAAACAGCTCTTTCCAAATCTCTGTACTATGTATCACCATCAAAATGGTTGAAGTGGCTAATTTGTAATAGTCACGGCTCAAGTATTAGCTGTAGTACAAAAAAAGAGTCAACTCCCATGACCACGAGTTGAGCCCAATGTGAGGAGTGCTATAAGTGCACAGGTGCTGTGTCCCCTGGAGCCCCTTCCACATGGGTCCTTTCCCCCAAAGAGAAGCCATTCAACCACTCAGCCTTTCTAAACACCTGCTTTTCCCATTCCTTGCAACCCACCTTCTGGGTAATTAACATCTTTTTTTTTTTAAGATTTTATTTATTTATTTGACAGACAGAGACAGCCAGCGAGAGAGGGAACACAAGTAGGGGGAGTGGGACAGGAAGAAGCAGGCTGCCAGCGGAGCTGGGAGCCTGATGTGGGACTCAATCTCAGGACCCTGGGATCACGCCCTGAGCCGAAGGCAGACGCCCAATGACTGCACCACCCAGGCGCCCCTGGGTAATTAACATCTTAGATAAGTTTCTCCCGGGAGAGATAATGACCCAAGTAGTAAAAACTTTCTGTCTCTGCTTCTAGGCAACTTGGCACCAAAACAGAACGTCCCTCCTGTAGAACCTGTCAAAGCAGGAATGTACCAGGGCCTTTCACTCCCTAGGAAGGCTAGTGTCACTAAGGCTGAAGAGGTCCCTCTAGGTTTTGAAAGCTGAGCTGCTTTTCACATCCACCTAAGCATTTCTTCTCATGGTCTCCACCACTCCTCACTCACACTGGACACTGCTCTCTGCTAAAATGTCCCCAGCTTACAGCTGGTGGGATATGGGAAACTGGAGAAAGATCCCACTCACCAGGTTCTTTCTCACCTACCCCTTTCTGACCTCTCCCAGCACAGCTATACTCAGGGGCTGGTCCCATGAGCATCTTCTAGTTCTTTATCTTTCTTGATCAAGAGGAAAGTGAAACCCTTACTTGTTAACTTTTATTATTTTATACTAACATTTCTATATATATTACTCTTTGGCGACAATACTTAGTGCCTTATATGCATGAACTTATTAAATACAACGATATCACATGTAAGTTTTACTATTATTCTCACTTCACAGAGGAGGAAACCAGGTCCATAAGTTTTAACTACTGATTATACAGCTAGGACATGTCTAAGCTGGAAATCAAATCCCAGCCGTCTGGGCCCAGAGTCCACAGTCACGTGACCAGTTCCCCTTCTGTGTTTTCTACACTTCTCAAGAAGAATCCCAGTACAATGGACTTTTCATCCCAATCACCAGGAGGTGCATTATAAACTCAAGTTCTCTCAAATACCACTTTCTCCACCGTCTTAATCCCCAGAACCAGGCATGCTTTCCCTCTCCTGACAATCACCATCACAGCTTCTGTTTTCCTAAGTCAGGGCCCCCAATTAGCCATGTCTAGCTATATGATTTATTTGGCTGATCTCTGAATTTGCGTTTCTAGAGGGGAGGTTGTACACCTCGCAAAGCTCTAGAACAAAAATGGTTGCTGCCATTTATGAAGTGGTTCAAATGTGACGGACCTGTGCTCGGTGCTTCGGATGGTGTATCTTCCTTGAACTTCATCATAGATCTCTGAAGTTACTTTAATCAATATCTCATTTTCCAAACAGATAACTGAAGCTTAGAAGGGCTGAGAAATTGGCCCAAGCTCTCTTTGCTTATGGCAGCAGATTTTGAGCACAAAGCTATCCTTCTTCCCATTGTACAGTACCGCCTCTTTGTGGTGCCTACTGTGTGTAGACAGGGCTGCGTTCATAGCAGTGTTCAAGTTCCTTGAAGGAAGAAAGTACATGGAATTAACTATCACTTAGCAGAGTGACACTAAAGTCACATTTGAATCAGTGACTTCTCCATCTCTTACTATGCAAATCTAGGTGGGCCAGTGAAACTATGCCCCAGAGGTTTCCTTATCTGTAAAACTACTATTATTATTATATATTAGTATTAGTATTATATAACAGTATCTATCTCATAGAGGTGGTGTGAAGATTAAATGAGTTAGCAGATGCAAAGCGCTCAGAACATGGATGAATCTGACATAATAAAGATTAACTATTTTTCTTTAACTTTTATTCAATTCCCCAATTATGACAAAATTGCCTGTATTTCCATGCATCACATATGTATGTGTTTGTGTATGAAATTAGATCATTAAAGTGCTTTTTGATGGCAATGAAGGACATACAAACTCATTCACAAAAGTTTAGTGAGGATTAATACACAAAACTATTTTAGTTCATTTCATAGTCTCTAGATTAATTCGGGTTGAGATAATATACATCTTCAGGAGTCCCGTTTGGCCAAGCGGCTTGCATTTCCTGAAGGGCAAGAACTCCTTCTTTAACTTGTTTGGGTTATAACTTCCTCATGGAAGCATTTCATGGTTGTATGGAAATGGGTCAGTTGAAGAAAAAATGGTGGCATTCTTAGCCCCTTTCTTTTCTTCAATTTCTCCTTTATTCACTATTTTACACATTGGTGTTCCCCGCCCCTGCCTCACAAAATCAAATTTTACTGTCCAATATTTGTTCTCTTACTCACTATCTAACCTCCTTACTCTAAAAAGTGCCTCTCTCTCAATAAAATGAGAAAGCTTTGGATATGGCAGTCAGTTAATCATTCTTCATTGATTTAATAATTATTTTCCAGTGTGAATAATTTTCAATACATAAGCTCATCCAAACTTTCAGTCTCAACTAGTAAAATGAAGACTTCTTTTTCTTATTAAAAGAAATTCCCAAAAAATTACCATAGAGAGAAAGCATAATCAGAAAACTTTTCCCAGAAAAAATAATATCTTCAAAGTACCCTCCTGCCCCCTACAAAAAGTGACAGGCCAAGATGGTTGAATGGAATTCTACCAATCCTTCAAAGACCAGATGACCTCAATGTTTCTTAAATTGCTCAGGGTATAGAAAATGAAGAAAATGTTCAGGTTTACTGTCTATGACACAAGTACAACATATATACCTAAACATCCTGACAAATGTCACATACACACCTACAGAACAATCTCACAACTATCAGTGAAAAATTACTAAATAAAACATGATCAAATAGAATCAAAGAGCACATTTTAAAAAATATATAATACATCATGACCAAGTAAAATTCATTCCAGGAATATAACAAATCACATTAATGTAATTCACCATATTATAAATTCCACTAAGAAAATCATTTAATTATCTCCATAAATGTTAAAATATCTTCAAAAAAATTCAATTCTTATTTTAAAAATACATTACATATATGTTTACATAATGAGAAAAAAATAGACACCTTAGTGAGGAATAAAGCTAACATCCCCTACCACTACTACTATATTTAGCTGCACTAGAGTCATGAGCCATGGCTATCTAGAAAAGGAAAACAATTAAAAGCATAAGAATTGGGAGGAAAGGAACTAAAATTATCTGTATATTGTAGATGACATTATAGTGGACCTTCAAAACCTAGAGCCTAGAGAACCAATGATAAAACTAACACAAACTTTAAAGAAAGTAAGTAATCTATTAGGATATAAAATTAGCACACAAAAAGTAAATAACCTTCATAAAACTAAAAATGACACCAGTTAGAAGACATATTGAAAGAGAAAAACCTGTTTAGAATAACAAAAATAAACTTGAAAAAGAAAACGTTGAAACTCTACCGAAGGAAGGAGGGATGGAAGGGAGGAAAAGAAGGAAAGGAAAAAAGGAAGGAAGGGAGGGAGAAGGGGGGAGGGAGGGAGGAAGGGAGGGAGAGAGGAAAGAAGGAAGGAAGGAAGGAAGGAAGGAAGGAAGGAAGGAAGGAAGGAAGGAAGGAAGGAAGGAAAAGAGAGTAAGAGGGACTGGAACAAATAGAAAGACATTACCTCTTTCTGGACAGGGCAATTTAGCATCATTAAACATATGCTAATTCTCCCCAGGTTACTATACTAATCAGTGTAATCCTAAAAAAATTACCAACTTTTTTTTCCAAAACTACATGGATTAATTCTAAAGTGCATATGGGGGAAAAAAATCCAAAAATCCTGAAAAGGAAGAATAATAACAGGGGTTACCACTACTAGATTCTAAAACTATAAAGATCAATAATTAAAACAACATAGTTCCAGTATATAAATAGATAAACCAATGGGAAAGGAAATGTACGAATTTAAACTGGAGCATCTTGTAACATAAAAAAGAAAGTACTCAAAAACAAATGGGACAGACCAAAACAAAAAAGAAGCCAGCTTTCGGAGGTTTCCATTGATCAATTTTTCTGATGATTTGAGCATAATAAAGAAAAATGTTAAAATAGGAGTCCATAAGAATATTAAAAGGGCAAGGGCGAGGTTAAGGAAAGATCTTCTTTACATAAGACAAACTCAAAAGAAATGATAGACTAAGAAAGCTGCCATTTTCCAACTCAAATGTGGTAATTTATTTAGGCTCATTAGTGGGTACTAAAACCATTATGTAAAATATGATTAAGGAACATAATATTTACATGTTCTCAATGTATTATCCCACATTTTAGTAATTGCAAAGGAAAAAAATAGACTGATTCCACTAATAGATGCCCCTTTAACCAAGTGATCAAACTTAGTACAGTAGTCCCCCATTCATTATAAAGTTTTAACTTTTTACTTTATTCACTCTAAAATTTTTAATTTTTATAAAGTATTCCCTTTATAGTTTTATCTAACACCCCTGGTGGATGCCTGAAACAGCAGATAGAACCAAACTTGATGTACACTATATTTTTTCCTATACATACATACCTCTGATAAAGTTTAATTTGTAAGTTAGTCACAGTAAGAGATTAGCAACAATAATAAAATAGAACAATTATAGCAAAATACTATGATAAAAGTATCATTAATGTGCTCTCTCTCAAAATACCATATTGTACTCATCCCTCTTTTTCTTGGGATGATGTGAGATGATAAAATGCCTAGATGATGAGATGAAGTGAGGTAAGCGACATAAGCACTGTGACATACTGTTAGGCCACTATAGACCTCTTGATGATATGTCAGAAAAAGGGTCATCTCCTTCTGGGCCACTGTTGACCACAGATAACTGCAGGGAAGGCAACTATATCACCAATAAGTAGGAGACAATTTCCCAGTGTACCTGGTACATGCCCTGTTTTCATCATATATCTTAAGAGTACTTATTAGCAATACCACTTTTCCCCCTCAAAAATGTCCGAGTTTGAATGATAAATTGTACAGGCACTCTTCTGATAATATGTCTCCTACAATGATGTAATCGAGATTACATAAGATTACTTATGTAGTATTCTTTCCAAAATTTTTAAACCCTTATTTACTCAGGAGGAAACAATCAGACAAATAAAATATGGGGCATTTTACAAGACAAGTGCTTTGGACTCACAAAACGTCAATGTTATCAAAGATAAAAAAATCTTTGCTTATGCTAAGTGAGTAGGAGAATATTCTTGTTTCCTACAAGATAAATGCTAATATATTTAGGCAGTATTGATCAGGTTTTATCCAGTCTAACAATCTCTATCTTTAAATTGGAATATTTGGATCATTTACATGTAATATAATTATCAATACATTTGGCTTTAAATCTATCATCTTGCTAGGTGTTTTCTATCCCCCCCTTCTTATTATCTTATTCCATTTTCCTTCTGTTTTTTTTAATTATTATTAATTGAGGCTTTTATTTGTGTTCCATTCTATCCCTATCTTGATTTAAAGATTTTATTTATTCATTTGAGAGACAGAGAGAGAGCTAGAGAGCACAAGTGGGGGAGTAGGAGAAGCAGGCTCCCTGCAGAGCAGAGAGCCAGACTCAGGGCTCGATCTCAGGACCCTGGAATCATGACCTGAGCCAGAAGCATACCCTTAACTGACTGAGCCACCCAGGTGCCCCCCATCTTGATTTAATAGTCATATGTCTTACTAGTTGCTCTAGAGTTTATAATATGCATATTTAACTTATCACAGGCTGCCTTCAAATGCTATCATACTACTTTGTGTATCATGTTTACTTCCATCCCTTTCCCTTCATCCTTTGTCCTATTGTAATTAGTTTCACAATATATTATTATTATTGCCTCAAACAGTTAAAGATATTTTAAAGAAATGAAGAATGGGGAAAAGTATTTTATATTTACCTACACATATACTATTTGTAGTGTTCTTTATTCTTTTATAAAAATATGTTTCTGGGGTACCTGGGTGGCTGAGTCAGTTAAGTGTCTGACTCTTGATTTTAGCTCAGGTCATGATCTCAGGGTCCTGGGAACAAGCCCTGTGTCAGGCTCCCCACTCAGTGGTGAATCTACTTATCAACCTTTCCCTCCCCATTCTCTGTTCTCTGTCTCTGTCTCTGTCTCTCTCTCTCAATTAAATAAATAAATCTTTTTTAAAATTTTCCTTTTAGTATCATTTTCCTTCAGTCTGAAAATTTTACTTTAATGTTTTTTCTGGTGCAATCCTGTTGGCAATGAATTCTTTTGGGTTTAGTTTCACAGAAATAAAAAACATTTTCTTTGAAAAATATTTTTGAGGAACACAAAATTCTAGTTTGAGGGGTTTTTCCCTTTCAACATTTTAAAGGTGTTATATCATTGTCTTCTGGTTTGCCAATTTCTGATACAAAGTCTGCAATCAATTTTATTTTTGTTCCTGCACAGTAATTCTCTATATGGGGCAACTCTCCTCACTGGCCCCCCAACCAGGGAGTTCTGCCAGTGTCTAGAGACATTTTTTATTATCATTGGGGGGTGTTGTTACTGCCATCGAATGGGTAAAGGCTAAGGATAGTGCTACACATTCTACAATGAACAGGGCAGACCCCCTAACAAAGAATTGACCAGCCTACGTTGTCAATAGTGCTGAGGTTGAGAAACCCTGCTCTGTGCAAAGTGTATCTATATTAATTTGGCTGATTTTAGTATTTCTCTCCTCATCACTGATTTTTAGCTATTTAATTGTGATGGGTCTTGTGGGTGTGTGTGTGAGAGAGAGAGAGAGAGAGTTCTGTTTGTCATTTGTTGAGCTTCTTGGATTTGTCAGTTTATGTTTTAGGACTTCAAGTTCACTGCTCTTTCCTTCTGCAGCATAAAATGTTTTTCATATCATCCAGTGAAATATTTATTTCAAAAATTCTATTTTTAGTGTCTGGAAGTTCTATGTGGTGCTTTTATTTCTCTTATTTCTTATTTCTCTTCCCATTATATGCATATTTTCTTTTAAAAGTTATGCATTGTTTTCATGGCTGTTCCATCATCATTCTCACTTCTGGAACTGTTTCTACTGACTGATTTTTCTCCTGGTTTCAGGTCATGTTTTCCTGCTTCCTGACATATCCAGTAATTTTACTGGATCCTGGATATTATGAACACTATGTGGTAAGGTCTGTGGATTTTGTTGTATCCTTTAAAGAATTTGGAGCTTTATTTTAGCAGACAGTGTTACCTGTACATCAATTTTCTCCCTTCAAGACGTCTTTATAAAATTTTCTACAATGGGTCTAGAGTAGCTTTTACTCCAGGAATAGTTCAGAATCACTAAATCATAACCTATCTGGGGTCTCTACTGAATGTTCTAATGGAGCAACTCTACTCTGACTGATTGGAACACAAAATTCGCCCACATTGTGTAAATTCTTGTGATTGTCCATCTTACAGTTATCTGGTCATTTTTGCTAAGCCATGTGAGGCACAGTACTCAGCAAAGTTTTAAGGAAAATCATTATACATATTCCTGGATCTCTTTTTCCTACCTTTCTGCAACTTCTACCAACAACAATCCCCCTAAACTCTAATTGCCATCTCCTCAACTGAACATGTTTGTGTGGTTCTTTTTAAGGTCCCCCTTCCTGTGTCTTCTGTCCAGAAATTGGTTGTGGGCAGAAACCTCAAAGTGATTTTTGGCCTTATTTTGTCTGTTTCTTCTTTTTGTAACCATAGTTCTGTGCTACCTGTTGTTCAACATTTGAAAGCAGTTGTTATGTACATTTGGTCCATTTTTTAAGTTTCTTTAAGAGGATAAGTCTAGCCCTTGTTACTCCATCATGACTGGCAGTGGAGATCTATGCTAATGTATTTAAGAATGAGCTGTAGTGATGTCCATAACTTAGTCTCAAATAATATAGCACAGAGACAGAAAGTAAAAGAGGGAGAAATCAAATGTAACAAAATGTTAACTAGTAAGTCTAGGTTAAGACTACAGAGGTATTCATTTTATTATTTTTCAGTTCATTTTATAGGCTTAAAATTTTTCAAAATAAAAAAGTTGGGGAAAGAAATTACAAAGTTACGCTACTGCTTCTGGAAATAATCTGAAAATTTTCATAAAAATATTTTAGAATATTTTTCTGATTTCAATTTATTAGCTGTGTACAGAGAAAAACATATGGAGAGTTAACTATGGTTTTCTTCATCAAATAACACCACCTCACTTGCCATGAACAATATAGGAAAGCGATTTTATATGTAGGTTATTGCCTGTCCCCTGACAGAGGCCTAGGTCTATATCTACAAGAAAACCATGAAGCCTTTTTGCCATTTTGTAAGGGGAAGGGGTGGGAGGAGTGGGAGTAGATGTAAATTAGTGTACTCTTTTTTCTCTTTCTCACCATTCATCTTTCTACAGCAATTCAATAATTACAGCTCCCAAAAAACTACAGGAGAGCAACAAGGGAGATTTGTTGGGAAGCACTGAATTTCTCAAAATTAAAGCATTTATAGGCAAAAACAAAAATGGGGCCAGTAACACGTGATGAAAAATACAATTTTTAAAGAATTTCATGCTTCTGCATGCCAGGGAACCCAGATGTAAGGATCAATGCAAAGAGTTGGTGGTGATAGATAAAGATCTCATCTTTGTACAATAAAGGTGATTCAAAGAAAACTGGTAAACCTAATATCCTGGGATCTAGGCCCTCCCACTGGCTATCCACCTACAAATCCCAGAAAGGAGTTCATCCTGCAGTCAAGAAGATCGACAGAAGTCAAGAAAAATTGGATAGATTACTTCACATTTTTTATTGCTAAATATAGAAGAAATCAAAAGGACCTATGGAAAAATAAACCATAACAAGCAAAAAGAAATATCATTATGAAGGTCCAGAGGAGAAAATGTCTTTTAAAAAACTTTGTCCCAGGAAAGAGAAGTAAATACTTTCCTTAACATATAACATCTTCAATAAAATATAAGCAGATATAACGTCCATAAAGTGGTACATAGAGCCATAAGGGACCAATAGGATGATGCGATTGGAAAGCAGGATGAGCTTAAAACAGTAAGATCTGGAAAGGAAACAGACTGGGATGAGACAAAGATGCACTTAGAGAGTATTAAATTATCAGGCTTTAACCCACATTGGAAGCTGTTTAGAAGAAAACAAAAGTCGTTAGTCGTATAGAAGACAAACCTTAGAAGTGTTTTCAAAATGTAGAGAAGGACAAAAAAAAGAGAAGCATGATAAAATGAAAGAATAGATATTGAGGGAAATAACTAGGACAATGGAAAAAGAATAAATGGAAACAAAATGAAATAAGACACCAAGACAGATCAAAAGTGTCCACTGTGTTCCAGAGAAAATGAACAGAAAGAAACAATACCCTGACACAACACTGGAAAAAAAAACCTGAATTTCAAGAATAAGAATAATTCTATAAGCATTGTTTCAGGGTGAAAAAAAGTTGTCTAAAACCATAAGATAACTTTTTACATTTCAAGTTAGCAAAAATTTTATGATGCCCTGGTTAAGGCCCTAAACTTTAGCGGCATATAGATACGAATTCAAATACTGGTTATGTCATTTTTCAGCTGGGGGACTTGGGCAAGATACTTGTATCCATGCCTTGGTTTCTTCATCTGAAAAATGGGGCTAATAATAGTGCTAAATTCAGAGTTGTTGTAAAGAATAAATTAGATACTTTTGTCAAGTGGTGGTGCCAGTCTACAGGAAGTACTCCATAAAAGGTAATGATTAGTATTATTCTACTCATTCCTGGTGAGTTTGTGGTAAAATGGGCTTGACCATTCCTTTTTTTTTTTTTTTTTGAAGATTTATTTATGTATCTGAGAGACAGAGAGAGCATGCGGCGGGGGGGGGGGGGGGGGCTGAGGGAGAAGCAGACTCCCTGCTAAACAGAGAGCCCAATGTGGGGCTCAATCCCAGGACCCTGGGTCATGACCTGAGCCGAAGGCAGATGCTTAACCTACTGAGCTACCCAGACACCCTGGGCCTAATCATTCTGTCACCCAATTCTAATATGTGGGGTTGAGGAATATGTACCACCAAGCAATTCTCAGACCCCAGCTGGGTGTCCCACCACGCAACTCAATTCTGACACTGCCCACATGGAGACAGCATCTGATTCCACGAGTTAAAGCTCAGTCTCACAAAAACTGCCCGCTGTTTCAAGTGCCAATCGAAAATGCAGGTTGTCACCTAGGCTTCTGCCCAACGGTCAAACAGAGGTTCCCACAACCCCCTCCTTGGGTTCCATTAATTTGCTAGAATGGCTCACAAAACTCAGAGAAACATTTCACTTGCTAGATTACCATTTAAAAGGACATAACTCAGGAACAGCCAGATGTAGGAAATGTATAAGGGCAAAGTATGTGGGAGTGAACACAGAGCTCCTGTGCCCTCTCCAAGGGTGCCACTCTCCCCAAACCTCCATGCGTTCACCAACCCCAAATCCCCCAGACCTCTTGGGGTTTTTATGGAGACTTCATTACCTAGGCATGAATTATATCACTGGCCATTGGTGATGGATTATTCAACCTCCAGCCCTTCCGTTCTCACAGAAGGTCTGGGGGTAGGACTGAAATTTCCAGTCCTCTAATCACAACCTGGCTCTTCTGGCAAACAGCCCCCATCCTGAGATGACCTGAGGGGCTTTCCAAAAGCTACTAATTAACATAACAAAGGACACCTTTATTGCTCTCCTCACTTAGGAAATTCCAAGGCTTTTTAGAAGCTCTGTGCCAGGAACAAAACAAAGATCAAATATCAATTTCTCATTGTAGCTCACAGTATCACGGGCCCCTTATACCTTAGTGGTTAATGACAATTTATCAGTATCATGAACCCCAAAGTCTTCGCATTCTTAAAACGTGCAGTTCCTGGGGCATTGGTGGCTTAGTCAGTTAAACATCCGACTCTTGATTTTGGCTCAGGTCATGATCTCAGGGTCCTGGGGTTGAACCCATGTCAGGCTCTGTGCTGAGTGTGGAGACTGCTTAGGATTCTCTCTCTCTCTCTCCCTCTGCCCCTCTCCCCACTCACTCTCTCTCTCTAAATATAAAATTTAAAAAAAAAAAATCTTGCAGTTCCTTTAAAAAATCTAACCCAAGGAAGTAATGGAAAATGAAAGATTTATATAACAAGGATATTCATCACAATATCTTTTAATTTTGAAGTATGTTAAAAATGCATAAAATAAGAAAAACACACTTTTAATAGGTACTAAATTTTGTTACATTTTCTGATGACTTTATCTTTCATTTTTTATTTCAATAAATAAAATATTATGTATAGCTAAAGCTCCCCATGTTTTTTCCCTTCCCAACCTCCCCAAAGGTACCACTATTCTAAGGTTGCTGATCATCATGCCCATACATGTCCTAGTTCTCTTAATAGATAATGTATTCAACAGTATTAGTTGGCAGTCTGCTGTTGCTGCTAGGGCTTGTTCTAGGTGTCTGAGATCCATCAGTGAACAAAGAGACAGCAATCCCTGCTGTAATGGAGGCTTACTTTCTAGGTGGCAGGGGAGACAGAAAATAAAAAATGCACATTAACAAATATATTCTATATACTTTAGAAGGTAATGGACAGAATACAGCAAGAGAGGGGCACCTGGGTGGCTCAGTAGCGTCAGCCTTTGGCTCAGGTCATGATCCCAGGACCCTGGGATCCAGTGTGGCATGGCCTCCCTGCTCAGCAGGAAGCCCGCTTCTCTCTGCCTGCCTCTCCCCCTGCATGTGCGCCCTTTCTCTCTCTTTCTCTCTCTCTGACAAAAAAATAAATAAAATCTTTAAAAAAAAAATACAGCAGGAGAGGAATCTGGAGGTTTACAGAGCTGGTTAGAGAAAAGAGTATATTTAGTGAGTGGAATTGGGAAGATGCTGTTTGAGCAAAAACTTAAAGGAGGTGGAGCCATGTAGCGATGAAGGGAAAGAGTGTGGCACACGGAAGGGCGAGAGCAGAAGCCCAAACCTGTGTGTTCAAGAGACAAGGGGCTTAGTGCAGCTGTGGCACAGGGAGCAAGGGAGCCAGTAGTAAGAGAGGGAGTCAGAATGCAAGAGGGGGACAGGGTAGAAGGCCTTTAAGCCTTCGTAAGACACTTGTCTTATACTCTTAGGGAAACAAAAAGCCATTAGAAGATTGTGAGCTGATGTGATGTGATCTGGCCTACAATTTAAAAGGATCAATTTGCTTTCTTACTTACTGTGGAGAGGCAGGGTGGAAACAAAGTTGCCAGGTGAGAGGCAGACAAAGTCAACCAAAAGAGACATGGCATGAATTGGAACAGGACAGTAGCAGTGAAGATGGGTTGTGGTCAGACATCGGATGAATTTTAAAGTTGAGCCAATAAGATGTCCTGCAAAAACTGCATAACGGTTGTAAATGAACAATGAGAAGGATGGACTTCTCATTGATAGGGATAGAAATGACCATGGGCAGAAGATATCTTGGGGAGATCAGGAATGCTTTGGACATGTTAGGTTTGAGATGTCCCTTAGCCATCTGAAATGTCTGGTAGGAAGGCAGACATTCAAGTCTTGAGTTTAAGAGATGTCTGGGCTGGAAATATCCATTTGAGCACCACCAGCAGCATAAAGATGGTGTTTAAAGCCATGGAACTGGAAGAGAAAAAAGGACCAAGGCAGAAGAAGAAAGAAAGAGAACCCGGGACTGGGGATGGAAGCACTCCAACATCGACAGGACTGAGAGTAGGGGAGGAACTGCAAAGACTCCAGATCAGTAGGGGGAAAAATAAGAAAATCGAGTATTTTGGAAGCCAAGTGAAGAAAGTGCATCAGGAAGGACAAATGGTGGCATAAAGCTGATAAAGGCAACCATCGGCTCTAGCAACTGGGAGGTCACTGATGGCCTTGAAAAGAGCTGTTTTAGTGCAATGAAGAGAGTGATAACCTGAGTGGAGTCAATGGGAGGAGAGAATTGGAGATTTCTATGGATTTTGTTTCAAGGGGGAGCAGATAAATGAAATGTTAGCTACAATGTAATGGAGCGGTGGGGGAGTAGGGTAAACAGATTTTCTGTTTAGGATTGACAGTGGTCCAGGAGAGCAGGAAACAATGGCGATGCAGAAGAGATCGGGGAGAATTACTAGAGCAGAGTCCCTGAGTAGGGAAAAAGGGTTGGGTCTTGTGTACAAAGGGGACGACTCACTTTATACAAATCACGGACCTTTCATCTCTAACATCAGTCAGGAAGGCTATCACGTGGGTTATCCATAAACAAGATATAGTATATTTGTGTTTTAAAATTTTTCGTAAATGATATACTAGGAATTCTTTGTCACTTTCTTCTTGATCCTAAACTTAAGTTTTAGGGATTCGTCCACATTGACTCAATCAGCTGGTTTGTTCATTTTATACCCATTGTACTTACTACTGCTTCCTATACTCGGTGAACAAGTCTATGTATAGCTCCATGGTACAATTAACCCTAATGTATTATCTATACCCTATTGACAGGACAGTTAGCTACTGTAAACAGTGCAGCAATGTACACTTTTCCTTCTACAACACATAGGCAGGAATTTCTTTCTAGTATATAATTAAAGTGACATTGCAAAGCTGTAGGATATGCACAGCTCCACTGCTATCAGATATTGCCAAACTTCCACAAAAAGAGGAAGTGGAGCATCATTATATGCATCAAAAAATTATAAACTTTGTAAGTTTCCCAAAACAACAAAATTAATCAAAGTTTTGTACATTCACAGACTATATCACATAACCATTATAATAAATCTTTTAAGAAAACAGTTAATTAGAATGTTTATTATATCACTTTATATTTAAAATTCAGAGGGGCGCCTGGGTGGCGCAGTCGTTAAGCATCTGCCTTGGGCTCAGGGCGTGATCCCTGCATTATGGGATCGAGCCCCACATCAGGCTCCTCCGCTATGAGCCTGCTTCTTCCTCTCCCACTCCCCCTGCTTGTGTTCCCTCTCTCGCTGGCTGTCTCTCTCTGTCAAATAAATAAAATCTTTAAAAAAATAAAATAAAAAATAAAATTCAGAAAAGGAAATAACATTATAATTTATATTATTAAAAGATTGATTTTTAAATTGTGGCTCTGCATAGAAAAATGAAAGTAAATATTGTCAATATTTAACAGTCATTATTTCTGGATGATGAGATAATGAGTAGCAATTTTTTTTCCTTGTTTTTACTTTTCTGTATATTCTAAATTTTCCGCTCAGCCATGTATTCCTTTAGGTAAACTAGAATGTTAGTATTGTTACTAAAAGAATTTCACAACAAATATTAAAATCTTTAAAAACAAAAAAAGTACAAACTAAGGCTTATAATCAGGAAAGTTTCAATAAATGTCCCTTTTGAAAACTCTCATGGGAACTGTCACCCTCCTGCTTCTATCACTTTAGGGTGCCTTACTTGTACCATATGGGTATAAGCTGGTCAGCTTTGAAACTTTGCAGTATTAGAGAATATCATCCACATTAGCTCTAAGATTAAAAACGCAGTTTTCTCTCCCAAGATATAAACACCAATTACAATTGTACTACAGTTGTACCAACTACAAACTCAGCCTCCAGTTGTATTACAGTCTGCTGTTAATCCTTTCTGTAACCAGTGAGTCCTCCCCATGTCAAAATATTCAGGTACAAAAATTCTGTCCCCTTGTTTAGCTCATCAGCACTTTCCTAGAAAATAGAAATTGGTCAAAACAACTGATTCAGGTGGACCTTGTGAAAATCCTGGGTGCTAATGCTGTCTCATTTGATATTGTGAGGGTCTCTCTTCAGAATCAAAGTCATAGGGTTTTAATTCTGTTCTCAACAACAGAATGATGTCCCAAATATGAAGTGATACCAGCGAGTAGGGATATTTCAGCTTTTTGAATCTATTCTAAAGTATTCTATCCTTTAGTTCTTGATGGAAATGTCAAACAAACTCACCATCTCCCCCTCCCAAAAACAAAGAAAAGAAAAAAGAAAAAAAGAAAAAAAAATAGTGCTACTTGTATCTCAATTCTATTTTCTATTTTTGATATATAGAATTTAAACAATTTTTAAAATCATCTTTGCTTTGTCTGGCATTGTTGTCTCATCACCTTTATTTCCTAGCTTCCGTGAGATAATAAAAAGAAACCTCCCTATTTTTATAGAAATATTAACATACAATCTTGAAGTGAACAAGACGGCCACAAAGTCTATTTCCATTAGAGCAAGAAACAAAGAAGGGCTTTCAACCTAGAAATGTCAGGCACCATTACTTTTTGTATGGTATGAAAATGCTACATCTGTTGATGTCAAAGATAGCGATATGTCTATCTACATATGAACATTGATGATTGTGGTATGCTTCAACAGACTCCTGGCAGGCCACAGATAGTAATTGTTTTCATAAATGGCCAGTATAAAAGTCAGTACAATATGGACCCTTTGCAACAAAAATCATCTAAACTGACTTTGAAAAATTTACCAGGGAGCTTGCATTTATCATTAGAATATTTTGCAAAGAGCTGGTGATAAGTGGAGACGAGCTTAGTCTCAGTAATAGCAAATTGCATTATTATGGGTTTCATTGCAGGCATGTGTGTGTGTGTGTGTGTGTGTGTGTTACGTGATGTAATATATATTTTATGTTTCTACATCACAACAGATATATGTAGCACAATAAAAATGCCCAGATACAAGTCTAAATCCTTGTTGGTTATCATAGCAGAAATTCTCTGTATAAAGATAAAACTATATAGAATGAGAACAGGCAGTCCAAAAATGCACAATAAAAAATTTAAAGGTCATATTTTAAGCTGCCTTCCATACAGCCTGTTCATTTGTAATTTCAGCTTCTGTCTAAAATGCCCACTACATATACAGCATATTAGTTGCATCTGAATGTAGGCAAACATAGATAAGGTACTTTAAATCATCATGAATATACACAAATAAGCAATTTAAGTACTGAACTTGACCTGAGAAGATAAACTTACCTTTGAGTTTTTCAAGATTTCTAAACAGTATGAAAAATGAGTATGAAAAAAAGTAAGTGAATATTGTCCAGCCTTTGCCATCAGAGATAAGATGCTATCTCATCTCAAAGATCTAGATCTTAGACCTTGGTCATTCCTAATCTCAGCCAAAAAGACACTGCCAGCTCCAATTACCTGGAAGGATGTGGATAGGATTGGGTTCAAGGACAGCTGGAACCAAGAGCAAGTTCAGGATTCTCATTCTGCTTTTCTTCTCCTGGCAATTCATTAACTCCTACGCAATCCTACCTTCCACACAAGGTACATGGCCTCCCACAAGTCCTGGCCTCCAAGAGGGACTACTGTTTTTCATTAGCTCAGGTTTTTAAAAAATGGGAGGAGAATCTGATTTGGGTTAGTTTGGGTCATAGATGCCTATTCCTAAACCAATGCCTATAGCTGTGGGATTAGGTACCATGGCTGTCCCAATTTGGAACAGTTGTCTCTTCTTCACCCAGACTCTGTGGCCAGAAAGAAAAGTTCTTTAAAAAAAAAAAAGAAAAGAAAAGAAAAGAAAAAGAAAAATGGCGGCATCCACTACATCTCATGGCAAAGAAATGGATTGGAGGAGGAGGGCGGACACTTTCCTAACAAGAGGACAAATGCTTTTACCAGAGGCTGGGAGGGGTATTAGCAAATCTAGTAATATATTCCAATAGATAAATACATTCCTGCTAGCTTCAACTCATCAAAATAAATGTTCATACAATATGCTGAATTATATTTCCTTCCAATTAGTCAGGCTTTTAAAAAAGTAAGGAAATTAAAAAATATCTAAAATTCATTGAACACAAATTAGTCTTGCCTAGGCAACTCTTATAGGACCAGTTTTCATAGAGTCCAATTTAAATGGAGTCAGATCATAATTATCTGGTCTAGAAAATATAAATCTCATATCTTCCCTGCTTCTTAATCTTATTTACTTCAATTTTCTTCTTTATCAATCTACATCAACAAATCTCATTCTCACAGTTACCTTGAAAGTGTAAAAATCATAGATGCATTAGATACTTCATACAATGTTTTATAGACATTACTAATAAATGTGTCTATTTTGAGAAAAGTAAACTATGATTTCAGAGATGCTTACTCCCATTTGTTGCAAACACATTTGATGACTATAATTGGCACCATGACCACAAGTCATATCATAAAAAGATTGTTTATAGCTGTGAAATCCATCCTCTTCAAATGAATTGTAGATTCTTCATTTTAAATATACTCTACACCCTGAAAATTCTTGCAGCACAGTTGCGACAAAAAGTCAATAGGTCTTATTGTTTTGCAGGTGGGGGAGAGAAAAGTAAGTGTCCAAAAAGAGAGAGCAGAGAGAGAAATATGAAACTGATGGACACACAGCTAAATTTGGTTCCATTTAGAAACTTGAGCAGTCCTTAACCAGCAACACTCAGAACTAGCAAGTGTTGGTTAAATGCCTTCCTCGAACAAACAAAAGGAAAAACAAAAAAACTACATTTTACTTCACAGCTGGTTTTTTGTTTGCTTACTGTATCAAGGGAGTTTTTTAAATCATTGTTTTGAATAGCAGGAGCTCATTTGCGCACGTCTTTGACCTTACTTTTTGGATTTTCTCAGAGATGAGAAGAGCTACTTAGGAACATCTGTGAACACATTGGGAGTGGAAACCTCACTTTCAACATTGTGGGCCAACTTCCCTCCCATTACAATTCTATCACAGGATCAAGGTCATATGGGAAACCCAGCAGGTGTGACTCTTCCTCTCTGATCAACTCACTTTGTTTTTTCTATTTTTATGCTCTCTTGAACTCTACATAATTAACTTCAATGGTTCTAAAACTACTAGGTAAATAAATTTAATGAGATCCTATGCATATTGATAGAGAGGAAATATGACAGCTATCAGATTTGCTCCTAGGAAATACACCAATACAAACAGGTTATTGATTTTTTAAAAAATCAACCTAATAGGGCATCGCAGATTCTAAGCCAGTTTTGACCACCCCCTTGAGCCTCTTAAAGAAATGAAGACAGTGATGAAGGAGGAGCAAGCTGGTACTGTCATTTCTGAGAAGCTCAGAAGCATTTTTTACACCGTGGAAAGACTGTAGCACAATGCGACCATGGCCCCAACCTGTCATGCTCTGTTGAAAGTAGAAGCAGGTGATAAGATCAAACCAAATCCTTGTTTCAATCAGCAAGCATCTTTTGAACACCTGCTACTAAAACTGGTCTATGTACTTGCAAGGAAATTGATGCAAACCCCTCCAACAGTCTTCCATCTCATTCAAAATGAAGGCCAAAGTCCTTTCTGGGACCTAGAAGGGCTTGCATGATCTTTCCTCCAACTCACTCCGCTCCAGCTACAATGCCGTCCTTTCTATTTGTCCAACACGCCTTGCATGCTTCCATCCTAGAATCCTGGAACACATGGTTCCCTCTACTTGGAAAGCTCTTACCCCAGATATGTGCCTGGCTTGGCTCTTCCTCCCCTCCTTCCTTCTTCCTCCCCTCCTTTCAACCTTCCTTCCTTCTTTCCTTCCTGCCTTCTGGTCTTTTCCCAAATATAACCTCAGGAGGTCTTCCCTGGCCATATTTCCAAAGTTACAACACTTCCTAATCCTTTTCTCCACTCTATTTTCTTCCTTAACATTTATTTTATCATTGTCTTACATAGTATATATTTTACCCATTATGGACTATCTCTATCATTAAACAATACTTTAGGCAGCTGGAGATTGAGGGTTTTTTTGTTTGGATTTTTTGTTTTTTTGTTTGGAGTTCATTCAGTGCCTCTCCCAAAAGAGTACCTTGCAATAATAATCACTTAATAAATATTTTTGAACTAATCAACTGATTAATAAAGTTTTATTACTTAACAGCTCTGTGAGGTTGGTATTATTTCTTCATACCAGTGAATAAAAAAGGCTCAGAGATTAAACTACAGTTAATCTCCACAGTTAAAAACTACAGTTTAATCTGGAAATTTTAAACAGTTTCCAGAACTTATAAATGGCAAAGCCTCTTGTTGTGTCTAGTCTAGGACTCTTTCTGCTACAGCTCGCTGGGAAGTACACAGCCCAAAGTCAATGTGGGGGAGGTGGAGACAAACATTGGAAATGGAGTTTTCGTGTCCTATGGAGAAGGCGGGCCCTGGAGCCCACATCACGTGGTAAGATGGACAAGTAAGGCTCCTGCACTTGACTCAGATCCTGTGCTTATTGGCAAGTGGCTACAAATGGTTTGGGTTGTAATCTTATAAATTAAGTATATTTTTAAAATTATTAATATGCCCTTCTCTAAATGATTAGCAAATATCTCATATAGTCTAGGATTGCTCCACAGGGAAAAAAACTATCTTGCCTCTCATCTATCTTGTATAGTCTAAACTCCACTGTGGTAGAAAACAAATGCTTGCTTGAGTGATGAACTTGTTGCATTCGATTTCCTGTGATTGCTGGCACATAACCCTTGCTTGAGTTTCACACAAATTGAATAGTTTCATGTGGCAGGATGGAGGAGAGAGAAAGCTGAAATGAGTAAAATATTAATCTTGCACAGGTGGCAAGCTTTTTAATTTAATATTGTTTTCTAGATCCTACACAACAGATTCATGCAGACACTAATCAGGTTTCTAATCACACTCTTACTGTGTATCTAGTACTTCTCAGAGTAGCACTCCACTCAAACAGGTGGGCCAATTTTGGCGAAGGGAAGCAAGCTTATTTGCTTTCACAGAACTAACTTGCTTTTTCTAAATACTTCTCCCTGGTGCCTATTTTTCATCTTTATGAGTCAAGACTCTTTTACTTGAAAGCTGCAGAAACCCAATCAAACTAGCTTGAGTCAAAGAGGAATGTATTAGCAGACATGTAGCAATAGAAAGACCAAAGTATAGTTAGGCCTGAGACCTGGAAAGAGAAGTGTGCACCCTCCGAGGCTCTCCACCTCCTGTCTGTGCTTCTCTCTTCACAGGTTGTGTTGGATATGTGTTCTCTCTGAGCAGCTTCTCCCATATTTTGAAAATATAGCCACCAGCTGCTTCTGTACCTAATAGCTCACGGCTCTGCCACATCTAGGGACACATCTCTTCCTCCGTTTGTGTTTGTAAAACTTCCAGGATGGATTCTGATAGGGCTGGGCTGGAAGCCCACATCTGCGTCTCAATCATCTCTGGCCAGATTGGAGTCCATAATAAAATGGCCACACCATTCAGACCCCACAGTTGGGAGCATTTCCTAGATGAAGGGGTGGTGCTGTTACCACAGAGCTCAGGAGAGGGAGGAGCAATAGGGAAACTCGCTGAGTGACACAGCAATTGAGGTTGCCCATAAAAGTCTAACTTTTCAAGTCCCATCATGTGCTGTGTACGCTCTCTCATTAAACTTTCCCCCCGGATTTCCTATAGTCCACTAAATTACTTTTCCATTAAAGTAATAAAAAGTTTTAATCAGAGCCTAAGACATAGCCCATTGCTACCAATAAATTGAGTTACTGAAAAGATGTTCAACATCTGGTATTCAAAATAGCAATTTTACTTGAGCCCTTTTAGTCCATTTGTGCCAACTCTTGGCACAAGTTATCTAGAATAAAGGATACATGACTGAGTCTAATCTCCTCACCGAAACAATCTTTCAATGTACTTATTTCACTGGGATGTTTATGTATGTATACTCCCTTACACTGTGTGCTTCCCTGTATACACAAAAACAGACCCAGCAGGTCTCCTGACATTTCCCAGGGCAAGATGTCGGTACCTTAGTGTCATGCATTCATTTCTCTGGTACACCTATTCTAGGCTGAGTCACCAGTGGGGAGTTTAATAATCATCGCATCTTTGGAACATCGAAAATGTGTAAAGATTGGCCCTTGCTTAGCATCGTCTTCCCTGACTTGTGTGGACAATATCTGATCCAGGAAAGTTGAAAATACATGCAAAATTGCATTTATTTTTCACCAGAAATAAGTCACAAAGTAAACTACATTCATATATACTTACACACACACACAGCTACCTCACTCTGTGCGTCACAATAACTACATTAAGAAATTTCATATTAGCTTGGAAGAAAATCACTGTTTCTAAACAGAAGCTTTGAGAATTTTTTTTTCAGATTAAAAACATCTATGAACATTCTTAGCTTCTGATAAAGCTAGTGTTGATTCTATTCAATAGCATGATTCACCTTATCCCAGTACATATGAGAAAAATCAGAGTCCAACAATAGCTACAGATTTATAGAAGATGGTAATACGCACCAACTGAAAAACTGCACTCTCTGTGCTACAAATGATTACTCTTCAGAATGCAGTAACTTTCCAAATAATGGCTACAAAACAAAACAGGGAAAATTCCATCTGTTAATACATACCCCCCAAAAAATGCCTTCCATTTCCATCTTAATCATAGAAATCCCTCTATTAGAAGGAGACAGACACAGTAATTGGTGAACCCATTGCTATTCACTAGTATTCATTATCTGCCATTCATTAGCCTCTGGACATGATACATTTGCTAGAAATTATACAGAAGAAAGTCTGACAGAATTATTCCCACACTATGGGCTTACAATCAAAAAGAAATGGTAAGGAGATCTTCGGGGAGCCAGAAAAGAGGTAAATGGCACAAGGAGAAGAGAAATTCAGAAAGAAAATCCACACCATGGAGGACAGGGTTATTGAAATTTGAATTACTATTTGGGATTAGACTCACCATCAAATATTAGAAAACAGCTCAAATGCTTTAGGAAACATAATATTCCAGTGGACCAGAAGGAAAAGGAAAAAAATAAAAGACACTATAAATCTCTTCAGATCAGAGGTCATGATTTATTCCTCTTTTTATTCTCCAGAATCCCTAACAGAAGATAATCAAAATACATAGTAGGTTCACAATAATATTATATAAAAGAATGAATGAAATAATTCCTTTTTTTTTAAATGAACTTATTCCTTAAAGCAGGATGACTAAAGATTCTTGTAAAGCACACTATGCCAGCTGGAAGGTCCTTACATAAAGGGTTTTGTGTCAAGTAGGTTCAGCAGTGCTGTATAATATCACTTACAAGATGCATAAGGCCCATGGGTAAAAACCCTAGAAGAAAACACAGGGAAACAGATCCTTGACATTTGTCTTGGCTATGATTTCTTGGATAAGACACCAAAAACACAGGCAACAAAAGTTAAATAAATAAGTGAGGCTATATCAAATGAAAGAGCTCCTGCACAACAAAGGAAATAACCAATACATTGAAAAATCCACCTGTAGAATGCAAGAAAACATTTGCACACTGTATATCAAATGAGGGCTTAATATCAAATATATATAAAGAACTCCTACAAATCAATAGCAAAAAAGCAACTAATCCAATTTAAAAATGGGCAAAAAAAACCTGATTAGATATTTTTGCCAAATAAGACATATAAATGGCCAATAGGCACATGAAAAAGTGCTCAAAATCATGAATCGTCAAGACAATGCAAACCAAAACCACAATGAGATATCATCTCACACTTCTCAGTGTGGCTATTGTCAAAAAGATAAGAGATAACAAATGCTGGTGAAGATGTGGAGAAAAAGGAACCCTTATACACAGTGGGAATGTAAGTTGGTACAGCCATTATGGAAAACAGCATGGCAATTCCTCAAAACATTAAAAATTGAACTATCATATGAACTATCATATGCAGCAGTCCCACTCATGGGTATATATCCAAAGAAATTGGAATCAGAATCTTGAAGTTATATCTGTACTCCCATGCTCACTGCAGCATTATTCACAATAACCAAGATACAGAAACAACCTAAATGTCCTTTGACAGATGAATGGATAAAGAAAATGTGTGTGTGTGTGTGTGTGTGTGTGTGTGTGTGTGTGTGTGTGTGTATGAACATTTCATAGAAACAAAGATTAGAATGGTGGTTGTCAGGGGCTGGGGGGAGGGGAAATGGGTGACATGGATTAAAGGATACAAATTTTCAGTTATAAGAAGAAACAATTTCTGAGGATATAATGTACAGCAGCATGGTAACTATCTTAATGATATTGTATTCTTTTTTTTTTAAGATTTTATTTATTTGACAGAGAGAGAGAGACAGCCAGGGAGAGAGGGAACACAAGCAGGGGGAGTGGGAGAGGAAGAAGCAGGCTCTCAGCAGAGGAGCCTGATGTGGGGCTCTATCCCAGAGCTCTGGGATCACACCCTGAGCCAAAGGCAGACGCTTAATGTCTGCACCACCCAGGCGCCCCAATGATATTGTATTCTAGAAAGTTGTTGAGAGTAGATCTTAAGAATTGTCACCATAAAAAAGAGAAAAGAGTTAACTATGTGATGTGATGGATGTGTTAATTATCCTGACCCTGGTAATCATTCCACAATGTGTATGTTTATCAAATCACCACATTGTACACTTTAAATATGTACAATTACGTTTATCAATGATTCCTCAATGAAATTTAAAAAATAGAATAAATGCTCAAAGAAATTCAGCAATAATGACAATGTTTAAATTTTACTAATCCTATTTTTTTTCAACTCAAATGATCTCAGAAACTTTGTTTTGTTTCATTTAACACCTATTGGCAACCCAAGACTTTCTCTGTTCTAAGGTACATAATTTGGGGAAATTTTTTAAAAAGTCAGGGAAGAGAAATATAAGAAATGGGTGGGGTGGGGAGAGACTTAGGTCCAAGATGTCAGGGATTATTTCTCTTTGACTTAATGATTATATCTCCAGAGTCCAAGGGAATGGCCAGACACATAAAATTCTCAGTAAATATTTGATGAATGAATGAATGAATGGAGGGAGAAGGGGGAAAGATTAGGCTCATTTGTTTAACCTCAGGAAACCTGGTTCTGTTAGCCAAGATTAGGGAGATAATAAGTCCAGTATTTGATAGGTTGAGGTTGAAGCAACTGTGGGAAAATCACATGGAAATTTCCAGATGGATGGATGGAATTCAAACCAAACTCAAGATCTGCAAAGAAACTAATGGTTTAGGAGTCATCAATGTAAGATTAGTGTCTAAAACTTTAGGATAGATGGGATCACCCAGAAGAAAAGAAAAATGAATGAAAGAGACACGCTTAAATCAAACTTTCCATTAGGTGCTAAGAAGTGGTTAATATCACAGGAACGAATCTATGCATTGTCTTCCCATATGGTGTACCACTCCTAGCCTCTATCCTCCCTTCTGCTTTTGACCTGTTTCCCTTAGCTCAGAAAATGGCCCACAACCATCCTGTCCTATAGTTCAGGAACCTGAGAACCATTCTCACTGACAAGGCCTCCTCATCTGGCCCTCCAGCCAGAAATCTGTTGCCATTGAATGATTAGCACCACTAGCTAGAGTAAGTAATAACCATGACAAAATCATTCTGTCCTTACATAGTGCTCTGCAGCACATTTTCAAAGATACCACCTCAATTAATTCTCACAACAACCCTGTAACTTACACCATTATCTCCCAGAGAAGAGAAATGGAGATAAGCCATGTCACTCAGATCATACCCCAATAGGAAAATTTAGGGATGGAAACAGGGCAAGGCATGGGGCAGTTTGTCATCTTTCAGAACTGACCACAAGATATCCATTTAGCACTTATATCATAAAAACCAAAGAAATGAAAGAAATATAATCACATCAAAGAAATTTAAATCAAAGAAATCTAAGCCTAATCACTTACTGGATCCCTGAAAATACCAACAAACCAACCTGAAGATAAGGTAAATGGAGATGATTATCTATCATAGTAGGGTAGAACATGACCTTGACAAAGTCACAGTAGCATCTTGGAGAGACAAAGTCAGGATATTTATGAGGTTTTGGAATCTAGTTTAAGACAGATTTTCCAGTGTGGGGGCTTGAAAGGGATTAGGTAAAGATCACGCTATAATAGTTTAGGATTGGTGGACAAAGCAAGAGGCTATTCACGCAAAGTAGGAATAATAGGGGAGTAAGCTTGTTTGATGCTATTTATTCAATAGTTGAACAATGTGATGTTCATTTAAATGGATTTTTTCACAAATCCCTAGTGTGACCAATAAAACTATTTTTACCTACCTAGGCAAGAGTTTCTTAGAATAGTAAAGTATGTTGATGAAAGCAGGGGAATAATAGTTAAGTTCAAGGGCATGGCCAAATAGTACAATCATGTTAATATAGACAGCAAGCTGTATGAATATAGATGGTTTGGGGTCTCAGCACCAAAACAGTATTGTACAGTGAAGAGAACAAATACTTAAGAGTGACCCAGACCTAGGTTTGGAAAAACACTTGCCACGTACTAACTCTCTGGGTTCAGACAAGATACTTAACTTCTTTGAACAGCACCACACAATGTAATCATCTTATTTAAGATGCTTTGTCAAAAAATGTAATCCATCTGAACTAAGGAAAGGAAGAAAATAAGGAAATCCAGGAGTATTTTGAGACAAAGTTGGCATACAGAGGTAGCTTTCATTGCATGCTTTGGTGAAGGAAGCATGACTTAAAAAAAAAAAAAAGAAAAGAACTCTTTACTAATAAATTACAAGTTTCTTCCTAGATATCCATATCTTTAATTTTGTTCCCTTTGAGTACCATTTTTTGATGGAATGAATTGGGAAATAATCCTTTAACTATCATCAAAAAGAAGGAAGGAAAGGGGCAGGCAGTTCATCAATATTTATTGATAAACCATTTTTTACCCTGTTTAGCAAGATAAATATTTTAAATCAAATGTTGAAGTTAATTATAATCATAATAATGATCGCTTAATTTCTGTAAGGGTGGTGAACCTTTAAACTGCTAGAATGTCAGCCAGTCTCAGACATTAAAGAATATGCACTAACTCTTCTTTTAAAATGTTAATTGAGCTAAAACAGAATTCCCTTATTCATAAATACACATATTCTTGTTATTTTAAATGTGGAAAATACATGGCAGATCAAATATAAATGTCCTGATCACCAAATGAAACATGAGATGCTTAGAAATATAAGATGACCAACTTAATGAAAAGCATGCAGGAAAATAAATGAGAAGACATTTTCTTTTTGAGTGGCAAGAAAATACCACCAAGAAAAGTATAGGAAACGTGTTTTTTAGTCACTGAAATGGTATAACTCATCACACAGCAAAAAATTTGAACCAAAAAATCCTGTCATATGTTGGAGAAGGGCAAAAAAAACAATAAATAAAGCAGTTTTATACTGTGCAGCAGCTTATCCCTCGATCTGAATCAGAAGGCAATTGCAAATAAGAACTTCAGAAAATAAAGTTCTACACCAGTGAGAAAGCCAAAGGTGAGAGAGAGATTCACTGGATTGACTTTGGCAAAAACTCACATTTTTTGTCATGACAATAAGGTTATTAAAATGGAAACTGAAATTGGAATTGAAATAGTGCAGGCCCCAAGAACCAGAAAAACATTATAGAAACCAAGGAGCCAAACTTTTCCCTGGAGGAAGTGGAATTGAAAGTCACTACTGTAATGAAACAATGGAAGAGATTGATGTTTGGAAGTATGTTCAAGAACCTTTTTTATTCTAAGGGGAAAAAAAAAGTTTTAAAGACTGTTTAGTAAACTAAAAATATCAATTTACTGGAAAAAGATAGTCCCTGAATAACCAGGACACATTTTTCATGGCAATCAAGTGTTGATTAGGTTAAAGCACTAAGAAGTGACCACAGGAGCTACCAATCTGAATAAGGCATTTTAAAATTTAAGTCAAGCAGGGGCCCCTGAGTGGCTCAGTTGGTCAAGCGTCTGACTCTTGGTCACGGCTCAGGTCATGATCTCAGGGTCATGAGGTGGAGCCCACGTCCAGGCTCCCTGCTCAGAGGGGAGTCTGCTTGAGGATTCTCTCCGGCTACTCCTCCACTCATGCGCACATGCGTGTACGCGCTCTCTCTCTCTCTAAAACAAAATAAATCTTAAAAAAAAATTAAGTCAAGCAACATTTCAAGAGACCTGAGAGTCTTAGCTTACTTCACACACTGGGCTGCTTAAAAGGAAACACAATCTCTTTCTCCCCATTGAATTAATCTTGTCCAGGGCCAGCCCAATAATAGCAGAATTGCTGCCCAGCCACGTGATCTAATCCAAAGAAATACTGAAGTCCATCTGACAAAATAGCCCTACTGTCTGCTGTCACCTTGATTTTCCATTCTCTGTGGCCTACAATTATTTCCCGAAGTCCACTGAATAAATGCATTGACTTTATGGCTATCAGGGGACATGTGAGATCATCCTACATTGGTAACTCCAGCCAAATAAGTGAATGCAGAAGCTGAAGAATGTTGAAAGTGTGTAGGTGCTCTCATCAACAGTGCTTAAACATTTGAGTATTTTATATCTTTGCAGAAAATATCCTTCTCTGTCCTTCCCATTACTAGCCTCTCATACCCTAGCTGTCTCTCTTCTAGATGACTGAGTCACACTCTGTCCCCTGTCTTCAAATCCCCAACCAAGAGTATGCTTCAGAGCAGTTCTAGAGTTTTTAATTGGCTGTGGTCAGGTTCTAATGCAATACAAAATATGATTCCAGGCTTTCCACTCCCCCCCCCAGGCAACTGTATGGAAGCCAATTTTATGCCATTATTAGGTCATCAGACAACAGCAATGTTTCACCGTTTCCCTGGAGGAAGGAAATTTGCAGGAATTCTATCACAGTTATTGAGAAGGCATAGTCTTCACAGTGGTTTTTACAAATGTACCACTTTACTGGGCCTACCTAGAAATGGTTTGAAGGTCCAGCTCGTCACAGGCTAACAGCAGGGAACACAATGACAGTCAGATAGAGATCTCAGACATCTCTATAAATACACTTGAAATTTCTGGTAACCTCTTTGGATATAATCATAATACATTTACTTCAACATAAGAATCATCTGAGAATTGGTTGTAGTAAATCAAATCTGTAGTATCAAATTGTAGGGACTCCTGTATTAGACAAATCTCCAATCTTTAATTAGAGCAAACTAAGGATTATTTAAAATTGTCATTTCTTTGGCAAGCCTTTTAAATTAAACACAGGTGCAAGAATGTAATATACATATATATATACACATTTATACATACATACATATATATGAAATCATAGCTATGCCAAGAGAAACTATTTTCTTGGCAATTGAACATAGAGAATTCATTCTGAAAATTATATCTGTGAAAAGTAAAATTGTGTCTGATATAGATAGTGTAAGTGAAATCTTGTGAATTGCTTTCTAAATTGTACACATAGAAAAATGAAGGGGACAGGCGTAGGATTATTTCCTAGCAAGCTAAATGTACAAACATCAGGAATAAATGAGGACAGGAATAGAAATATAGCACATAAATACATGCAATAAAGCCATACAAAAAATAGCTTTAGGTAAGCCAAATTACATGGCTATAAAATTGAATTCTACTCTTAAGAAAAAGTTTTCTTCTAAATTGATAGCAATAAATTCAAGGAGAAGCAGAAGAAAGTCCATGTGGGATTACCTAAAGCCAGATCTTGGAGAAATTTAAGTGACCTAATTTTCAATTAAAACTATTCAGTATCTATTGACTAGTCCCAGTTTTAGACACTCAGGAATAGAAAAGAAAGATACTATTTTAAAGCACAGGTTGCCAACCCTCAAAGGCTTTATCCACATAGAAATAGTGAAAATCTGTGCATCAGAAGATGGAATTGGTTTTCCTTGTTTTCACCTTTATTTCTAATTTATTCTCTAGCTATTCCTTTCTTCCACATTGGGAAGAAATTTATAGAAAAAGCCTACTAACAATATTAGCAGGTCAGCATTCCAAAGATCTCATCTTTAACATTTTTTGTAGTGCACAGTAAATCAGTATGTACTGGCCAACCATCCTCAAACCAATATTGTTTTATAGCAACATTTGAGAAAAGGTAGTATAAGTCTCCAGGAACTGGCTTGACATCACAGAGGACATCATAATGTGCATATGTTATGATGATAAAGTCAACATTTTCAATGCATTTGTCATTCCACAAAGCCTATCACATACCTTCTCCTTAGAGATGTTAGGAACTAATATGCACTAAGTGGTTTATTTACCCTGAGATTAAGGGAATTCATTTTTTTAATTGCAAGTTTTGTGATTTTACTTATTCTTTGGTATTTTCTCCATTTGGTTGCAAGTTCAGGAGAAGTATAACATTTATAAGCAAGAACAGCAAAGTTGGCACTTTGAAACCAATAGCCACTCATTCTAATACTTGATAGAAGCAATAGAGCTGTCTGCATGACTATTGCTGTGGGAGCAACCAATCAGAAGAAAGAAAAAAATAAACTCATAGAAAACTTTCAATTGCCGTTCTCATTCACATTCACTAGGGTAAAGGTACATTAGGTAAATGGACCATTGTCTTTCTCTGCCTCTGGAAATATTATCCTGGGAACCAAAAGAGAAAAAGAGACCCATGGAGCAGCTGATGTGTTATACGGCTCATAGCAAGTGCCACCGCAGCCCAGATGGTGACTTCTCAGAGTTTTTGGATCAGTTTCACAGAGCAAGGAACCCATAGCAACAAATGAGAGCAACTTTAGACAATGGGAAGGACCTAGAGGCCTAAATGCTGAGTCTTAGCCCTTCACTAACAAGATCCTGGAGCAATAACCAAGTCAGATGGAAAGCAATTCCCCCGACCAAGATGAAAACAAACGTATAAGCAACACACTTTAAGTTCATTTTTGTAATAGACTGATAAGCACCCATGAGAAAATTAATACCTTTTGAGAAACAGTAAAAGGACTCTTTCTGTAAGCAAACAGGAGATATTGAAAGAAATACTACTCACAGCCTTAGGAAGAGAAAAATAACATGTAACTAGATCAGATGAATGATGCATGAAAGCATTTATTACAGTCACCTGGAACATAGTAGATATTTAGCAAATGTTATTAACTCTCCACCCCAAGATGAAAGATATCAATGAAAGTTGACATGAGCCAATAGAGAGTTTTTCAACCCTTACTCATTTGTGATTGTCACTCTATCCATCTAAATCTTGCTTTTAAAACAAAACCCTGGAAGAACTACAGACATCACTCATAACTCTTTTGCAGCTCAATCTACATCAGATTAAAAACCCATTGCCAAGTATGGTGAGGTTCTAGAATACAAGCTAGTCCTTAGCAGGTACTACTGAAGATGATATAAGCCAACAGATGCTCTGGATTACTGTGCATGTAATATCATAATGATTATTCATTTGCTCACTCACTCATTTATTCAACAGAATACAAGAATACATTTATTGCGTAGTCATGGCTGGCTGGTAGAAATGGAAAAGTAGGAACATAGAACACATAATGAGATAACAGATGTGAAAATCCTTTGAAAGGTGTGAGGTACCACAGAAATGACAAAGTTAATGATGATGATGATGCATCAGAGTGTATTGGAGAAAAGACTACAGAGTTTCTTTAAAGGAAAATCATGTCTGTCTACTAAGTATAGAAAAGGGATCATTTATTCTCATAATTTATTTAGATTTTCAAATATGAAGATTCTGTAAAAAGTCAATTTTTTTTATTCAAATCAGTTAACACAGGATTATGGGGAATGCTTTGTTTGAGTGAGAAACAGGTAAAAAGAAGACATGCCTAGGGCGTCGTCTGGGTGGCTCAGTTGGTCAAGTCTCCGATTCGTGATTTCAGCTCAGGTCATGATCTCCGGGTCATGGGTTTGAGCTCCGAGTCAGGCTCTGCACTGGGCATGGAGCATGCTTAAGATTCTCTCTCTCCCATTCCCTCTGCCCCTCCCCACCCTACTGCCCACCCCACCCCACCTCCACCGCTCACACGTGTACCTTCTCTCTCTCTTACAAGAAGAAGAAGAAGAATTCATTTCATATCATAGAGAAACATTAATTAGAATCATCTTATTTTAGAGTTTTATATATTATTCAGGAGAAGATTTCAGAGCAAAGTTTTCCTATCTGCAAACACTCTCAACTTCCAGGCAACTAAGTAACAAGCTGGCTGACACCAAATAGGTCTTGTGAAGCTGTGGCATGAAAAAATACATTTAATTATCAGGAATGAAAGGGGACGTGTAAGGAGAAAATCATGGAACAATAGTTTTCAGAGGATGGGTTCCAGCGGGGGGGAGAAAAAACAGAAAAGAGCCTGTTACGACATTATTGTATTTGCCCATTTGTGCATGAACTTGGTCATGGCTGTTCACACTGTCCTTTTTTCATTTGAGTTATCCGCATTGTTGTTTTGACAGGTGTTGTCAAAATGTTTTAAAACGTTTTTGGTTTGCCATCAAAATGAAGATTCTTTAAACTCAGAAAGATATGGAAACAAGGAGTGCTGGGTTTGATAGCAGTGAAACAAATATTTCTTGTTGGAGGAATGACTACATCTCCATGTTTTGGAAAAGCAACAACAAAAATGCATTTTGCAACATAACAAAGGAAGATACTCCCAAATGCCTGAAGTGGGGATAGGTTTTGTTACTGAGGAACATGGGAAAGGTGGCTCATCACACACCAAGTGATGTCACTAAGGGAAGAAAACACTACCCAATCCCTTCCAACGCAAGAAGTTTTAGTGTAAACGTAGGCTGAGGAAGTCTAATGTTGCATTATCCAGAGTTATTAAGATACTGGGTCATCTTGTAACTGCCATCTTTTCTCCTCTCTTGGGAAAATAATGGTGTTTCTTACAATCCGTGGTGTATTCAATCTAATGAAATTCAGCCAGTGAATATTGGGCAGGGGAGACAGCATGTGAAAAGTATTGCACATGTGCAGAGAGAAGGCCAAGGCAGGTGGCATAGAAGCCACAGAGGATGAACTGGCAAGGGTAGGGACATACATCCAGCCCTGCCGGGCCGCATGGGAGCTTTGTTGTTGTCCTCAGAGCAATGAGAACTCATGACATGTTTCCTGCAGGAATGGGGGTTAGGGTTGGGGGGTTAGAGAGCATAGACTTACATCATTAAAGCTTATTCTGGCTGCAATGTGGAGAAATGGCCCCACGTGGGCCCCCAGTGAATGGCTCCCATGTTAGAAGTCAGTTACAAGCCAAAGATAGTATGGCCATGACTCAGGAGGTGACGGGGAGGAGTGGATATTGTCAGGAAATATTAAAAGTATCTTAACATGTATATGTAATAGTGTTGGGTCACTTTGTTTGTAATGTTTTTTTAAACTTCTGTCTTGAGCCACGTTTGCGATCCTGACCAAAGGCTGGACTAAGTCCACATCCCCAAGGACCTCCTTTACTGGTCTCTCACAGTCTGGGCCATTCACACAGCTGCCCTAATCACCCCAAGATAGGCACCATACAACCAGGGACACCCCTAGGACCCCAGAAATCACCGAAATGATTCACACTGGCCAATCCTACACCTGCTTGTCCTGCCTCACCTGCTCCTTCCTTCAGACACTGCAGTAAAGGCTCCTGCCCACATTTCGCACACCCCCACCCCCTACCTCAGTGCTTCCCCAACAAGTGCTATGTTCTCCTCAGGGAACAGTGCACCTGACAAGCCATAAACCTCTTCCTAGTGTTTCTCCCTTGGTCTGCATCTGGCTTCACCATACCTCAGTCCAGGTAATTTGGTTAAAATCGTATAATCCTGCTACAATCCAAAATATAAATTTGAATTTAGGCAAGGTTCAATTAGTCAAAATATTAGATGATAATGGGGGGGAACAGTAGAAATTTAAATGTTGCTCAAACATATACTGAGTCAGAGATCAAACTTACTAAAAACTCCTAAGAAGGAGAGAACAACAACAACAACAAAAAACAAAACAGAAACAAAAAACAAAAACCCAGTTATAATGATGTCCTTTCCTACCAAATTTGCACACAAGTAGCAGAGTCATTTGATTGGATTTCTATTTCATTTTTTCTCCTGTCCATCATCTGGCAGAGATGCTAAAGAACAATGAACAATTGCATGTTCAAAAAGCAAGCAGAGAAGAAAGGAGGAGGAATAAAAGCCCTGTTTAATCCTAAAATTAGATAAGTAATATTTGAATAATTGGGCTTTGACTAGAATAATAGCATAGCTGCTGTCCATAACAACCCTTGATAAATGTTTGCTTGAGTGAATAAAAGAACTGACAGGATTCTTTAATTGCAAAAGTCATTAAATTAATATTAATTATAGGATGGAAAAATTCACATAAAACATATAACTCAAAAATGTATTACATTCAAGAAAATAAGACATGTCCCTTTGACATGTGTTCATCTGTTAAGATTCCTAGAGCGTGTTCACAGTTTAATCCAACTGCCTTTATAGATCTACATATATACATATTCATACATTTGAATAATTTTGCACATATTCAGTTTGGGATGTATTTATTCAGCCTGATCATATTGCAAAGTCTGAGGTATATGATGAGTCTAAACCCAACAACAGCACATGGAAGATAAAGCCCATATTTCTAAATCTGTTTGCAATTCCAAGAAGTTCTGGTTGGTTCAAAAGAGTTACTTCTGTTGACAGGGATCCAACTGGGGATTAAGATATTATGACATATACACTCTTAACAGATAAAAGCAGGAAGAGAGACAGCAGAGCTAAATAAGAATGTTGGGATGAATTGCACACCATTCTTTAAGATAAAATTTAGTCTTACCTGTGGGGAATCATCTCTAATGTACAAGGCAAGAGAGAGATGATTTAAGATTTTAAACTAGGGTTTCTGTACATGAAAGAAAATAAAGTTAAAAATGAAGTTCCTCGTGTTTTGAAAGGAACTTAAAAATGGCACTATTAGACTGATTTCTTTTTATAAAAAGTTTTGGTATCCATGGGTACTTAGAGTGCTTGCGCAAAAGGCAATGACCCTAGACACGTCTAATTATAAAACCTGCTTTTAGCTTCATTGTCAAAGTTAACACTTGCACACCTGTTGGCTGATACTATAGGTGTCCACCTCCAGTTAGCTCAGTTGAATAGAATACTCTGCAAATAAGGGCCAAGTGGTGGAATCTATCTTTCTTAAGCCATTTAAACTTGCTCTGTCCTTGCCACAGACCATAGCCATCCCATAAAGTCAGGCCTTTGGTCATAAGCTGGTTTGGCTAGACTGTGAATACCAAGTCTACCAGCCAATTATAAAAGCAGCTCAGAGTCTGTCCCTACTGATAACAATGGTATCACCTAACATGTAGAAGAAGGCTCAACCTTGGCATCTGCTCTTGCCATCCATCCCCCCCACCAGGAAACTCTGCAGGAGGTAAATCGGATCAATCTCTACTTTAACCCCTCAGAGACCTCCCATGAAGATGATGAAGATAAGAAGAACCACGACCTTGCATTTTCTGCTCCTAAGCCTCATTTTCTGCCATTTCTTCCCAATTCCATTTGACCCCCACTCTCCTCTCTCCTTCCCACCTGAGCCCCATCTCAGCCATACTGGTCTTTTTGTGCTCCATAAACGCATGAAACCCCACACTCTCACTTTCAGGGTACCTATTTCCAGGTCAAAGCATTGTATGATTTGGGGTTTAGTGGTAGTTTCCCAGAGTAGCCTATAACCCCATGAGAGTGGGGACAGTGTCAAGATCTGTCTCTGCTGTATGTCCAGGACTAAGCAAAGTTCCAGAGATTTAATAAAAATTTAATACATATTTGTTGAATGAATGAATAAATGACAGCAGTTTCTTTGGAATAAGCATTGCTATTAAATTCTTGTTTCTCTCTGAGGCATGTCTTCAGGGCAGTATTTAACATGCAAGAATGTCCAAAAAAATAAAAAAGACTTTCCTCTCGGAGTCTTGTCCCAGCTTTTTCCAGCCTTATTTCTCACCACTCTCCCATTAATACTCTATACTCATCACCCACTCCTCCCAAACACACAAGCGGTAATTTCTTTCCCTCGATTTTACTCCTACTCCACTTTGTTCACCTGGCTACCTTTTACTTACTCTTCAGAACCTCATATGAAATGTCTTCTCCCTGGGGAAGCCTTCTTGGACAACCCTAGGCCCCTTCTGGCTGACTCCATACCACATTGTACATATGCTTATTTTATCACTTCCCAAGTATATTATTGGCTTGGTTTATTTCCAAGTATAATTTTAGCTACTTTGTGGGCAGGAATATATTTCATTTCCCAGAGTAGCACATGGTGACCTTTCAATAAAATAACACACAAATAGCTCTTAATAAAAATTTTAAAAATACATATTGCAAGTATCTTCTCATAGTCTATAACACTAAAATATAAAATGCATCCTATAACAGAACATAAAATGTAAACCACTGAATAAAGCTAGACCTTTATTCTGAGGGCATTTGATACTATTTGTGAAGAAATAACATAAAAGGCACTACATTGACAGTAACATAACCAATCACACCCAGCCAAGCTCATTGAGACCCAGTAGGTGTGGGTCAATAGCTTTCTGTCATTAGCTTTTAACAATCAAAAATTTTATAAATAATTATTAATTAAATTTATTGGTATGAATTATTAATTAAAATATTAATAATTAATCAGCAAAACTTCCATTGGTAAAGATCTAAATGGTTCCTTTCATATCTGCAAAAATCACATCAGATATTCAACCATGCCACACGAGCTGGCATATACCAGCAGATAAAATATCCAAGTCAACTCTCAAGTGATATTTTTCATTCCTTATTAAGTTTACATAGGTACGACCTGGAGTAACAGTTTTCATAGCTTTCCAATAAAACCTGAGGAATGATGCTCATATTTCTGATTATTAGGTCAATTAAAAATGTTTGTGTACAACAAAAGTAAAGGTTGTGATAAAGATTTAGAGCCGTTAAGTAGAAGAAAATAATACAAAGATAAAACGAAGTATAGTGTATGAAAACTATTGAATAGGAAATAAAATTTTAAACAAGCTAAGAAAAGACAAACAAAAGGCAGTAGTTTAAGACAAATGTGCTGAGTGAACAGGATTGAAAGCAACCCAGAGATCCAAAAGGTATGACTTTTCTCTGCCAAGATTCTTTTAAAACGGTCTCTGTTAATTGAGGTTGCCACAGATAATCTTGAAGCAAAGTTTTAATATATAACTTCATGCAACAGATGAGCAAAGTCATCCCACTATCTAAAAGGCATGGTGATGTGGTCATAAATATGACTGCTCCAACCGAGAACATATACGTATAAAAATCTTACATCTCTCACTAACAGCCATGGGGCAAAGATTAGGGAAGACTTTCAAGCACATGCCAGAAATTAATCTCACATTTTCTTTCATGGATACTAATGTCAATAGCTGTAACGTTATAATATAACAAATAATGCCTGTTAGCTTAAGAAATTCAAAATTTAATTTATTCTTTATTTGGAAGCAAAATAATATATTTGTTACAGGTCTCAGATAGTATAGTCTTTTTCCAGATTTAGTTGTTTTTGAAACTTGGGGTTTAAGAAAATGTTTAAGTAAAATGCAGCCTTTGGCTTGACTTTTCTTTCCATTTCAAAGTCTATAGACTCTAAGGTTTTAGACAAAATTGCCTTTTCGTGGGGCTCAGAAATGGATAGGTTCTAACTGAGCGTGAGCTGGCAGTGCTCAGAGAGGACTGATAAATCTACCTAAGGGCGGAGGGCTCACAGCCCAGCAGGTGCAGCCCCTCCTCCCACCCCCTGGGTTGTGACGGCACTATTTTCAAAACATTCAGGCTCTATTAAAATATGCCGTTTTTCTTCCCTACGGGTCTCAGAGATATACTACAAAGAACAAATATGTCGCTAAATTCAGCTGATTAGCCTATTTCAAATCAAGATGATCATTTGTAGAAAAATACACAATAATTTCTGTATAATGACACTCTTGTTTAAGATTATCACGGCAATTTTTCCAACAGTTCATTATTAAACGTACATACCCATACCAGTGGTTAAAAAGGAAAATGTAACAGTGTGAACAGAAGATTTCTTACCTGCCCTCCAACCTCTTTAACTTACACAACATCAGTAATGCTGAAGACTTATTATTTCTGAAGAGGGAAAATAAAGCCATAAAATGAAAATATCCATGCTCATTAAAGCCTTAGCCCAGTGTTTTAGCTCTGGCTCTTGCTGGTTTTCTCTACTGCGCCTTCCTCTGAGCCAACCCCTCCAACCCTGCCTCACCCAGGCAAGCTGGCGGGTACCCCCAGGTGCTAGGTGCATCTTCTCTCCTTGAATCAAGCGAGCATGACATAGAGTCATGGCCCCTTCCACTGACACATCTGGGCAGATAGTGGCCAAAGACCCAACCAGGTGGCCTACATGTGACACTAGGATGGGAAGGGCAGGTTAAAGGGACTCCCGTAGCACAAACTGGTGGCAGTGAGTTAAAGAGAATCACTGGAAACTTGGTGAATTGGAAGAGAAAGGGGTATCATAGCCAAGATCAATGAATGGAAAGATAAATGGAGCTGATCCAAATGGAATACTCAAGATCCAGCAATTGTCTGTCTTCGTTAGAATGTAGATTGGTGTGTGTATGTAGTGCGTGTGCACCTGCCTTCCCTAGCATTTTTAGGGAGGGATCTCTAAATCAGTTACTTTCCCCAAGAATTCAAATTCTACCTCTTTTATCAGCAAATTTGTTCGTGTTGACTGTTTTAGAAAGTATTACACTTTGGTATCTGTTTAAACAAACCACATGGAAATGCTAACCCATCTTTTCGAGAAGGTGGGGCAATCATTATTAATATAACTGGACCTCTGCCTCTAACGTGAATAGAAGCGCGTCGTCATTGAACTTGCAATTGAATGGGCCCCTACACAAGGCTCCCCGACTGCCGTGCCTCTTCTGTCTCCCTGGTCTTCCTTCCACTTGCCTCTGCTCTTATTTGGGCCTGACAGCTGCTACTCTACTCCATAATTATGTCCCTGAATCTCATCCCTGGTTCTAAAGGGATTCCTTCCCTGATACAGAAGAAAGCACAAGGTGATTTTGACAGACTTTCTCACTGTTACTCAGCTTTTTCTCTTCCCTCTGGGCTCACTGCTGTGTTCCAGAGGCTCAGAACTAATGAAATTCCCAACGCTCCAGATAAGTCTGTCCGTAAGCAAAGGTAGTTCTACTTTATGAAAGCACCAATAATTTGGTTTTAGTTTAAGAGAACAAAAGTAGCCTTTTGTCTAAAAATATTTTTCCAGTGGCCTAAAAAAACAATTCATCCTCAGGAACACTCATGATGGGTCAACACGTGATCTCGTATTAGGGCTATGAGCTCAGAGCACTGCCCACCATCCAGGAACAGACTGAGAGAAAGAATCCAAATGGAAGACTTTAAGGGGTCAGGGCAAGCCCTGTGCATCCGGAAGAAAGCTCAGCTAGAGGATAACATCAACGAAGAGTCAGTAGGGCCACCTTTCCCCATGTCCATGCACCCATGTGGGGTTAGTCGCGGTCGGGGGGAACAACACAGAGGAGGGAGGTCAGAGGCAGCCAGACCACACCTCACATAGAGGCTCTGATATATGCACACAGAGATTCTGTTGCAACCAACAGGTAAGTGTCAAAAATGGGTTAAAAGATGATGAGGTTGCTTAAGCCTCCGTCTGCGTTATCCCGATGGACTGGAGGCAGATGCAATAAAAACTTTATAGCTGAAAACATCACTAATAGTTCTCTTTAGAAGAAATTATTGCTTAATTTCAACCACAGTTTACTATTTAAAAAAAAAATCCAATTCACTCACAATATATAAAGTCATATTTTTGGCCTGGTAAAGAGCTAGGTAGATGTTGGGGGAGTGCTGGCAGCAAGAACCTACCTTCAGTATTTTGATTAGTTCTGCTTGGCTTGTGCAAAATTGCACACGTTAAATAGAGCAATGCCTTCGCAGTGACTTAGCAATTATTCTGCCATTATATGGGTCCCCCCCACCTTCAGGTTTTACCAAATAAATATTTTAAAGAGATCATCATTATATCTTAACAGTTTTATTCCCAATAAATGCTGTGAAGGCACTGCTGTGAATATACCTTGAAAAACACTGCATGGCTAGAAATCATAAGCAATCTAATTGTTCTTAGGCTCTCTGAATAGAAATTTTCCCCCAAAGATCACGCCAATCCAGGCAGGCATAAAACAAAATCATTCCAGACTAAAAAGTGGAGATTTGTATGTTTAAAAATAAGTGCAGATATGGGAATAAGCCTGTTAAAGGCAGGATAAAACTAAAATCTGACAGATATACAAGTGGAATAAAGATAACATTAGGTGTATGAGTGAAATCCTGTCCTCATACAAAACTACATGTTGTTTCTTAGCATTTCATAGTCTCTCAGTGAAGAACACACAAACACAGACTACCTAAGTGTTTCAGTTTCCATTGCTGTGTAACAACCCCCCCCCCCCACTTAACGGCTTCAAACAAAAACTGATGATTGAACTTGATTCTGTGGGTGGTCTGTGTTTCTTTTCTCCCATGTGATAAAGGCTGCTGACACTCTTGGTCTAGAATGTCTAAGAAGGCTGGGATTTCCTCCAGGTCCTATGTCTCCCTCCATAGCTTCTTCAAGCAGCCTCTCTCTCCAGTAGGACAGCCTGAGCTTCCGCCACAGCATGGCAGCTGGGTTCCTGAAAACAGAAGCAGAAACTTTTAGAGTTTAAAGGGCTAAAGCATCACTTCTGCCATGATATGGAACTTCTAGATTGCAATGAGGACTAATGAACTTGTTTTTGTTTTTGTTTTTTTTAATGCCTTATACAACTTTCTTTAAGCACATAAGAAAGCATACGGATGGGAAGCACAAATCCACAATAATACCAAAAACCAAGGACAAGCAATGTGCTTGTCTCCGAATCAACGAAGGGTTGTGGAATGTCAGTGGAAGGAAATGAAAAACTGCCATTCACGGCTGATGCACATTCTACCTCCTGAATCAACATGATGAGACAGGAAAACGAGAGATACCAATTCTCGGTGCCAATCCCTAAGATGGGGACAAGAATGTTGCACTAACCTGCAAACGTTAAGTACAAAACAAAAGAGAGAGAGGTCAATCTGGTGAAGTGACATCTTCACATAATACAAATTAAAGACTTTTCTTTTGTTCTCCACTCTCTATCTCTGTGTCAGTCTGTATGGGGCACCAAGCACATGGTTGGTGGACACAGATTATGGAGTAGTGGGATGAATACATTTTATCCAGGAGAGCACTCAAGATAAGCAGGGACGGGGAGGGGAGGCCCGCTGTGGTATGTCGAAGACTCCTCCCAATTGTGTAGGCACCCCAAATCACCCTGTTAAGGCATTCCAACCGGAGACAGAGGCTGACAGTCCGGTTTTGGAGCAAGACCCATGAATTGAGGCTGAGGACTTGGCGCTTGAGTGGAAGGGAGTGATAGTAGAGACACTAAGAGGGCAGGACCCCTAGGGCTTCGGGTGCCTGCGGGAGCACGGAGGACTGTGGAAAGAGTGAGTGATCGTCACTGTCCTAACAACAGCTGCAGCGAACGCTAAGAATTGTCTGTGTAGCCCCATTACAGCAATGAGCACATAGAGACACAGGGAGATCAAATAACAAGACTCTGCTTACACATGGTAAAAGTATAAAAGGCAGAGCCGGATTTTTATTTTTAGATTTTATTTATTTTTTTGACACAGAGAGAGAGAGAGACAGAGAGACAGAGCATGAGCTGGCCAAGCAGCAGGGAGAGGGAGAGGGAGAAGCAGGCTTCCCGCTGAGCAGGGAGCCCAGTGCGGTTCGATCCCAGGACAACCTGAGCTGAAGGCAGACGCTTAACCAACAGAGCCACCCAGGCACCCAAGAACCAGATTTTGACAGTCCAGAATCTTCTTAACAACCTCACAACTTTGTGTGTGTGTAAATGGCTTTGACCCACGGCTTATGCTTCAGCTGCACTGGCTCACCGATGCTGAACTCCATTGACAGCAGACGTCGTCACACTCCTGGTACTTTGTTCTTCTTCTGGAACTCTGAATGCCTGGCCAGCCTCACCCACCGTGCAGGGCAGCTGCACTCTCCTCTCCCTTCTGCCACTTTCTGAGCTTGAAGCACTGGTTTCCTCTTTCCTCAACACACCTCTGTTACAGCAATGATCAAATTGTTGTGCAACTATTTGGGAGAAAGGAGTTTTTCATGTTTCCTGATGAAAGATTTTGGTTTTTTGAAAAGTAAAGGAAATACAAGTAACCACCACCCATGAATGTATCACTCACAAGTATAACTGAGCCCTCCTGAGTACATCCCCATGATCCCATTTCCCACCTTCCCCAAATCTTCCCTGAGACAATCCCTATCCTGAACTTGATATTTACCTTTATTATGCACATCCCTATATTTTAGCTACATACCCATGTATAAAATAATTGGGCAATTTTACATGTTAGTAGCTCCATATAACTGGCATGCTATAAATATACTTTTGCACCTAGCTCCTTTTTTGCTCATCATTTGGTTTCCACATCACTCCATGATGATTCATATAGTTCTGCCTCATTCCTTTTTTTTTTCTTTTTGGGAACAGCGGCAGAGGTTCACTCTGAATTTAGCAGATTCAGTGTGAAATAATGCAAGCTTCACTGATAACGGCTCAATATTCTATGGCCCCTATAGTTGTGTTTGGACCACCTCTCCAGAGCGAACCATAGGATTTGTCTCATACATCCTATTTTCAGCACACTGGCATCCGTTACCTATCAGAGCCTACAAGACAACTCTCGTCTTTTTCACCTGGCGCAATGAACTCCAGATGTTGTCTGAGTAACAATTAAATAATTCACCTGTTGATGAATATTTAGCTATTTTTGTAATTACAAACCATGAGAATGACCAGCCTTGTTAATGGCTTTTTGTGAAATTGTATCAGTATTTGTTCAGAGCTGTCCTATTCACTTTAATTGCTGCATAGTGTCCCATCGTGTTACTCAGCCACAGTGTATTTTCTCTCCTACTGATGGATAGTTCCATTGACTCCAGTATTTTGCTCTTCCAAACAATGTCGAAAGGACTTGATTTTTCATGTTTGGTTGTGCATATGGGAGTTTCTCTGGTTGCCTGCCTAAGTCACAGACGCTGCCAAATACGCATCAGCAGCACCCAAGGCTCCCCTGTGTTTCACCTACTTGCCAATTCTAGAAATTAACACTTTTTTTCAAAATAATGAAATTGTATTTTGTGGTTACTTTCATTTTCGTTTCTATAAAACTTGAGTTTGGGGGCGCCTGGGTGGTTCAGTCAGTTAAGTGTCTGCCTTTGGCTCAGGTTATGACCCCAGGGTCCTGGGATTGAGTCCCCACATCAGGAGCCTGCTTCTCCCTCTCTTGCTCTCTCTCTCTCTCTCAAATAAATAAATAAAATCTTTTTAAAAAGTTGAGTTTGAGTAACTTTTTGTGCATTTATTAGTCAGTCGCATTTCCTATTGCATGCAAAACCTATATCAAAACTTTAGCCAATTTTTTGATGGAGTTATTTGATTTTTGCTTGCTGATTTGAAGGAGTCCTTTATGTTTTCCGGACAATAATCCACGAGGTTATGTATTTTGTGAATACCTTCTAGCAGTGTTGGGGGCTTTTTTTTCAGTATTGATGGACAGAATTTTTTATCTTACTTATCATTTTTTTGTTTTTGTGTCTTGTTTAAAAAAGACTTTCCAACTTCAAGTCCATAAAATCACTCTATTTTCTTCTTGAAGTTTATAGTTTTATTTTTCACATTTAGATCCTTAATCTACCTGGAATTGGGTTTATTTTTTTTCCCTTAAAAATGCCCAGCAACATTCATTGAATAGTCTAACTGTTTCACCACTGATTTAGAATGCCACCTATGACCATTGTATTATTTTAACTTCTCTCTCCCCTTACTGATCAACACTTACATGTTAACTATGTACTAGGTACTATTCTAGACACCAAACAAAATTAATTCACAGAGTCCTCATTCAAGTGAGGAAACTGATAATCAGAGAAATTAACTGAGTTGCATGACATAGCTACTAAGTGACAGAAACAGGATTCAAATCCAGTGCATGGTTCTGAGTCTAGAGTCCATTCTCTAAACCATTAGGATATTTACGATATTATATTATAAAGGGTTGGTTTTGCTCAGTTATCAAGTTATTTGCTCATCAATCCTTTCTTCTGGTTCCAATTTTCTTCTTCAAACAATGTTCTCTAGTAATGCCTGCTGAGCAGGGAGCCCGATGCGGGACTTGATCCCAGGACCCTGGGATCATGGCCTGAGCCGAAGGCAGATGCTTCACCAACTGAGCCACTCAGGTACCCCAGACTCATCTACTGATGAAAGTTTAGCTAATGAAAAATTCTAATTGGACTATTACTTTCTCTTACTGTTTTAACAATAGTCCATTATCTACAGGTTTCTTTTATTACTGCCTGTAAGCCATCCATCAGTTTGTTTTGGTGTCTTTTCTTTGCTTTTAAAGTGTTTCTCTTTATCTTTGAGGCCATACATTTAGTGTTTTTATCTTGTTTGAGATTCATTATGGTTCCTGAATATGGAAATCTGTGTTGTTCAGAAATTTACCCCCCAAAAAATCACACCTTAAAAGCTACTTTCTCCAATTCTCTCCAATTCCTCTGGAACTTCTACTAGACATAATTTGAAGTTTTGATTCACATTATCATGTCTCCACATGTTCTATGGGAATGTGTTTTAGGAAAGGGTCTGGAAGTTTCTTATAAAACTAAAAGAACATTTGCCCTATGACCCAGCACTTCTGCTCCTACACATTTACCCAAAAGAAATGAAATTATATCCACAAAAAGACTTGTACAAGAATGTTTATAGCAGCTTTACTCATAATAACCAATCTAGAAACAACCTTATGCCCATCAATAGGAAAGTAGGTAATTTAATTTTGGTATATTTATACAACGAAGTGATATCATCAATATAAATAAAATATCAAAAATATTATAAAAGTAATCCACATTAAAGAGTACATAGCATAAGATTCCATATGTATGATATTTTAGAATAAGTAAAATTTACCTATAGGGTAAGAACAGAACAGTGGTTGCCTCTAGGGGTGGGGTTCAAAGTGGGGTATGATTGACTGAAAGTTGTATGAAGTAAAGGAAACATTCTATATCTTGGTAGGAGCTTGAGTTCCCCAGATGTATGCATTTATCAAAATGTGCCAAATATGTCATCAAAATTTATTAATTCCACTAAACATACATTTTACTACAAATAACCATAAATATTTTCACTTACAATGTAGTTAATGTTATTTACAAGAATGAATAGAGTTAATGTATTTTTTTTGCAATATAGTTAACAACTATGGTTAATAATATGTATGCTGGATTATTTAGGTATGAAAATATCTGCAACTCAATTGAGAACATCAAGAAATAAGATAAATTGATGGATGGGTAAATGTGACATGTTTTAAAGCAAATGTAACAAAATGTTTACAGTAGTATAGTTCTAGATAGTCACTGTAAAATTCTTTCAACTTTTCTCTCTGTTGGAAAATTCTCATAATAAAATATTGGGGAAAATGTGTTTGCTTTTTTTATGGCATCTTGTTCCTTTCTTGTTTTAATTCCATATTTTATGTCTTCAATTATTTTAAAATGTTTTCTTTCATGGTTTCTATCTGAACTTCTAGCTGATGTTTCTAAGTATCAAATTCAATTGTTTACTCTGTCTGATGACGCTCACTCATGGTGAATTGCTTCCTTGTGTGTTGTAATTATGTATTGTAAACTTACATTCACATGGGCCTGGCTTGAGCATGTTTTCTGGGAGGCAGATTTTCTTTTTGTTTCAGTCTCTTGTTCGAAAGTTATTTCCAACTTGGCATGGTTTTTAATTTTTTAAATGTCAATTTGCAGTACGGGATCTTCAAGATCAAGCAGACAGTGTAAGTTCTTACCCAAATCTTAGCTAATTATTTCTTCCTATCTCATCTCCATGCTCAGACTGAAAAAAGCTTTCATCTTCCTGTGTGGCCACCCTCTATTTCCCTGTTCCACTCTTTCACTAAGACATAAGACATCCAAGAATTCGGAACTTCATGTTGGGGTTTTATCCCAACACCCTACCTCTTTTAGGCCCACAGGTCATTCCCTGTCTCTTAATGGGTCTAAACCCAAAGGCTTTGGTTACCAAGGGAAACAACATCCTACTGGAGTTTCAATTTTTGGATTACCTTTATTTGGGGCCCCTATGGATATAGTTTTCTTTTCTATGAACTCCAGACTTTCTAAGGGTTTTATGACAGGAAGATTTTTACATTTTTAATCCCTCAAATTGCCAGAAATTGAAGTCACTCCTTGTTTGTTTACATACTGTTCATTACTAATGTGTGTTCTTAGATCGTGTCTGACTGATGTCATTGAGAGCTTACATAACAGGACACTTAATATAAGGCATTTAATCAACAAATACTTGTTAGTGATTTTGCTTGTAAATTACAAATATATTTAGAAAATGTGAATTAAGTATTACTAATGATATCTAATTTTATATACAAGACCTCATTTAATCCTCTTAACTATTTGTTAGGTAATAGTAATCTAATTTAGAAACTTGAAAACTTGGGCTTAACTTGGGAGTTAAATAAATTTCCCAAAAGCACACATCTAGAAAAGAGTAGATTTGAGTCTCAAACAGAGAGCTCTTTGATTTGAGTCTACACTATCACATAAGTTATTAGAAAGGAATAAGAATAGAATAATTGAATAAATGAATAATTAAGATGTAAATTAATACAATTATTAAGATATCCATGAAAGACTCTTGGCAAAGATGGTGTTTTCAAACTTTCAAAATGTAAATTGTTCTTTTATGTTTTTGAAAAGGGCAAAAGACATCTGAGCAAAATATCTTTACCGAACATCACAGACTTAGGGAAACATATGTATTATATAAAGAACCATACAAAGAGAGGCTAAAATAAGTAAAGCCTTGTACTTAGCAATCACACCAAGGAAAACAATCTGAAATGTGGGGGGAAATTGTAGAAATAAAAAGTTAATTAAGATGTTACTTATAATGCCAAAAGTTTTTTGTTGTTTTTGTTTTTCATTATTTCTTTTTGACAGAGGGAACGCAAAGAGTGTGTGTGCAAGCAGGGAAGAGGGGCAGAGGGAAAAAGAGAGAGAATCTTTTTTTTTAAAGATTTATTCATTTATTTTAGAAAGAGAGAGAGAGAGCAAGCAGGGGGGAGGGAGAAGGAGAGAGTCTTCAAGCAGACTCCCTGCTGAGCATGAATCCTGATGTGGGGCTCCATCCCAGAACCCTGAAATCATGACCTGTAACAAAATCAAGAGGTGGATGTTTAACCAACTGAGCCACCTAGGGGCCCCCAAAAAAGTTTTTAAAAAAAAAACCTAAATATTCAATAACAGAGTAATAATTAAGGAAACTGTGATGTGTCCATTCATTGAGCTATTATGCTACTATAATAAGGGACAAATTAAAAATTAAAAAATGTTGGAAAATTCTTATTGAATTAAGAAGTGTAGCATAAAAATCCAGAGAAGGTTTACAATCTATAATATAATGTATGTGTGGGAAAATACTGAATAAAAATGTATACCCAAATACCTATCATAGTTTTGGGATTTATTAAGGAGAATATGAATGATATTTGTAGACTAAATTTCTCTATTCTTCAAATTTATTGGATGGAACTCTCACTTCTATTAAAGGAATAATTTATAAATATACATATTTATTCATATGTTTATAGTTTATCCTCAGTGACCTCAATTTCTATTAAATTTAAGATGAACCACAATATGTCAGAAGCCTCCTTTTCAATCTTAATATCAACTATTTGCCAACATGTATTCTCTGCTACAGAGAACCAAGGCTTCTTGATGTTTTCCTAAACCCAACTCTGGCTTTTCCTCTTTCCCCTGGCTTAGGTTGTCTTCCTCCCTAAGAGTTTTGCACACCTTGTCTTATCTTTGCCTATAAAATCCTACATGTTGTTTAAGGTCCAGCTGAAAAGTCACCATCATCATAAAGCCTTGCCTGATTCCCTTGCTTGGTCATGATCTCCTTTGTTTTGTTTACTCTCACCCTTGGCGGAAACCATTTGTGCCGTAATAATAGCAAAGCCCTACATGAATCTGGCCTTAAACCAAATGGCATTCTTCAAAGTCACTGGGTTTGTTGTTTGGTTGATTGGAGTTTTGCAACCTCAATGCAAATTTCTGCCATTGTCATAATCTTTCCCAGTCAACAATTTGTTTGCATTTGGGATAAGTGTTTTGCATAATTTTCATCACTCCTTTTTCACAATTTAATTTTTTTTATTTATCTCCATTGCTGTTAAATGGCCATATTCACTTTTACTACAGCTCCATTTCAGAGGTCATCAGAGGTCTGCACACATAGCTCCCCATATTCCTGCCAGATAGCCCTCCTTTCCTCTCCCTGAAATGCATCCACAATGGGGCACTGAGCATATTATCTTGTAAGGGCCTGAGCACTTATCTGCATCTCCCTGTAAACGTGGGATATGGAATTTTCTCACTCACAAAAGTATCTCCAGCATGAACACATAGAGAAAATGTTTGTTAAATGGAAAAATGCACTTATGGCCACTGTGAATGCATAGCTGAGTTCAGATTAGTTGAAACTATTGCTTGTCTGCTTGGTCCAAATCTGAGTAACCCAGGTTTGCAAGAGTGTGGGGGCACAGGTGCTGCTTGTGCTGGGAAGTGATGCCAGGGACATGCCACTTATTTCACAATCATTCTTAGTTAAAAAAATTATCTGTGTATCTCATCTATCTCTTCTATCTATTGACATCTATTGGCATCTATCTCAATACATTGTTTTAATATAATGTGCCCAAAATACAATTGCTAACCCTAAAATTCGTGCCTACATAGACTGTATGGTTTTTACAAACTGTACCTGCTTAAATTAAACACAAAGCAAGAATAAGTTTATGTAGAAAAATTAAGTGCTCTCCATTCTGCAGCTCCTCTGGGGGAGATGTTGGTTCACCCTGGGAGGTCAATAGTCTTCTTTTTCGTGTTATTTTTTTGTTTTGGTTTGGTTTTTGGTTTTTGGTTTTCAATTTATTATTATGTTCAATTAGCACTTAAGCATAGAGGAAAGCCCTGAGCAGTGGTGGAGGTTAACTGTACAGTGGGCAAAGCTGCCACTGTGTCCTGTCTAACTTAACTCCTTCTCCCACTGCCCCCTTGTCCCTGTTACCCCTTCCTCATCTGTTATTATTGAGCACTACGTATGAGTGTCTAGCACATGGTGCATTACATGTAGGAGGTACTTGGTGTGTGTCAAACCATATTTTTATAAACCAAACTGGGCAAAGATCACTAGCAAATTCCAACTCTTAGCAAAGCAGAGCCTTAAAATTCGGGATCTCCTAAGATAGTAACTAAAATACCAACACCAAAGTCTTTAAAAGAATAATTTTGTATTAACTTCACTTTTTATTTTTATTTTTATTTTTGGCATGTTCACTGAATGGGAAAGGACTCCACAGGGGGTCAAGAGCCCCAGGTAAACCACCATCTAAAGGGGGCTAGAGTAAAGCCCCTATTTCTGTAACAGAGCCACACTGCGCGAGGGTAAAGGCCATCTTTAAGTGTCATAGTGGATCCAGTTCTCTCAACAGACTCTGTCCATCAGCCGAATCCACTTTCAGATGCTCAAAAATGGCAGTTTTCAGTTTCTCAGGAATCTAAGTGTCTGCAATGTACTTTGTGCAATGAAATAAAACGTATTTTTAATATTTGGCCAGGACTTACATCCTCAAGAGCCAAGATTCAGAGCAAATATTTCCACATTAATTGAAAATTTTATTGTCAAATATATTTCATGGTTTATTCATGCAGAGTGGTGCTTCTTGTCTTCTCCCATTCATTCCAATGATTTCACGGAGAAGCCAGAGGCTATTTTCAAAATTGGGGTGACATTTAAAATCAGGGTGACATTGTTTTTCTCACATGCAAAAATAATGATTTCTTCCTTTATGCTGAATATCTTCTCCACTGGGTGATTTTGCTGATAATAGTACCTTTCCTTCCTAGCTCCTAGGATAGTTACGAGGATCCAAAAAGAGATAACACATGTGAATCTGCTACATAAACTGTAGAGGTTTTATAAATATTGTAGATTATTATCATCATTATTATTATTCATCCAAAGTAAGACTCAAGCATCAAGGACTCAAGGGAATATGGAACCCAATTGAGGAAATTAATTTTTAAATGTACACAGAGCGGAGAAAGAGAGAGAGAGCCCTCTGATTAAGGCGTTGTTCTGGAATAAGATTGCCTGTGTTCAGTTCTGCCTTCACCCATTACCAGCTCTTTAATCTCGTGCAACTGATCTGAGACCCAATATTTTTAATTTGTAAAACAGGGATACTAAGAGTAAAAATACTCTTATAAATCTGATAAAAATCAGTTTTCTATATGAGTAAGTTAGATCATTTATATAAAGTACTTCCAATACGGTAAATGCTCACTCATGTCCTATTAAGATTTCACTAGAATATAAGCACCATTACGGTAGTCACTTATTCATTCTCTAAGCCAACATTTATCACCAGGCTCTGTTCTGGGCACTGAGTGTCCATCCAGCAGTGAAGAACAGGCAAGTTCCTTGCCCCCAGGCAATAAACAACTAATTAAAGTCACTTCAGGGAGTGAAAGGGACTGCAAAGAAGCTAGTACAGAGTAACTGCATAGAGGTACAAAAGCGCAGAGCTGCAAGCAGGTGCCTTGGACAGGGGTCAGAGAAGGCCATCCGAGAGGATGGCCGGTGACCTCAGCCCTTGGCATCATTCAGGTGTTAAGTAACACGTGCCAGGCCTGGGAAGATCTGAGGGAAAACTTCAGACAGAAGAAGTAACATTTGCAACGTCTGGGATACGAACTAGCTTGTTGTGCTCAGGAGGCAGAGGGCCCCCAGTTTGCTTTGAGCCTGATGAATGAGGCTCACACCGAGCCTGACACCGAGGGCAGCCCATCACATCGAGCCTGGAAGGCCCTATTAAACGGCTAAACTGTGTTTCAATTGCATTATGACTTAGAACCCCCTGGCTCCTTGCATACATTGTTTTTTAATAATGTAACTAATATATGCACAAAGTATTTTTTAAATAATTATACTAACAAGGTATTTAAGATACTTAGAGACTTTGAGGCTCTCAAGAAAGGACTTGTCTCAAGGAAAAATCAGAACTTAGCCATGACATCCATTTTTAAAACAGTGGTATCTATTTAATTTGGCAGTTTCTCTTAATGCAACATCTCTCCTTTGTCCATCACTTTCAAGAAAAATGGCTATTCTGACCCTACCTCACTGGGCAAAGGTGAGACTTTGCTTTGAACCTAGAGCCAAGATTGTCACATGGGGGATTATATTACGGATGGTTTATATCCGTGATGATGTGTCTATGTGTGTACTGTCCAAAATGTGGCTATTGAACACTTAATACGTGACCACTGTGATTGAGGGACTATATCTTTAATTTTACTTAATTTTAATTAATTCTCATTGAAAGAGCCCTCTGTGGCATGTGGTACTGTAATGAGTAGCGTGGGATGTCTTTTTCTCTGCTTTTGCCATTTACCTTCTTAAAGTGGCTCGTCAGCCTCCTATAGCTCATTCCTGTCAGCGTGTCCTCCAACACCCTCCTAGTAAGAGCTGTGGCCCAGTGGCGAAGCTGTTTCAAAGTCTAGCCATGGATAGGGTTCCCATGTGAGCCAGTTATACTCCTCTGCTCTTGGTCCTGACTCTGCCCTGACCCACAGCCATCTCTCACATCTGTGGGGAGATGAAAGGGACCTCGTGTGACAGAAAGCATGCCCATCTCTGCTGTGCAATCGGTAGCCCTCCCCTGCTAAGAGGCATTTCCCTTATTTGGCAAGGGCAGCTCCATACGTCTCCAGTGAATGACCCGCGTGGTTTTTTGCCTGGTATAGGAGAGATGTCTATTTCAGACCAAAACAAGATGAGAGATGTTCCTGAATTAGCCTGGACTTGGTAACTCCAAAGTTCAAGGAATTCTTCTATTTGTTTCAGTCATATTCTCAATATTGCCCAATATTGCTCATAGTGAAATGACTGGATAATGATTCTTGGAAGAAATGAAACAGGTATTTGAATCTCATTGCAAATAAACCATCTCCTTTTTCAATATAGCACTCTGTTGTATCTTCAGGGGGAGGCAGGAAGAGAATGCAGGGTTTTTTGGTTTTTCTACTCAAGTTTACCTCAATCCCAGGAGCCGGTCAGTCTCAAAGATGATTACAAGGAACTTCGCAGCAGATTATTGGAGCAAAATTTAGAGCAGTTCAAACTGACTTGCTTGTGTTTTACTTTGTGCTGCAAACACTATTTCCAGATTTAAACATTTTTTACAAATGTTATTTCGTTTCCTTGGACATCAAAGAACACTTTAAAACAGATTTTGATGAGTCAGGTGTAAATAAATCAGAGGCATGCAGATTAAATGTCTAAGAGGAAAACAAATCTGGAAGAAATGTGCTTGAGGGAAAATTCATTTGTGATCATCTTGAAACAGACCGTTTAAAAAATGTTTATTTTTCAAAATTCACCTACTATAGGATCTAAAATTAAAAGCTTCTTTAGATACTCAGATAACAGATTCCATTGTTCATATACAGTAATCTCAAAGCACCCTGTCCTAGCAAAGCTTTTTGATATGTATAGAACCCCTGGTGACCGAGTTGGTAACACAGCTTTCCAGAATTTCTATGGCGGATGTGATTACTCCATTCAACAACACTAAAGCCATTCTCATCCAGTTAATCTCAAGAGCAGCATCTTGAAGCATCTGTGCTGTTAACAGTTTAAGTTTCTTTTAATGAATCCTTTCCCTTAGGTTCTCTGAGCTAAGAGGATTGAGGACTTCTTCACAAGTGCTCTATTCTAGAGTGATATTTTTCTCAAATTCATATATCTAGGACCAAGGAGTGCACGTCTTTAGATCCCCAGAGGGGCAAGATTATTGGTGCAGGAATTTTGGTGTTATTTCAAATATAAGTATAATCACAAACACAGCAAGTACGTGAAAATGCTCAGTCACAGAGTGGTCATCTAAAAGATCATTAGGGCATTCTTTTTGCTCATATTTTAAATATCTTCATAATACAAACACAAAATAAGAAATATTTTAGAGGAATATTGGACCTTAGGAAAGAGAATCAAGACCCACAGGTTAAGAAATGTCATTCCAGAAACTACACATTAGTCAGTTACGATTTAGTGAAACTCTGCCTTATCTTAGGTGTATCTGTAGAATGTAAACTCATCACTGCTATATCCTCCTTAGTTATCATAGAGACTGTTAAATAATAGCAATAACTTTTTGTCTACATAAACTAATAAGTTAAAGAGGTAATTAATTTCTAACTAGAGTTAGTTATACACCCACTGACAGTCTGTCCATCATTAACCAACTTGCAATGTTACAATAATCTAATCATCACTTAGTTCTTAGCACAGAATATGAATGTGCTCACTGAGTTTTCTAACTTGTGAATGTATGATGTCCTTCCGTTGGCCAGTAAACAGAAGACAATGTTATTCTATTAGGAGATGTCTTGACAAGGAGAAGATCTTGTCAGGAAATTCAGGTCTATGTGGTCCAATCTAATTCTCCACCCTTTTTATCAAGGAGATTAACACATTGACTCTGAGGTCAACTAGGGTCAGCTATGTATTCAGAATGAATAGGCTCATATATTTGTGGAACCTTGCTTTTCAGCCAATTCTTCAAGGCAAGACAATGAATTCATATAATAAATATTTGTTGCATGTCTATTATGTGCAAAACAATATAAATAAATACTTGAGAGGTATGAATATGTATGAGATAGCACATAGCCACAAGAAACTCATTAAAGTGATCATGAGTGGATAGAATTTTAGACTTAAAAAAATGGACAAAATACCTTCAAAACATCTTCCAGATGCCTCCTGGTAAATGTGTGACCTTTGGACCAAGTAACTATAAAAAGTTAACGCTTGATGAGAAGATCTTTCTGGAGGAAAATAATTAATTGTACCAAATACAGTCTCCAGAAAGTTGTCCTTCAATATGCATAATTTTTTTTTGCTTAGTCCTATAACATAAACTTCATATTAAAACAGTTCAAAAACAGCTAACACTATACTTCATTTTGAATAATTAACTCAATAACTTCACGCTTTTGAATAATTTTGTTCCATAATGACTAAATGCTAAAAAAACTATGAATATTCTATAGTCTTATAGGGGCTACTTTATCCAGAAATATCTATTAGCCAAGACTTGTGTACGTGTACAGTATAATGGAAATTGATGTTCATAATTACGCCCTAAAGGCACCTGGAGATCTCAAAATACCTTCTTAAAAAATGTTATCTAAAGCAATTAATCAGTAAACAAATTTGTATTAGTATCTAATATTACAGATAGAGACAATACAAAAAAGATGTGGTTTCCATTCTCAGGAAGCTTAGAACCATAGAGAAATTTATAACTTACCCAACAAATCTTTAATAAAGACCATGTAGAATATTAAAAAGGGGAATTTTTTCTCCCATCCCAGTGTCCTTTCCTAGGCCTCCTGCCTTCAAATGAAAAGAAGTTGCTATTGGCCAAAACATGAGACCTTTATTGGACTTTGGTTTCCCAGTGGGAGGGACCAGCACCATGCACTGTGGCCATCTTTCACTTCCTGACTCCATGGGGTAAGCAGGTTTCTCGGATTCAGTCATCCTAGACTCCGAGGAGAGGTTTCAAGCCTGAGCCATGTTCTCCTGCACAGATATTACCAAAGAGGACTGTGTTGGAAGAGATGGAATGATTATCAACTATTAGTAAATCAGTATTTTATTAAGAATTGTTGTATAATACTCTCTTTGCTTGAAGCCATGACGGAAAGAAAGAAGAATAAGTAAGAAATTTATCAAAATCATGCTTTGAACTGTAAACATGGCATTAGGCCAGAAAGTAAAGCTAAGTTTATATTTATCTGTGTTATCATAAAGTTACAGAAAGTAAAATTAAGTTTACGTTTATTTGTGTTATCAAGTTACTATATGCATTTAACTTTTTCTCAGCTTTACTGAGATGTGATCAATTTATAACATTGTGTAAATTTAAGATGTACAACGTGCTGATTTCATACACTTACATACTGCATTATGATTAGCCCCATAGCCTTAGCTGACACCTCCATCATGTCACACAATTACCATTTCTTCTTATGGTGAAAACATTTAAGATCTACTTTCTCAGCAACTTTCAAGTATGTAATACAGTATCGTTAACTACATTCACAATGCTGTGTATTAGATCCCCAGAATTTATGCATCTTCTAACTGGAAGCTTGCAGCCTTTGACCACCATCTCCCCATAGGCATCTAACTTTACCTTTAATGTTAGCTGGAAAATATATGCGATTTCCATACATTACTTTTGTAAACAGTATTTATGTGCGCTTTTATATATGCACCTACCCTATGTATCTTAAGAGGAAATGCTAGAAAATGAAAGGAAGATTGCATGACAAAACCTAAATGAATTCTTGCAGCTGGAGGGCAAACTGTGTCATTTCAGTACTTAATTTAGTGGCTGACAATTAGCAGTGCTTAAAATGGCTTGTTGAATGAATGAATGAATTTCTAACCAAGCTTCAGAGAAGATTAGTGAAGGTGCTACCCAATATCCACTATCTAGGTAATTTAACCATCTTTTGGGGCTTATTGATGAACTAAAAATTAATTACTGAGGTGTCTGGGTGACATCTGTGGTGTCTCTTTGCATCAACAAGTGAAAGATGATGTCACTGGATTGCAAGATATTTTTGACTTTAGGGTAGCCTTTGTGGTATAAAAAATGACCTCAAAGCACATTTCCTAATACCACCTCCCTCTGTATCTCTCTATCTCTCTCTTTCTCTCTCTCTCTCTGCACGTGTGTGTGTGTCAAAAAGCTATAAAAATTAAGGTTTTTAGAATTAATATCTCACTGTTAGTCCATGTTGAAATTTTGCCAGTCGTTCTCATGATGTCCCTTATCGTTCTGTCTTCCTCGTCTCAGTGACCACATATTACATTAGCTGTCCTGTCTCTAGTCTCCTTTACTCTGAAATAGTTACTTAGTCTTACTGATGTTTCTTGCCTTTTGAAGTGGAAGGGGATAGGCAGTTATTTTGTGGCATGTCCCTAAATTTAGGATATACACGTATCACCAAAATCAAACTAACTGAATTTTAGCACATGCTTAAAATCAGCCTCCAATTCCACCTGCTGTGCAGACCCAAAGTCCACATCTGTTCTTAGATAAAAGATGGAGAGTGGTTCTGTTTTGCCAACTTCTAAAATGTGAGCTTATTCCACAATCATTTTGACAAATCTGTTGCAGGGAAAATTTGGAGCATTGGAAATGGGCCCAAAATGAAGGGTCACATGCATGAGCTCCCAGCCAAATGTTTTGCCAACAGCAACGATTTAATTGACAGGCCATATTCAAATAACAAGCATGTGGCTATTGATGATATTGCTGATGACTGGAAAGAGAAAATTATACCTCTATCTCTTTTTCTTTATAAGTTTTTAGTGTGACATAATCCTAGAGACGATTTCTGGTGTATATATATATTACCCTTTACCAACTTGATTCTCCAATTGTTTACATTTTACTCCATTTTGCTTTCTCATTCCTTCTCTCTCTCTCTCTCTTTCTGTGTAGTTGTGGGTGTGTGTGTGTGTAGTATATGCATGTATCTGTATACATACATGTTTGCATATTTTTTCAGAACCATTTGAATAAGTTGCAGACATCATGATGTTTTAAACTTAAATCTTCAGTGTTTATTTTCTAAGGATAAGGATATTTTCTTATATAACTATAACACAGTTATCAAAATCAAGATACCTAGAACTGATCTAACAGACAGTCCATGTTCAAATTTTATCAGTTGTTCCAATAATGTCTCTTATTGCTTTTTTCCTTGTCCATGACCAGACATTGTATTTAGTCGTTTTGTCTCTTTAGCTTCCTTTAATCTGAAATACTTTCTCAGCCTGGCTTTGTGTTTCTTGCTCTTGATATTTTTAAAGTCTACAGGCAGGTATTCTCTACGTTATTCTCAAACTGAGGCTGCTATTTTTGAGATGTAGTTTAGAAAGTGCTATAGAAGCCCAGTTGCCTGAATAGGTCTGTTCTATGAACATACCTGGGTATCTGGGATGTCCAACATTGGGATAACTGCTTTAAATTGAGGCACTCTTTCTTGAATATTCCTAAGTTATTTATATTATCTTGAGTCAATGCTTTAGAACCCAGGACAGCACTCTGTGATTATGGTCATTTCAGAATAGGCTACATAGCTATAACAAGATGCAAACATGGTTTAAACTGAACTTTACTTCTTGCTTATGTAACAGGCCGATGAAAACTGTTCTAGAACTGCTTGGGTGCCTCAGTCATGTTCAGTGCACAGCTTCTCTCTCAGGGAGAGCAGTTGCTCTAGGTCTTGCTGTTACCCAACCAGTGGGAAGAGTCAGAGATGTGCACACATGTCCCTTTGTAGAGACATGCACTGGAGATAGAACAACATCACTTCTGCTTATACCCCATTGTCCAGAACTCGGTCACATAGACCACATCAACCTGTAAGAGAGAGGCTAAGAAATGGGGTCTCCAGTGTGTGGCCATGTATCCTGCAGTCCCATTACCACAGACAGGGAGAAGAGTGCTGATAGGCATCCGCTAGTGGCCAACCCAGAGACTCTCTACCCATTAACACTTCCTGATTAGCAGACGGTCATATAAAAAGTACAGTATCCAAAGGTACAATATTAGGAAAAAGGAATTTAATGAAAAGTCTAATTTATATAGTTTCCCCAGATGGGAAAACACAAAGGGAATAACTGAGATGGGAAACCCCTTGAAGATGCATTAGATGCCTAGAAAAAGAGCTCAGCGGCTCATGCCTCTCATGCCTCCCGATCTTATTTCTTACCAAGCACTCCCCTTGTACATCATGCTTCAGGCATACAGAATCACTTGTGACTTTCCCTACGTGCCTGTGGCTTCAGGCTCTTTCCAACTTAGGTCTTACTTGTACCTCTGTGTGGAATGTCCTTCTTGCTGCCACTATTATCCAGTTGGCAAATATCAACTCATCTTTGAGCAGGTGTTCAGATCTCACCTCTGAGAAAGCAGTCTTGACTCATGGACAGCTTCCCTTACAGCACTGAGAGTCTTGATGCATTTGCACATCTGTCTCAACTACTGGACTTTAAGGTTCTTGAGGGAAAGTCTGCCTTACTACCTTTGCACCCTTGTGCTCTGTGGTTCCGACAGACAGACCCAGGTTATTTACTCTGCCAATGTGTCAGAGGGTGACCACAAGGCGAAATCTAGGAAGTTGGAAGATCAATGGAAGGCATTCTAGGGCATTAGGAGGGTAAGCTTGAGGATAACTGATGGCTGAGGGAAAGAAACCAAGGAAGACAGAGAGACTACAGATGTAGGAGAGAGAGAAAAATTCAGTCAAGAAGGGAGAAGGCAATCGAACAAGAGCATGGAGCTTGTCACAGAAGAATACCTAGACTTGAAAGTGAGAACAAAGGGAAAAACAACAGAGGAAGTCACAGAGAATCGCTGAAGTAGAGAGAAGGCAAATTCACGTTATTCATTGATATGTACGTACGTAAATTAAGAAGTCATGTATCAAATTCCTTTCTGATTTATGTATTTAGGTTAAAAATCAGGTTTTAGGTTTGACTCCCTACCAAAATACACTTAAAGTAGTATCTGTCCTTAATTTGAGACCCAAATTCTTTTACTGTAGCATTTTAATTGGAGGTAATCTTCACATGGAGTTCTGGTAAAATCTAGCAACTTTTGGTTGCAGTGACTTTAATCGGCATAATTTCAAGAAATAAATTGAAGAAAGACGTGACATGAAAGACCTGATAAATGCCTTTGTTTTTAATAAGTATTGACAAGTTTCAGCTACTTTTTCCAGATGGCTTCTTAAATATTTTTTAGAGAGGGGAATTGTTCAGCACTAGTAACCATCAGCACCGCAGTCTAGTTTGTATACCAGATCACGCTGAACAGAGGGCAAGTTTTTTCTATTATCTCTGTCTTCCATTCCACCTCTTCCATCACTCCCATCAAGTGCTCTGTCATTTGGCATATTTTCCTAAAGTCTGTGCTGCCTGACACCTTCACCTGCTGGGTGATCCCCGTTCAGGCCTGTTTTGCCCTGGCTGCCCCCACTAACCCTAACAAACCATGACCTGACTGCTGTTATTGTCACCTTTGATAGAGATTGGGGAATGTTAATATCCCTTTGATTAAAATCAGCCTATACTGAATCATCAGGGTAGTAACAATTCAATGATACAATCAATGTTTCTCGTGAGATGTACTCTAGGAAGGAGACCAGAGGAGCTTCTCATGGAACTTTCTTTCCAATTAATTCACATGATTCTTCAAACTTTCTGAAGATGAGAGTTTCTGTTTCCCTTCCAGACTCAATGGAATTTGGGTTTTTAGGGTACAACTCTGGCTGTCAAGAAATAGAAATAATGAAATAATAGCAGTCGATATTTATTTAATGCCTACTATGGGCCAGGCATTGGCCACTCATATGACATTTACTATTTCCTTCTATTCTCACATTAATCCTGTGAGCCCCTACCATCCCCCACTGTCCTCACAGCCTATGTTTACATAATAAAAAAATGTGCAGGAAGTAACTAGAGTGGCAGTGGAACTCCAGAGTCTGTATTGTTTACATTGCCCCCCAACATTTCTAAGAAGGTATTTGCAATTCCCTTCAAGTCTCGTAAGATTGCAGCCATGATCTTGACTTGTACACAAAGTCCTCCTGCCTGTTATGCTCCACGCCTATGGGAGTCCAGTTGCCAATTATTTTTGTCATACAAATTGCAGCTGTTGCTATGATTTGCACAAATTATTTCATTATTTTACTGTGAGAACCTTGTAAAAATAAATCAGAGCCTTATAATAATAAATCTATTGCAGTTGCGTTCACAACAGCCAAGATATGGAAATAAAGGTTCATCGATGGATGAATGGCTGAAGAAAATGCAGAACTTGCATACAATGGAATACTATTCAGCCTTAACGAAGGACACCCTGCCACATGTGACAATATGGGTGTAACTTTGGGGAAATTATTGTAAGTGAAGTAAGCTCAGAAGGACAAATTCTGCATCATTCCATTTATACAAAGTATCTAAAGTAGTCAAATTCACAAAAGCAGAGAGTAGAGTGGTGATTGTCAGGGTCTTGGAGATAGGAGGAGATACGGGAAGTTGCTAATCAGCCCCCGTAAACTTCTAGTTGTTCAACAGGAGTTAAGTTCTAGAGAACTGCTCGGTGATATTGTACCTATAGGCTATAACAACACTGAACAGTGTGCTGTGCCCTTAAAATCTGTTAAGAGGGTAGATCTTAAATATTCTTACCACAATAAGTAACTAACTAACTAAATAAATAAATAAATAAATAAGAAAAACATACCTTTTTATTAAAAGCAGAGAATAACCTTTGAAATATATTAAAGCACTCACCCTTAACTTGGAAAACATGTTTTGGGCTTTTCAGTGTGTATGTACGTTCATGCACACATATGCACACAAATAAATGATTTACTTTTAACAACATATTACGCTTTCTATTATATCACATATTTTAATATACATCACATATTCTCAAGTGTTGTTGCAGCACACGAAAAGGATATCATTTCTATAATGAAGTAAACTGATGGGAAACACAATGCTTTTCAACTTAACTATATATCCTTTGAGCTGACATGAGTTTCAACCGCTAAGTAGTTTTTGACATTTGACATTTGATAGCAGAGTTTGCTATAAGATTTCAGTTTTTAAAGCTCTTATCTACAACAGGTGCTCTTGCCACTCTTTTGACAGTATTTTATAGCTGATTTTTCCAGTGAATGTAAGGCAAATTTCTCTAACCTTCCCTTCCTCTGTCTAAGGAACTCTACGCTAAAATTTCCCTAAAAAAGCATTTTTTTGCTTCCTTGTGTCTCTTCCTACCCTGGTCTCCCCACAAGAATTACAGTAATAATCATCATCATCTAAACACCAAAATGGCTGATTTCCCAAAACTCAAAAAGAATTGTAATCTGGGTAGCCTCGCTATTTTCTCTATTAACCACGCAGTCAAGGATGAAATCTGACAGATTTCTCAGGAATATCTCTGCTTGTCAGTATCATGGTAATGATTCAAGAACAGTTAGGCTAAATGCCTCAGACTTTTCTAAACACAGCCGATCCCATGTTCTTTTCCATTTTATGAGCTGCTGTTGACATTGAGATTTTCCACATCCTCAGAGCCGTTATGCTATTTCTGTTGGAAGGACTGGCTATTTTAGTCAGTGTTGCTCTGACAAAAAAACGTGCCTAGAACACCCTCTGGTGGTGATAGTGGGAATCATCAGCTTCCACATAACTCAAGGTTCAGTGCCAGCCCCATTCCTCACCGCCGACACTTCCCAGAAAACATACATAATGACAGAGAAATCTGCTGCTTTCAACACATTTCAACTACCCAGCCACGTATTTTAGTCACTCCACTGTCGAAGTTCTTAACACATGGTGGCACCATCCTGCCACAGGACTTGCTTTTCACTTTTTTCTACCACAGGTATAAATCTGTGAAGAGACTTTACAAGTCTGTTTTTAGAAAGACAAAATCTCATCTGATCCTTCTTCGCAAATTTCCACAAAGATACACAAATTATTATTCTACACATGTAAGTATTTTAAATGATTCTGCACTAAAAAGAAGACATTCTAACTCATGAAAACAGCAAGTAGAATGATGGTTGCCAGCGCCTTAGGGGATGGGGAGAAAGGGGAGAGGCTGGTCAAAGGGCATAAAGCTTTAGTCGTAAGATAAATGAGTTCTGAGGATCTAATGTACAGCATGGAGACTATAACTAACAGTACTGTATTGTCTGCTTGGAATTTGCTAACAGGGTGGGTCTTAAGCACGTTCAACACACACACGCACACACACACACACACACACACACACACACGGTAGCCGTGATCAACTTCATTGCAGTAATCACTTCACAATGTATACATATTATCAAGCCACCACGCTGTACATTTTAAGTACATACCATTTTATTAGTCAGTTATATCTCAATAAAGCTGGGGGAAAAAATCTAAATGTTTATGAATAAAAATGAAAAATTATTTCACAAAGATAAGCAAAATGCATTGTTCAGATTTCTTTGTCACAAAAATTAAAGTTTAATAAAAGCTGCGCAATCGTCACAGTTGGAGATCCAAAAGCTGCAAAGCAAGACTTCCTCACCTGGTGATTGTGGTCTTGAGTGTTTTGCTTCAAAACTGCAAACCCCACAGAGATGGCATTTTTTTTTCCCAAGCGTAAATTACAGAAACCAGTAAACAATGACAGACTTTCCGGGGATGGGAGGGCTAAGGCGTCAATTATGAATTAATTAAGCTTATGTGGCAATTGAAACCTGTGAATTAGGTGAGAAACAGCTTCATTTAAACCAGTGATGAGAGCTATTGAGATCATCATGCCTCCTGATACAAGCCACATGTTCTTTGTATTTTATTACACATCATAGAATGAATTAAAACTAATGAGGCCGGCTTGTGTTGCTAATTTCATTAATGATTTTGATTAATGTAAAGTTTAAAGGATGTGGCACATGACTAGCTGTTGAATGTCATGGTACTGACAACATTTTTGGGGCCTCTGGCTCCCAGAGATGTCGTCATCCAAAGGAATTACTACTTTGTAAATGTTTCTTTTGTAAATTCCTTAGGATGTAAAGAAGATAAATACGAACATGTGTTCCTGATTCACAGATTAGAGCATTATTATAGTAATCACAGGTTGAAAATAATAATACCATGACGTCAAAGATGGAAGTCTCCTTTGCCCTATTTGGAACAAAATAGATAATCAATGGTACATCCCAGACCACACAACGGCCCCTACCACTTACCTTTTCTACTGGTTGTCATTTCTTCAATCTCAACCAACCAAAGCTGAACTCTGGCTAGAAGTAACAAAAGACAGTTCATTAGAAAAATCCAGGAAAGCTCCCAGGTCTGGAAGTCAGATGGAAAAACGCAGCTTGGAAAAGCCAAGAAAAGGCATGCAGTTTCCATGGGTTACCTTTGCCATGTGTAGGGTGATGGTGACAAGAATTGGAGGAAAGAGACACAGAGACCCCGCCGGCTTGCTTCACAAAAGGCAGGCACCTGAATTTACCATCCCACCCAGACTAGGCACACTGAGGGAGAAGCATTTCTACAAAGAGAAATTGAGTGGAGAAGGGGTAATGTACGCAGGTGACCGGAAAAGACGGCAATTGCCCACCACCCAAGCCATCCCCCACCCTTCAACTGATGCTGGATTTGGTGCACCGTGACCAAAATCCTTTTTGTGTGCACTTTCAATGTTTTCCCTTTTTCTTTAATTGTACATTTTCAAAAATTTAATGTTGTTTTAAATCCTAACATGGGACAGGTCTTCTAAGAAAAAGATGAATAAAATTTTCAGTGAAGGCTTGCTTCATAATTCAGAGTGTCAGGCAGGACTACATAGGACAGAGATGACATCTCCCTTGATTGACAAAGACAACCAAGTCCTCAGCCACGGATGACCATGCCCTTGCTTAATCACTGGGATGATACACAATTCAAATAAAGAGTTGAGCCCAGCCTGGGGTCCCGGTCAAGAGAGATGGGATTTATAAGACTCCCAGTCCACCAGAGAGCCAGAGTACGCACGATAACAAAGGCTAGGGACTGAGCACACACAGAAAGCCGGGGGAGAAGGACCCAACTTACATACTGGATACTGAGACCAAGTGCAGGGCATTAACGTAAGAGCACCCCTGTTGGAAGGATTGCAATGGAACACACTTCCCAGTGTGACCTACAGTGGCCGGACAGGACTACTCAGAGCAGAGCTTGTGGAAGGCAATTCTTCCACGTCAGTAGCTAAAAAGGATTAAATTTACAAAGTAATAATTCCCCATGTGATAACATCTCCAGAGGTAGGTGATCTATAAAACTGTGCTGTCATCTTGCCATTCACTAGCCATTTGTGTGGCCTGGACCGATGAAGTCATAAAAAATACAACCATGGTATCTCTTTAGCCTTGCTTTCCCCCAAGCCCCCACCAACCCCAAACCCAAGGAAGAAGAAAAGTCCTTTAAGTTCAGTGAGGGGAAGCAGCTCTCATAATTTTCTAACAAGTAGGAGGTAGACGTAGAAATCAATACTTATTCACCTGTTATTACTAGGTTAGAATGAATTAAGTATCTTTAATATGTCTTTCCGTATTACCTTTTTATTATTACCTAAATAACCATAAATAATGTTTATAAGAGTCAGTACATTTAATCCAAACACTGATTCCCTTGTGCCTCATGAACATTCCTTTTTGTGCCTCAGAAAATTGTCCCTCAGGGCTGGGGGGCGAAAGTGTTGTATAAACGTAAAGCAAAGGGATGGAAGAGGTCCACCATGGAAGAAACTAAGAAAATGTTAGGAAATAACCAGAACTGATTGTATTAATTTCTGGTGGGCAGAAATGATGTCTATTGTTTTCAGTGTTATTTATCATAATCTGCCATTGGGCCTGCTAATAACACAAATGTTCAGCAGTGGTTACACTTTATCTCAATCTAATTAGCTAGTTGTTTTCTCAGTCCAGATCCTCAAATACTTATGCACCCCCAATCAAATAGGTGCTGTAAGGGTGTAGAGATGAGGTCACACGACTCCTACTCTCAAGGAGGTTATAGTCTGGTACAATAGAGATACGTCATGAGTACAAGGTGGAGAGCCACCGGTTAACTCTTTAACCACAAAGTGTTCAGGGAACAAAAAGACAAGCTATGTGGAATATGATATCCTCAGAAACACAAAAGAGCTTGTCACAAATATTCTATCTGGTAAGAAGGAAGTCCTTTTTTTTTTTTAAGATTTTATNATATCCTCAGAAACACAAAAGAGCTTGTCACAAATATTCTATCTGGTAAGAAGGAAGTCCTTTTTTTTTTTTAAGATTTTATTTATTCGAGGGGCGCCTGGGTGGCACAGTGGTTAAGCGTCTGCCTTCGGCTCAGGGCGTGATCCCAGCGTTATGGGATCGAGCCCCACATCAGGCTCCTCCGCTATGAGCCTGCTTCTTCCTCTCCCACTCCCCCTGCCTTGTGCTCCTTCTCTCGCTGGCTGTCTCTATCTCTGTCAAATAAACAAAAAAAAAATCTTTAAAAAAAAAAAAAAGATTTTATTTATTCGAGAGACAACATATGCAGGGGGGGATGCAGAGGGAAAGGGAGAAGCAGACTCCCCGCTGATCTAGGACACCGCCCCCACCCGACGTGGGGCTAGACCAGGACCTGGTGATCATGACCTGAGCCAAAGGCAGACAACTGAGCCATCCAGGTGCCCCAGGAAGCCTTTTTTTTTTTTTTTAAAGATTGTATTTATTTATGTGACAGAGAGAGACAGCCAGCAAGAGAGGGAACACAAGCAGGGGGAGTGGGAGAGGGAGAAGCAGGCTCCCAGTGGAGGAGCCGGATGTGGGACTCGATCCCAGAACGCTGGGATCACACCCTGAGCCAAAGGCAGACGTTTAACGACTGCGCCACCCAGGCGCCCCATCCAGGAAGCCTTTTTTAACTGAAGACTTCATGCACTCTTTCTTGATCTCCCTCACATATTATAAATAAAACAACGCTCTTAATACCAGTGGACCTCGAACTTCGGTTTGCATAAGGATAGCTAAGAAAATGGTAAACATGCAGATGCCCCAACCCTAATTCCTAAGCATCGAATTCAGTGGGTGTACATTTTAATGTATACTCAAGGTGATTTTGATATGGGTCCCTGGCTTATACTTTGAGAAATGTCATTCAGATGTTGATATTTTGTTCGGATGTTTGTCCTTCAAAGTTTGTACTCCTTTACCATGGCTGAAATGAGTGACAAGCATTTGGGAGAGTTTTATAAGATATATAAGATATTTTATACAGGTACTGCCCTTTCCCCAGGTGACACCCATGCTAACTTTGCCTACTCTGTACTTTAGGTAAAAACGTGGCTGCATTTTACTGGGGCTGAAGAAGAATTCTAAGATGCGTTAAGCAATAGAAGAGCAAAATTCATGCACTATTAAGGCCTCCATGGCATTTGCCCACAAATCATTATTTGGAAAGAAGTAGACATATCTGACATAACAAGATTTAGGAGAGACCAACACAGACATTTTCACTTCTTTGCATTGCAAATTTTATGTGCTACCTTATCATTATATTGAAAAAATATTGTCAGGCTTATATGACATTGATTTGTTCTTAATAAACCCATGCTGTTTATGTCTCAATTCATTTGATTGTAGAATTCTGAATAGACTATAAAAACAAATTTCTGGAGTTAATGAGCTAAAAAATTGCCATTAATTGAAGTACAAGCATTTATTTCAATTAAAGAATGTCACAATATTTAGTTTACATCTCATAGCTACCACCGTAAATCTAATCAATGGCGTAATTTATACCGAAGAGCAATTTGAATAATTTAATACACTGTACTTAATGTTGGTCATTAGATGTAATTGCAAATTTATACTATTATAAACGCAATATGTACTGTTCTTTATTTTGTTTATTTCCTGTCATATTACTTATTATTACTACTAATAAACAACGCATAAGATACCATCCCTTTTTACCAATACCTCAGAGAAAGTTTAAGCAGTGTAATCCCATGGGCAAAATCCATCTTTCCTAAATAAACAGGGGGAAAAAAAAAAACACCAGACTTTATAAATACTAAACATGCAATTACTTGGGATTATTCAATAAACTTAAATATCTATATTCTAATATCTCCTTTTATGCCAATTGAGTCTCAATTTCTATAGAAGGAAAGTAAAAAGCAGGCATGTGGTTTCAAGTCTCGAACTCACCTAATACCTCCTACTTGAAACACTCCCTTGTCCGGGAGATTGAGGGTAAGTCATAATGAGAGCATGCACCATTGAGAGGATGCGGTGAGAGGACACTTCACCTCCGTGATCTTCCCTGACCTTCCTCCCCAAATCACAACCTAGCCAAACCATGAGAAAACATCAGACAAACCCAATTTAAAGGATAATCTGACAAATATCTGACCAGTCCTCCTCAAAACTGTCAAGATCATTTAAAAAAGGGAAGTCTGGGACACCTGGGTGGCTCAGTCAGTTAAGTGTCTGCCTTCGGTTCAGGTCATGATCCTGAGGTCCTGGGATCAAGTCCTGCATCGGGTTCTTTGCTCAGTGGGGAGTCTGCTTCTCCCTCTGCCGGCTGCTCTTGTGTGCATGCTCTCTCTCTCTCTCTCTCTCTCTGACAAATAAATAAAATCTTTAAGAAAAAGCTGTACAGAGCTAGATTTTTTTTTTAAAAGGGGGGGAGGAGTCTGACAAAAGTCACAAATCAGAGGAGGCTTGGAAAACTCGAGCACTAAAGGTAAGCTGGCATCCTGAATGGAAGCAGAACCAGAAAAGGGGTTTTGCAGGAAACTAATAAAATGTGAATTCAGCGTGGGCTTTGGTTAATAGTAATGTATCAATACTGGTTCGTTAGTTGTAACAAATGAACCATAGCAGTGTGAAATGTTAACCGGAGGGGGAACTGAACGAAGGGGGTGTGGGAAGGCTCCACTTCTCTGCAAACTGAACACTATTCTAAAATCAAAAGATTATTTACAGATGAAAAAACAATAATATAAAAGGACAACGTGCAGAGAAGGATTGGCACCTGGGTGATGGGCATTAAGGAAGGCACGTGATGTAATGAGCCCTGGGTGTTACACGCAACTGATGAATCATTGAACACTACATATAAAACTAATGATGTACTCTATGTTGGCTAATTGAATTTAAATTAAAAAACTAAAAAAAAAAAAAGTACAACCTGAGAGAAAATATGTGTGGCATAAGAATAAACAAATAATTAGCATCCAGAATATAGCCTCCAAATTTATGAGAAAAAAGACAAAAATAGAAAAGTGGGAAAAACACAGAAGAGGTAATTGCCTGAAAACATATAAAATGTCCAATAAATATAAAATGATGTTAAGCAAAACAAAATTAAAATGACCACTTTTTATCCATTTTGTTGACAAATGTAGATTAACTACATCTAGGTCAAAATTAGAGAAACTCCATTGCCACGCACTGCTGGTAGATCTGTGTGGCATTACGACCTCTTTGGGGAGCAATTCGACAGTATAAATTACAATTAGAAATGCTCATGCTCTTAAACCCAGAAATTCCAAATGTCATTATTTATCCTAGACATGCAATGGCCAGAAAGCAAGTACAAGTCCATCCACTGGGGCAGGGTTTGGAGTGGTAAAAAATTTAAAACGATGTACATATTCATAAATAGAGCAATCGTTACATAAATTAAACAACGTGACAGTATATGTACCCCACATGTATGATACATGCTCTATCACAACGTACAAAATGAGGCAGGCCTCTCTGAGCTAACAGGGACAGATGTTCAAGATTTTTGCTGGGGGCGGGGAAGCAAGCTACAAAACAGCACACATTAAAAAAAATAATAAAGAAAAAAATGCTAACAAAATTGTATGTTTTATCTGGAACCCCAAAATATATAAATACATGGAAAGTAATCTGGAAGATTTATAGTGTATTGATAGTGGAGATAAAATTTAAGAGTGAGGGGGTACAACCCGTGTTAAGGATGCTTGTCCAAGAGAAATCTAGTCGGCGCTGTGCTGATACGGGTCGGGTACCAGCTCCCCCGTGGCAGTGTCTGCTGATTTCTGAGGAGCAAAGACACACCTTGCAAAATTCCTAAAACGTGAACAAATGTTTGTTTCTTCCAAGCCGGTACAAGCCTGCTCTAGTAGATTACTGGCTCTAGCCCTACTTCTTTTTTTTAACTTAGGTGGTTAGAAGTTATTTCTCAATAAAAAGGAAATGTTCTATCTGAGTTACTCAGGGACATTCCAGAGGCAGAAATCTCCCAAATTATATTAAAACCTCTACATGCTACATAGGGCTCCTGATGTCATTGAAAATGTCTGTGTCCACAGACGATGGTTTTGAGCGAACTTCAAATAATTTTAAACAAATGATTTCTCTGCTTTTCATCATTAAGCTTCATGAATGACAAGATAGTTAAGGCTGTTGTGTTAGTTCCCTACGCCTGCTGTAACAAATCACCACAAACTTAGTGGCTTAAAACAACGTAAGTTTATGTTACGGTTCTGCAATTCACAAGCCTGAAATGGGCCTCAGTGGGCTAAAATCAAGGTGTCAGCAGGGCTGCGTTCCTTCTGGAAGCTCTAGGGGAGAATCCACTACCTTGCCATTTTTAGCTTCTAGAAGCCGCCTGCATTCCTTAGCTGGCGGCCCCCGTCCTCCATCCTCAAAGCCAGCAATAGGAGATTGAGCCCTTCCCACCTTGCATTCCTCAGACATTCTCTCCAGTCTTCCCTTTCCACATTTTAAGGACCCTTGAGATTACACTGGGCCCAGCTGAAGAATCCAGGATAATCCCTCCTCCATCTCAGGTCAACTGGTTAGCAAGCTTAATTCCATCTTAATTCTATTTGCCATTCACCAGTTCTGGGATTAGGACACAGACATCTTTGGGGGACTCTTAATCTGCCTACCAGAGTCAGGAAGAGAGCTGTTGGAAGAATGCCACCAATGATCAGTACGACCTGCTTGCCTCCCATTCCAGCCAACCTGATAGTCCACAGATTTGCTGCCTCCGTTTCAACCTTGGATGAAGGGTTACAAAGATCATTGTGTGGGGTTGCTGACCATTTGTAATGAGAGTGTTAGTTTCTCTGGCAATGATGAAGTTGGTCTGAACTGTGTGATACAAGGTTTCGACCAGACATAAATAGCAATGGTAACCCCAACTTCCAAGGCTTTCCTTTCTGATGAAAGCAATACTAGCAATAACAGTATTATCAGAATCATCTCTGGAGCCATTTGGTACTGACATTTTTTGGTTACTTCACCCAATAATACTTAGGAGTCAAAGGGAAGAGATAGTTTTGGTCCTGCTCCCACTGATGCTGGGTTGAATTAGCTGGCACTTCGGTTCCCACCACCTGCATCTGTCCTATGGGCACTTAGACTAGCATTGCTCAGTGGAGTTCTTTTTTTTTTTTTTTAAGATTTTATTTATTTATTTGACAGAGAGAGACAGCCAGTGAGAGAGGGAACACAAGCAGGGGGAGTGGGAGAGGAAGAAGCAGGCTCCCAGCAGAGGAGCCTGACGTGGGGCTCGATCCCAGGACTCTGGGATCACGCCCTGAGCCGAAGGCAGACGCTTAACCACTGCGCCACCCAGGCGCCCCTGCTCAGTGGAGTTCTTAAGCCAGGGAAGTGCTGGAGCCTGTATAGCCCCTGCTTGGTAATTATTCTTTAACACAACAGAGAGAAGGAATGTTTTTTCCAGATTTTAAGTACCAAAGTCATTAAGATGCTATTAACAATGGGCCCTACACAGGCAAAAATTAAACAACAAAAGCTTTAACTGCATGAAATGGGAAATCAATGTTGTATTCATGAAAACACTGAGGGGAACAAGATATAATCGAAGGTTTCAAGACACATTCAGTACGAGTATGATGCGTACACACTGACTTGGAGAGCAGGTAGGATACAAGAAGGTCAGTCACATAAGAAGAAAAAAAAACATGAACATTATTCCTTCCACAGTGAGAAGGAATTTGGTTCTTTAAAATACTATTGTATATTTTCAGCTAATTGATGCATTCACCGTAATATAATCCAGGTCTCTTGATGAGCTGGGTTTTTGTTTGTTTGCTTGTTTATTTACCTAATTAAGTGCAATAATATTTCAGTTAAAGTACTCAAAGTGTTTCCAGCGTAGTTGTTGGATAGCAAGGATCAGGTCATGAACCCTGGAGCTGTCACATGGTATTGAGGCTCAGATGCTTGACTTGGCATCTCATCTCTTGACCCAGGGCTCAGATGTGGCTTCATCCCAAACTCTTAGTGAACCTGACACAGTTAAAGAACCTAAGAGGACATATGAAATATCATCTTAGGTTAAAGTGACTTGGATAGCTAGCTTGTTCTTTTATTCCCCCTCTTTTCTGTACCCTTCTGAGCTTTCTGGGAATCCTTGTTTTGGGGAAAACTAAAGTATTAAAATTATCTTAATTAAAATTATCTTAACAGACAAAGAAAGTATTTAAATTTTTGAGAAAGTTAATGAGAAGATGATATGACTATCTTTACTTTCAAAAAAAAATGTTGACATCTAAAAAACACTGAAGTGAGAAATTTCTAGTCTATACTTCAAATAAGAAAATACAATTGAGGAAAAGCTAAATTACTTTCTCCCCAAAGTCAACCAAAATACCGGGGCGGGGGAGCGTTGTGTATGAATGAAGGAAAAATGTATTTCTCTGTCTGCCATGTCATTTTTCTTTCCTTTTCTTTAAACATAGAGTCTCTATGAGGAGAATGTAGAAAGGAAATATGGGGCAGATAGGAAGATAATAGATTTGAAATAACTTTAATTTCCTCACGTATAAAAATTCTTTTTTAAGATTTTATTTATTTATTTGAGAGAGAGACAGAGAGAGAGAGAGCACAAGTGGGTTGAGGAGCAGAGGGAGAAGCAGACTCCCTGCTGAGCAGGGAGCCCGATGTGGGGCTCGATCCCAGGACCCCGGGATCATGACCTGAGCTGAAGGCAGACGCTTAATGACTGAGTGACCCAGATGTCCCTCATGTATACATATTCTTATATGGAAACCTGAGCGTGATTTTGTCCCCTGTGAAAAAAGAGAAACCCATCTGGTGATCCAGTTATAAAGAGAGCAATATTTATCTTCACATTTCAAAAGAAATAAATTTGAAGTAAACCAATATGCATATTACTTATTTGAGTAACATTATATTCCTAATCCTGGGAGCATTTGGAAAAATAGTATAATTCAACGCCTCACTTTTCCCAAAGGAACAATGTTATAATCAGAGGGATAACTATAAGATATTTATGGTTTAATGTGATAAAGCTGAAAAAAGAGTTAAATAACGGTCTGGCAAGAAATGAGGGTGAGAAGGGAAGAGGAATTCTTATGATTTGCTGCAATTTGGTTTTATCTTCTTGTTGGAATGATAATTGAATTCAAGAAAGCACTATTATTAGCAGCTCTTAGAAAAGAGTGAGTTCCAAGCTTAACAATTAATGTAGTTAGGTTATTTCAAAGTAAATTTTAATATTATTTCTTTTATCTACAGCAGTCTGTAATATCAGGAAGGTAGCTATTGGATAGAGCTTTTCAGGGTCCATATCACTGTGATCAAATCTCTCAGATTCTATAAGACACCATCAGTATAATCAGGACAAATTACAGTGTAATATCTGCGTGGCTCTTCTTAAGCAAAAGCACTGTTACTGCTCCATTCCTTGTACTCCCAACTATCTTCTAAAGTAGTAGAAACAAATAGAGATCACATATAGAATTTTCTTTTCAAAAAAAAAAAGATTTTTTTCACTCAGGTAATATAAATATTAATCAATTACAACTCTAAAATTCATGTGACCCAAAATATTAAAACTAGAATAATTTTATTTAATGTTCGAAATATACAACAAAGAGCTTAAAAGGGAAACTAGAATATTAGTCAAGTTAGTTTTAATCAAATATGCAAAAGACATGACTGTAAATCCCTGGCCCAAAGTTAGCTATTAGATCAAGTTAGCTTCTCCCAAATAAACAGATTTAATAATATGAATAGATAAAGACAGATATACACATATACCTCTCAATCACACAATGGAATCTCAATTTGTAGCCACTAATTAATTCAGATAGATACCACAGAATTTTTTAAAGGTTTATTTATTTATTTGAGAGAGAGAGAAAGAGCAAGGGAAGGGGCAGAAAGAGAGGGAGAGAGAGAATCGCCAAGCAAGCTCCTCACTGAGCTTGGAGCCTGATGCCAGGCTCGATCGTAGGACCCTGAGATCATGACCTGAGCCAAAATCAAGAGTCAGCCACTTAACTGACTGAGCCACCCAGGTGTCCTGATAACACAGAATTTTAGAATTTACAAAGACCCTTAAGATATTCAAGAGAACATTTTATCATCTGGGGCCTCAAATTATTCCTATAACTTTAGTGTCCAACAGAGTCAAAGACAACTAAGCATACAAAAAACAAGACCCCATGAACAAAAATCAACAGACGTAACAGAAAACTGAAATAGATCCACAAGAATGGTAGATAGTGGAATTATCAGACTACAGACTATGAAACAACTAGTATTACCATAAAGCCATGGTTAAATGATCAGCACCAACATGGAAAAAAACTATTAAACAGTGACATACATGATTTGGAGAAAAACCAAGCAGAAATTATAAAACTGAAAAAATTAACAACTCAATGGAAGGGTTTATCAGATTAGATCCAGCTGAAGCGAGAGCTAGTGAACCAGAAGATAGAAGAAATTAGCTGAATGAAACATGAATAAATGAAAAGATAGAAAATATTTTTTTAAGTGTAGGATACACAAAAGTGAACAGCATATATAGTAAGAAGAAGGTCTATCATTTGCTTAGTGGGAGACTCAGGAGAGAACAGAAAAAAAAATGAAACAGAAGCAATATTCAAAAAACAATGTCTAAACATTTTCCAGAACTGATGACAGATATCAACTCACATATTTGTGAAACCCAATGAATGCTAAGCAGGAAAATATAAAAGAAATACACATATATACTTATAGTAAAACTGAAAAAAATCAAAACAAAAATACAGCTTTAAAAGAAGCTAGTGAATAAAGGATAGATTTATTTAAATAACACATACAGAAGAACAAATAATCAATGACTCTTAGTTTTTATTGGTCTGAAAAAAAGTCTTTGCCTTTAGTTTTGAAGACTATTTGGTGGGCATAGAATTCTGTCAAATGTTCTCAAGGGGAAAATGTTTCTGTCAGGAACACAACAACGATGTCCCTAAAACTTCTACCTGACCATTTGGGGCTCCTTACACCACTGAGCCAATAAGTAAAAAAGATATTGGTCTACTAATTGAAGTGATTCTTACCAGTTACCAAAGGAATATCAAATTGCTGCCTGACAGTGGAAGCAAGGAAAACAATGTCAATAACTCAGGGGATCCTCGGGGATGCCTCTTGGTACTTCAATGCCCAACAGTAAAAGTCACTTAGAAAATACAAGAAACAGGGGCACCTGGGTGGCTCAGTCATTAAGCGTCTGCCTCCGGCCCAGGGCATGATCCCAGGGTCCTGGGATCGAATCCTGAATCAGGCTCTCTGCTCTGCTGGGAGCCTGCTTCTTCCTCTCCCACTCCCCCTGCTTGTGTTCCCTCTCTCACTGGCTGTCTCTCTCTCTGTCAAATAAATAAATAAATAAAATCTTTAAAAAAAAAAAAAAAGAAAGAAAGAAAAGAAAATACAAGAAACAAGGGCTCCTGGGTGGCTCAGACAGTTGAGCATCTGCCTTCAGCTCAGGTCATGATCCCAGGGTCCTGGGATTGAGCCCCACATCGGGCTCCCTGCTCAGTAGGGAGCCTGCTTCTCCCTGTCCCTCTGCTCCTCCCGTCCCATATTGTGCTCTCTTTCTCTCTCTCAAATGAATAAATGAAATATTTTTTAAAAAAGAAAGAAAATACAAGAAACAGAATGGGTGAGGGCTCAGGCCATTCAGGAAAGAATGTTTGGCTCACTCCACAAGATGAAGAACTCAGGGAAGTTGAGATTCTGGCTGAGAGCAAGGGAGATACAGGATGGGCAATTGAAGAAGGAAAACACAGCTAACAACAAGCTTGTAATCAACTACAGAAGTGATGACTATAGGAGCTTTACGTATTTTCTCCTTGTTACGTGCCTATATTTGCCTACTCTAGCCACCTACTTCTTTCTTCCCGTTCCTGTTTTATATATACGTTATTAGAAATTGCATTTGGATTTCAGGTTTTAAGTAATAAAGAACAGTCTATAGCTAAATTTGAGGAGGAATGAATATAATCATCAATGGATACAATGATTGTTGGAACTGGGAGGTTTTTCCTTTTGGGGAAAGGATGGGAACATGTCGGATGGATGTATATTATTAGGTGCAAAGACAGAATCGTTCTGATAATGTACAAAACTTCAAATGTGTGTGGAAGAGTGCATATGGAAGCTTAGTAGTCAAGAGGTGGACTGGGCCAGTTATTAATTTATTGTCTCTCAGCTCCACATTCATATTTCACTGTCTACTCTGAAAAAAAAAAAAGTGGATCTGGACCCTTAGTCTATTTTTTTCCTTTGCCAATGGCTGTAAGTTTTGTCAATAAAGGGTACTGGGAAAGATACTGCAGAAGGAAGGGGTTTTTCAGGGCGCCTGGGTGGCTCAGTTGTTAAGCGTCTGCCTTCGGTTCAGGGCGTGATCCCAGAATTCTGGGATTGAGCCCCACATCAGGCTCTTCCGCTGGGAGCCTGCTTCTTCCTCTCCCACTCTGCCTGCTGTTTTCCCTATCTCGCTGGCTGTCTCTCTCTCTCTGTCAAATAAATAAATAAAACCTTAAAAAAAAAAAAAGAAGGAGGGGGCTTTCCATCAGGTTCTGGTGTGCTCATTTGGCAGGACTCTACAGTGCACATAGCCAACAGCAGTCCATTGCCAGCAACTTCCCCTGGCACCCTACTCAGGTGGTTTTGTAGCAGAGTGCCTTCAGTGGAACACCTCCCCCATGAACCACTTTCCCCAGTGCCCTAGAGTATGGAATGTGAGCAAGTTCCAGAGGGCACATTTCCAGCAAATTCCACAGCATGGCAGCAGGGGGACTTCTCTGCCATCAGTGAGCCACAGCTGTGCCTCTGCCCTGAGACCTGGATCTCAGCCCTGGAGCGTATCTTCCTGGAGCGCCCTACCTCAGCCCTAGGGGTAGAGGCTGCTCCTTACACACCTGCTCCTGTGCTCCTTAGAAGCCTCTTTATTTCTTACTAGTGAATCTCTCATTATGCCAATCTCCTATTACACTTAATATTTCTTGATATTAAATCTTCCCTTTCAAATTCTTTTTCCTTTCAAATTACCATGCGGTCTCCCACTTCTAATTGGACACTGACTGACACACCGTGGTTTTCTCTATTTTTATTTTTCCCGAGGCTCATCGATTTTCCTGGATTCTAAAAAATTATGCTGTACTGCTCTCTTATTCCTCTTACTCTGAGACTCTACTTAAACATATGTTAGACTCCTTGATATTGTATCAGAAGTCACAGAGATTTTGTTCATTTTCCCCAGTTCTTTTCTCTCTCTCACTTTATTTTGGATCCTTTCTGTTGCTTTGTCTTCAAGTTCATTGATCTTCTGCAGTGTCTAATCTAATGTTAATCTCATTCAGTCTGTTTGTCTTTGTGGATATTGTATTTTTCACCTCTCAGTTTCATTTGGTTCTTTATCATATCTACCAGTTCTTTCCTCATCTTTTTATGTTTTCTTTTACATCTTTGAGCATACTTAAGATTTATGAACTTTGTCTTAAGATCCTTATCTCCCAATTCCTTTATCTCTGTCGGTTTTGATTCTTTTATACTGATGGATCTTTCTCCTGGGTATCAGGCATATTTTTCCTACTTACTTGCAAGCAGACGGATCTTTTTAATCATTTCCTGGCCACTGTGAATTTCATGTTATTGGGTGTTGGATTTTGTTGTTTTTCTTTAGTATTTGGCTCTGTTATGGAATTTTACTTGCACGTCATCTTGATCTTTTCAAGGCTTGCTTGAGCTTTATCAGGGTGAACCCAGTGCACCGGCTTCAGAGCTAGATTGCCTGGAAACAATATTACGACCTTTCTGAGGATTCTGTCCCAAAGCCCATGTCATACCAGATTTCTTCACCCAGGCTGGTGAGAACCCCAACTTCCCCCGAGACCCATGTGAGCTCTGGGAATCGTTTGGCCCACTGCCTTCTGGTGGCTCTCTTCTTGGCTTATGAAGATCCACCCCCACCTGCACATGCAGACTCAGAGGGAACCCTCTGCAGATCTCCAGAGCTCTCCAGCTCTCCGTCTGTGCGCCGCCCGCCCCCTATCCCCCACTGCCACTGGTACTCTGCCTACAAACTGTGAGCTGCCTCTCCAAACTACAGTGTCTCTCTCCTCCTGTCAGCAAACCACCGGGCCCACTTGTGTTCTCTGTCCTGTGCCACGGCCTAGAGACTGGCCCTCAGCAGTAACCCAGGGCGATTGCAGGACTCACTCCATTGTTTTCCTTCTCTTGGGGTTACAGTCCAGTTTTCTAGGTTTCATGCAAGGAGAACAATTTCCAAAGCATCTGATTCTTCAAGGGCAGAAGTCCTGTGTTAGCTATTATTTTATGCTTTCTTGGGAATTAATAGTGCAAATGCAACCCACACTTAAATTTATTTAAACAGCATACACCAACAGATATTTATTTCCAGGATTATAACAATAATCACAAATCATGTTTCCCATCTAGCAAAGCATCTCTAAAAGAGATATTGGATGTACTCTGTTATTTGTGCAAATGTATTCTTTGCAATTAATACATCTGAATTTTAAAAATTATCCTATAAAGCTTTCATTCATTCACCCAACCACAACTTTTCTAAATGACAGTAATTTTTATGCCTGAAACTTCAACAGCTACATTTGCTACTTGTTGGAGTTCTAAAGGGAAAAAGGCCAGAAGAAAGGACGCTGATGTTTGACAAAGGTGAAATCTGAGAGTTTCACATGTGTGTAATACCAGCTCGTTTTATGGATAGGGGTAGAGGAGCACTTGCCCCAGGCCACATGGCTAATTAGAGACTGTGATGATTCTGACTGCAAGCTCAAACTCTTTCTAAACCATTACATTGTCTACACCGAGTGCTCCTGTTCCTTGCAATGACATTTAGCACTTACAACATGCGTAGAGAAGTGAAGCGTTTATCTTCTGAGACAACTGCTACAGCCCACATAGTCATGCAATGGGGGAGAGCACTGAACTTGGAGCAGCTCACATGCATTCAATGTTATCTTGCCACTGATAAGATCCGCTGCGTGGCCTCTGTTCAGGCCTCAGTTTCCACCTCAAGAACCACATATAACCAGAGAAATGAAATTAAGAATTCCTCATATGTAAAAATACAATACTTTGTCTATTTATGTCTGAGAGTTTTAATCCAATTAAGTTCTAGGAAATAAGGTGTTAGCATCTAAGACTTTCTCTCTCCTCCTCACCCCGTCACTTGACCCTGTTGCTCCTTCAAATATTTGTTGAATTACCTGGCTACTGTCATAAAATATTCACTGATGAGGTCTGATATATGGAGGAATGAATATGCATTATACTGAGTAGGCTTCCTTCTGCCCTCATTTACAGACTAACCAGGAATCTTACCTGTGATGATCTGGCTGGTCAAGAGTTAAAGACTAGTAATTTCTGTTTCAAAAATGACAATACATTCCTTGTCACTTCCTAAATCTGAGTCATTCGTAGCAGCCTGATAGCTGACATTCTAAATAGATCTTTCTCTGTGACGTTTTTTTCCTTCGGACTTATTTTTGCTGTTTCTAAGGAAAGCGTCACAGGAAAGCAATATATATATACATCAACTAAGCAGCCTCACTGGGTAAAGCGTCAATGGAATGAGGTGTTGGCTTGGGAGTAGATCTAAGAGGAGGGGTAGGAAACAGGTGGAAGGTGCAGATAATCGAGGGGGAAGATAGAGAAAAAATTTTGGAAAACTTGACAAAACAAAGCAAAGCTACCAATGCTGAAAAAGGAAGAATTTTGGCATCAGTATAGCCCTACCACAGGAGGAAGTCTAAGGTTTTAACACTGTGCCACAATCTTTCCTACAGTACAAAATTTACAAATGCTATATGTTAGGGGACCTGGGTGGTTCAGTCGGCTGGGCATCTGACTCTTGATTTCTGTTCAGGCCATGATCTCAGGGTCCTGGGACTGAGCCCTGCATTGGGCTCCCCACTCAGCTGGGAGTCTGCTTGGGGATTCTCTTCCCTCTCTCTCCCTCTGCCCCTCCCCCTGCTTGTGCTCCTTCTATCTCTCTCTCTAAATAAATCTTTTTTTAAAATCCTTTAAAAATAAGGTCTCATACAATACAAAGATGGATATTTCTGATATCTTTAGAGAGAAACAATCTAAATGGCCACCAAATCAGGAACAAATGAACAAAATACATGCATAAGATAGAGCACTCTACAACATGCAGAGACAGCAAAAACGTAATATTGGATAAAAAAGGCAAGATAAAATGATACTAACATAATAAATGCATTAATAAAAACATGCAAAAATAATATTATGCTATTTTATATGCATTTTGATGAACTAGAAATCTACACACTATTTGTAGTGATTGCCCCAGAAAAACGGGTCAGGTGGTGGGACTGGTTATGGTGGTCAAAGGAGATGTTAGCTTCATGTTATGTTTCACATCTCTAACAAACAGGGAATGCAACTATGACAGATTTTTTTTAATACTTAACTCTTGGTGGTAAGAAAGTCGGTATTCCTATTTCTGTTATTTAAGCTTTTTGGAAGTTTTAAATTTATCAATTTATTGTCCAAAATAAAAGTAAAGCAAAGAGAGACTCAAAGCCTGAGAATTTAGCGGTGATTTTCAGCAGTTTGTTTGGAGTGGTGATGGAGAGAAGACACTGGAATCATGAGTGGATCAGAGCTGAGTTAATGTGACTTTATATGGTCCCCTTCTCAAGCTGTGGCAGGAGGGATTTTAGGGTGCTGCACACCCTGAAATCTATGGAGGTGAATATATACACACATTTATAACTTATTATATATATATATATATTTACATGTATATATACACATTTATAACTTATTATATATATTTACATGTATATGCACACATTTATAACTTATTATATATATATGTATATATATATATTTACATGTATATGAAACAAAGCTGGTATGCTGAGACATGCACTGTGAACCCCCAAAGAGAACCTTGGCTGAGGGGTTAAAAAACCATTTAAAAACCAACATGTCAGTAGCACGGGATAGGAGTGTTTGTACAATTTACATACTTTAGCAGGGCTCTGTGAAAGAAACTCCAAGAGAAGAAGCAACAGCCAACATTTTTTTGCAGGGGGCTATTTTTATAACGTTAAGATAGTGGTTTAGGACACAGAAATTAGAGACCCTTAGTTGGAGAGAAAGAAAGGTGAGGAGAGGAAGGGAGGAGGAACTACAAATGTCCATCAACAGATGAACAGATAAAGAAGATGTGAGATATACATATAGATATATAGATATATCTATATATCTATGTATATATATATACACACACACACACATATACACACACACACACATACACGCACACAATGGAATATTACTCAGCCATCAGAAAGGATGAAATCTTACCATTTATATCAATGTGGATGGACCTGGAGGGTATTATGCTGAGTGAAATAAGTCAATCAGAGAAAGACAATTTTCATATGGTTTCACTCATATGAAGAGTATAAGAAACAACCCAAAGGATCATAGGAGAAGGGAAGGGAAAATAGAATGGGAAGAAATCAGAGAGGGAGAAAAACCATGAGAGACTCTTAACTATGGGAAGGAAATTGAAGGTTGCTGGAGCGGAGGTAGGTGGGGGGCTGGGATAACTGGGTGATGGATGGGCATTAAGGAGGGCATGTGATGTCATGAGCACTGGGTGTTATATGCAACTGATGAATTACTGAACTCTACATCTGAAACTAATAATGTTCTAATGTTGGCTTATTGAATTTAAATGAATAAATAAATATTCCTAACTTTTCAGAGATCTCCTTTTCAAATTTTATAAGTCATATGTGATATTAATCTCTGATTCTGTGGACCCTATAATAATTTTGTAGACCCCTTGGTAGAGGTTATTTTTCATTATTCCAACCAAGACCTTTCCAGGGAGTGTAAGGCTGAGCAAACAAATCTGGTCCATCCATGACGCAACCTGGCAATGTGGGTGGGACAATATTCACTGTCTTCCTCTGTCACTGTGGGTGCAACATTAATCTGGATATAACCTCTGGCTTTAGGTGTAAGATGATTAGAATAAATGGAAAAACATCTCCATGGAAATTTGTGGCATGAGTTCAGTCGAGACTTCTGTGGACTTAGAAATGGATTAAGAAGGCTTATTTGCCAAATGCTAAGTGGCAAAGCCAGGACTCAAATTAATCTGACTGATTCTAAAACTTGCCCCCCTTCCACCCAACACACAACACTATTTTTAAACATTTCATTTGCTACCCAACATTTCATTTGCTACCCAACACCTCATTCATGCATCCTGAGACCCTCTGTAAAAATTGTCTTTCCATTTTCCAGTTTTAGCGAAAAGAGTCAGGGCAGACCTGGATCTCCTGGACAAATATTTAACTGAAGAAAGGAATCAAATCACCTGGTGTTTGACATCCTGGTGAAGCTGATTCACACATCCCCCCAGCTATCTCCCCAGCACCAGCACGTAGGCCAGTGCCTGACACATAGAGGCACTCAAATGTTGGAAATGGGTGGACACTAATGGCTGTGGGATATTTATTCCTATCCTGTTAGTATAAATTATAAACATAATTCACTTGGAATAATGATGATACCTCCAAGCAGAAGACCAAGATTCAGCTTAAGAGCTGATAATCTCACGAGAGTATCTGAGAGTTTCAGCAAAGTGGTCACTCCCTTAACTTCCCCATCTCAAGGCTAGTGGGCATTTCCAAGTCCTTCAGCTATGGTCTGTGATGCATACCATAGGTAATGAAGTACTTTACTTTCACCTACCTTACCTCATTCAATCATCGCAACTAATCTTTAAGGAGAAAAACATTATTATTCCAATTTTACCAATGACAAACCAAAATGTCCTTGTCAGGACTCAAACTACTCCAAACAAAATGAAACACAAAAAGGTTACCAAAAAAAAAAAAAAAGTTGATTCCAAATAACTGAAATGTCCAGAACTGGATCCAGGTTAAGTTTAGAATTAGTGACTCAAAACTTGTCAGAGCTCTCTCTCATGCGGGCTCTTCCCAGCTCTGCAGACTTCCTTCTCTGCAGGTTAAAATTTAGTCTCAGGTAAGTTCATACCTGGAAACTCAGTTAATACCCTCCTTCTAGCTTATGTTCCTGGAGAACAATAGCTCACTTATTCTTCTTTCCAGGAAACCCCAGCAAAATCCCAGATTGGCCCAGTTTGGGCCATGTGTCCATCCAATCCACCCTGATCACTGTGGCCAATAAACTGAGCATTTAGATCACTCCAGTCCAAGTCATGTTATGGCGGAGGTCAGATATTGCCCACCTGCTTAGGCAGAAGAAAGAAAGTTCCTACAGAAAATTGCTGGGCAGACTAAATGTGACATACTCTCCATAATACCAAAGGTAAAAAATTCAGTTCTGTACACACAATTCTGTAGCCACTAAGAGACTGAGCACCTGAGTGTACAGCACATAAGTATTTACCAAGTAACTAAACAAATACGAGCCTGTGTTCTAACTCCCAAACCCATGTCCCTTCCACTACGTGGGTAGCCTCCTATATTTTCAGCAAAATGCAGATCTACCCCCAAATTCTCAAAATGCATAGGATTCACCATGTGGATTGACATAGAAAACTGAACCATAAAAATGGTCATTCTTGGAAGGGGAGTTAAGATGGCGGAGGAGTAGGGGACCCCTTTTTCAGCCGGTCCCCTGAGTCGAGTTGGATAGGTACCAGACCAGCCTGAACATCCACGGAATCAGCCTGAGATGCAGGAAGATACATCTGGATCTCTACAAATGAACATCTCCAGTGCTGAGTATTGAGGTACGAAGCGGGGAGCCGTGAAACCGCGCACAGATATCGGAAGATAAATGGAAGGGGGAGGGAGCCACCGTGTTTGGGTGCCAGGAAGCGGTAGCCACCTGCACGGGGGGAGCAGGTGGACAAGCGGACAGGCACCGCGAGGGAGCAGACTGAGACCGTGAGCCAGGAGCTCACGCCACCGGGCATCTCACGGAACTCCGGAACTCCAGTGTGCTCACTGGATCCAGACTGAGACCAAGAGCTCTGGGAGCGTGGTGGCAGCTGGCGGCNGGGGGGGGGGGCGGGGGCGGCTGGCTGCTGGCGGTGTTAGAAACACAAAGGACAGAGACGCACCGGCCCTGGAAGCGAGGGCTGGGACGCCGGGTGTGGGGCGCACATCCCAGGGCGCTGCAGGGTTGAGCAGCACCAACAGAATNTGCAGGGTTGAGCAGCACCAACAGAAACAGAGTTAAAGTGGCCAGAACATCAGTGGAGAACGATCCGCGATCCCTCTGTTCTGAGACAGAGGCTGAGATTCAGCCACTGCTGCTCTGACTCTCAGAAGAGGCATAGCAAACCACCAGGGAAAGCCGTCAGAGAACAAAAACCTGGAAATACCAGCTCACAGTGTGCCCATCCCCATCCCCCCTCACAGGGTAAACGGAGACTCTACCCAAACAGGTTTGCCTGAGTATCAGTGCAGCAGGCCCCTCCCCCAGAAAGCAGGTTGAAAAATCAAGAAGCCCACATCCCTAAGATCCCTATAAAACAAGGGCGCATGGCCTGGGTCCCGGTCAATAATTTGGGCGCTGGACAACCACGCAACCTCTCCTTATCAGAAAAACGAGAAGGAGAAATCCCCCCCAGCAAAGAAAAGACAATGAGTCTGTGGCCTCTGCCACAGAACTAATGGATACGGATATAACCAAACTATCAGAAATGGAATTCAGAGTAACAATGGTAAAGATGATGTGTAGACTTGGAAAAAGTATTAACAAAAAGGTTAATGAGGATATAGAATCTCTAAGGGTGGAAATGAGAGCAAATCTGGAAGAAATTAAAAATTCTACGAGCCAAATGCAGTCAAAACTAGAGGCTCTGATGGCCAGGGTGAATGAGGCAGAAGAATGTATCAGCGAATTGGAGGATGAGTTAGTAGAAGAGAAAGCTAGAAAGGAATCTGGACTCAAAAAAATCCACACTCAGGAATGTAGGTTACAGGAGATTACTGACTCAATGAAACATTCCAATGTCAGAATAATCGGCATCCCTGAGGGGGTGGAGAAAAACAGATGTCTAGAAGAGACATTTGANTCATCAGAATGACGAGAAGGAGAAGTCCCCCCCAGCAAAGAAAAGACAATGAGTCTGTGGCCTCTGCCACAGAACTAATGGATACGGATATAACCAAACTATCAGAAATGGAATTCAGAGTAACAATGGTAAAGATGATGTGTAGACTTGGAAAAAGTATTAACAAAAAGGTTAATGAGGATATAGAATCTCTAAGGGTGGAAATGAGAGCAAATCTGGAAGAAATTAAAAATTCTACGAGCCAAATGCAGTCAAAACTAGAGGCTCTGACGGCCAGGGTCACCGAGGCAGAGGAACGCGTTAGCGAATTGGAGGATGGGTTAGTAGAAGAAAAAACGAAAATAGAAGCTGGTCTTAAAAAAATCCACGCCCACGAATGTAGATTACGGGAGATTACTGACTCTATGAAACGATCCAATGTCAGAATCATCGGCATCCCTGAAGGGGTGGAGAAAAACAGNCGTTGCTGAGAATATAGAATCCCTAAGGGCAGAAATGAGAGCGAATCTGACAGAAATTAAAAATTCTATGAGCCAAATGCAGTCAAAACTAGAGGCTCTGATGGCCAGGGTGAATGAGGCAGAAGAATGTATCAGCGAATTGGAGGATGAGTTAGTAGAAGAAAAAACGAAAATAGAAGCTGGTCTTAAAAAAATCCACGCCCACGAATGTAGATTACGGGAGATTACTGACTCTATGAAACGATCCAATGTCAGAATCATCGGCATCCCTGAAGGGGTGGAGAAAAACAGAGGTCTAGAAGAGATATTTGAACAAATTGTAGCTGAAAACTTCCCTAATCTAGCAAGGGAAACAAACATCCGTGTCCAAGAGGCAGAGAGAGCCCCTCCCAAGATCAACCACGACAAACCTACGCCACATCACGTCATAGTGTGATTCGCAAATATTAGATCCAAGGATACAGTACTGAAAGCGGTCAGGGCAAAGAAACTTCTCACGTACCAAGACAAAAGTATCAGAATTACCTCAGACCTGTCTACAGAGACCTGGAATGAGAGAAAGGCTTGGGGGGGCATTTTTAAAGCTCTTTCAGAGAAAAACATGCAGCCAAGGATCCTTTATCCAGCAAGGCTGTCATTCAGAATTGATGGAGAGATAAAGACCTTCCAGAATCGCCAGTCACTGACCAATTTCGTAACCATGAAACCAGCCCTACAGGAGATATTAAGGGGGGCTCTATAAAGGTAAAAAGGCCCCAAGAGTGATACAGAGCAGCAAGTCACAACCGATACAAAGACTTTAAAGAGAAATGGCATCATTAAAATCATATCTGTCAATAATCTCTATCAATCTAAATGGCTTAAACTCTCCCATAAAACGCCACAGGGTTGCAGATTGGATAAAAAGACATGACCCATCCATTTGCTGTCTACAAGAGAGTCATTTTGAACCTAAAGATACATTCAGACTGAAAGTAAAGGGATGGAATACCATATTTCACGCCAATGGACCTCAAAAGAAAGCTGGGGTAGCAATTCTCATATCAGACAGATTGGATTTNGATTGGATTTTCAACTAAAGACTATAGTTAGAGACACAGAAGGGCACTATATTATTCTTAAAGGATGTATCCAACAAGTGGTTATGACAATTATAAATACCTATGCCCCCAGCAGGGGAGCAGCAAGATACACAAGCCAACTCTTAACCACAATAAAGAGACATATAGATAA
>NC_048226.1:34463911-34572817 GCF_002007445.2 Ailuropoda melanoleuca
TTGTGGGACTTCATCAAGATAAAAAGCTTCTGCACAGCCAAGGAAATAGTCAAAAAAACTAAAAGGCAGCCCATNAAGGAAACAGTCAAAAAAACTAAGAGACAGCCCACGGAATGGGAGAATATATTTGCAAAGGACACCACAGATAAAGGACTGGTATCCAAGATCTACAAAGAACTTCTCAAACTCAATACACGAGAAACAAATAAACAAATCATAAAATGGGCAGAAGATATGAACAGACACTTTTCCAATGAAGACATACAAATGGCTAACAGACACATGAAAAAATGTTCAAAATCATTAGCCATCAGGGAAATTCAAATCAAAACCACACTAAGATACCACCTTACGCCAGTTCAAATGGCAAAAATTGACAAGGCAAGACACAACAATTGCTGGAGGGGATGTGGAGAAAGGGGATCCCTCCTACATTGTTGGTGGGAATGCAAGTTGGTACAGCCACTCTGGAAAACAGTGTGGAGGTCCCTTAAAAAGTTAAAAATTGAACTACCCTATGACCCAGCCATTGCACTACTGGGTGTTTACCCCAAAGATACAGACGTAGTAAAGAGAAGGGCCATATGCACCCCAATGTTCATAGCTGCATTGTCCACAATAGCCAAATCATGGAAGGAGCCGAGATGCCCTTCAACAGATGACTGGATTAAGAAGCTGTGGTCCATATATACAATGGAATATTACTCAGCTATCAGAAAGAACGAATTCTCAACATTTGCTGCAACATGGACAGCACTGGAGGAGATAATGCCAAGTGAAATAAGTCAAGCAGAGAAAGACAATTATCATATGATTTCTCTCATCTATGGAACATAAGAACTAGGAAGATCGGTAGGGGAAGAAAGGGATAAAGAAAGAGGGGGGTAATCAGAAGGGGGAATGAAGCATGAGAGACTATGGACTCTGAGAAACAAACTGAGGGCTTCAGAGGGCAGGGGGGTGGGGGAATGGGATAGACTGGTGATGGGTAGTAGGGAGGGCACGTGTTACATGGTGCACTGGGTGTTGTACGCAACTAATGAATCATCGAACTTTACATCAGAAACCAGGGATGTACTGCATGGTGACTAACATAATAAAAAAAATCAAAATTTAAAAAATGGTCATTCTTAGAACAGTCCTACATAATATTGCCCTATTGTCGAATGCTTTCCATTAAGCATGGTTGTAAGGATTTGCTAATTGACCTAATAGTTTGAAAATGCTTCATCTTCTGTGCACTTAGCCAGCCAACATCAGAGGTAATTTCGCTCAACAGGAATGATAGAACATGCTCCCTTAAGAGAGGAGGACCAGGACCATCGTGTTGCTACTATTTCTGCCTTTCATCTATTACGTCTTCTCTCCTTTTCTGATTGATAAGACACTTGATTTGAATTAGTGAGAAAATGAGTGGCTAGCGTCTGTAAAATGTTTTTAAGCCTCCCTTTTACCTTGCAAAAATCCAAATGATTTTTCTTTTTACTTCAAGGAGAAAAAGACAAGCCTAAGAAATATCAAGCAAAGGTGGGGCCATTTGCATTTATGTGCTGACACAAAAGTATTTTTCTAGTGTCAACAAATGGAGAGCTTTATTTTAAATGTTGTTAGACTCTGCCTAAACTGCATTATTCCAGTCTGCTACGCTACGAAAAAAAGGACAGATACTCTTTCTTTATAATCTAGGATTCCCGGGGAAAGATTGAGGCACCCTTTCTGGCTTGGAGGTAAATGTGTGACTTTTCATTAACATTAACGGGAGTGCTTTGAGCTGAAAAGAGCAGACTCCATGTTTTTAAATGCTTGAGTGATGATTCGCACAAAGCTGAAAAAAGCCTTTTTGTCTTAGGCAGCTCTGCCCACTGTTGCGGTGCTGGGATTACGAATCACAGGAGGCTGTCCTTCTAAGACAGTTCATCCACGACAGTCATTTCAGAATGCTCGCGCAGAGAAAGGTGTCATGGCGAAGCAGTGCCAGGGGCCAGGCATGGCTCCTCACTGCCACATCAAGGGACAAGGCTTTCAGGCAACACTCTTACTAGACCCTTGTATAAAGAAAGACTTAAGTGCACTGAAAAACTGCTTAGGGCTGTACCTTTTCTCTGGTAGGTTTAAAGTAGGAGAAAAATAATAGTATTGCTCCTGTCTTTGCAAAGGCTGAAGAAAATCCACTGAAGTATGTGGACACAACAAGTTAATCCTAATCATTTTTTTTTATCCTGTATTGACCACATACACAGAATGACGCTGTTTTCTTATCACTTCTAAATAAGAAAAAAGTATAACTTTATAACCTTCTAAGTAAAATAATTATGGAATGGGAAGAGATATTAATGGCTTTTTAAAGATCCAATAAATCACATAAACTAGTCTTTCCAAGTAATGTTTGCAAGTTGCTAAAGATATGAAGAGAGGGAGAAATGACTGAAATTAATTCTGAAGACAAATCCCCATCAAAATGAGAGATAGTGCACTAGCTTACATTAAATGAAAAATCACTCGTGTGGCATAAAGCGGATAGAATAAATCCATTTTTTAAAAGAATACAAATATGCAGAGGAGACCTGTGTAAAATCAAGCAAAAAAGTGAGTAGAAGACTGGAGGCTGACCAGGGAAGGGATGGGCTCCACCAGAGCACCATGGTGGGCTTGTCCACCCTTTGGTCTTGTGCTGTCTCCCTAGCCAGTAACCCTCAGCCTGGGGACCCCTCTGTTCAAGCAACTCTCCGTGGGCCAGCAGAGGAACGCCCAGTGCCCACCTCCTCTGCTTTGCCTGGGGATGCCTATCTCCAATGCCCTTTTGGATTTGTCCTCTATGGCACGGGTAAGTCTGATTCTGGAGAAAATGGGGAACCTACAGGATTACAGGATGCTAAGGGGGAGCCAAACGGGCCGGGCCCATGCATCCTCTTCGAGAACACTTTTAGAAAACAGAAACAAGGTCAGAAGCTGATAGAACAACCACATGTCCCTTAGTTTTTATCAAGAAGACGCGCCCATCCTGAGTGTATGACCCTGAACAGCTGTGTTGTCAGCAAGTCGAAAAGAAGCGTGATGTGGCTTTAGGATAATGGGAAAGGCCAGCCAGCTGCTGGGTGTTTTCCAGATCACAAATATTTTTACTATGAAATCATGGATTCAGCAAGGATTGCTGAGAAGAGATGGGGGGTGGGGGGAACACACACACACATACACACACACAGGTTATGTTTTACACTTCTGAAAAGATAAGGGAATTTGTATTGAGTTGTTACTGAGGTGTGTTTGTGTCTGGTAGCAAGTTCAGAATCTATTACCTCATCGGGAACTCTGTCAGGCATCCAAAGTGTATGGGAGAAAACATGCTGTGGGAACCTATCAAAGAGACTAAAAACAGTCCTTACTTTCAAGGTCCTTAAATGCTACCTGTGAGGAGCAGACATGGGCCCAATACAATTTTTGAGGGCAATTTACAAGTAAGACATTTAAGGCACACGAGAGAGCTGTTTTCTATTTCTTGGAATCTGTGGAGTAATGTGAAAGGTTTGCAAATGACCCGCCCCACAAAGTAAGCTGAGGGGCAGCAGCTCACTGACAGCTAGACTCATCTGCTGGTCAGACGAGCGACTCATGAGGAGAAGAGCCTGTACAAGCAAGGAGGCAGGCTCAGACCCTGGCTCTCAACGAGGTGGAGCAGGCCCCCGTCCCACCTCATCGGCTTCGCCATCTTGCTTCTCGGCCCTGTGCTGTCTCTGCCCGCACACATCTCTGGGCAACAGGCCTGCCAGCTCCCAGATTCCCCCCTCCCAGACCACCATGAATAACGTGGGGGGCTAATCTCCCAAAACCTCAATCCCCTGTTCAAAATTTTTCTGGACCTTGTTGCTGGCTCTGTATCATTTATTCTCCAGTGTCTCCAGTGCCTATTATGGTGCATGCTACTTACCTGCTCATATGAACTTGCATAATGAATCCATTATCTCCAGTGGATAGACAAAGGTGAAACTTCATAGTCTAGCTCTCAAAGTACTCAGTGTGATTCCTTCACCTGCCTTTTATCATACTATTTCTCCACTTTCTTGCATATATTTAGATTAAACTAAAATGACCCGTCACTAACTCTGTAACCCACCCTCCTCACACCTCTCTTCCTACTGGTCTACGTACCTGGATGCCTTCTCCTCACCTGCCTCTCTAACCTTCCTCTCCAACTTTCAAGTCCTATGCCACCGTCCCCATGAAATAGTCCCTGCTCACCTCAGAATGTTCTTTTTTCCTTTTTTGAACATACACTTTGCACCATCCATCTGGCTATAGAAGATGCTCCGAATTATACTTAGGTGTGTTTCGGGCAAGAAGTGAATTTCCCTTAACACAGGACGTTAATTGACACGCAGTAAGAACTCCGTAAGTATTCATGGAATACGTAAATGTTATACTTGCATGCTGTCACCCTCACTGCCAAGGGAGAAATGTCAGATGTTACCAATCGTTGTTTAATTACAACACTAGAAGAGGAGAAACAAACAGAAGGAGGAGCCTAATTACTGCACTGACTTTGCCCATGTTTCCAAGGCCATCACAGCCATCTTGCATATACCCCTCCTACTGTGCAACAGCCCTTGCATTTGTGGATAGAGATCCCTGTTCACCGAAATAGAAAATCTGCATCAGGACACGCGTGATATTAAAGATAACTATAGACTATATGACAAGCATTAAGTAAAATCATCTTAATGGGCTGGTCTGACCCCAACAACATGTAAACCTTATTTTATTTTATCTTTGGCTTCAAAGGGAGTCTGGCCGTCATCCCAGGAGACATCTCAGTGAGCAGTACCACTTACCCCAATCAGTTAGGGGCCCCTGTCAGTGGGACTGCTCTCTAGAAGGCTCTCCATCTCTTAAAAAAGATCATGCAACAACTAAATGCATCCACGAAAATAATCTCCTTTAGGAATAGTTTCACAGTATTACATAGGGTTCTTGTTAAATATTTCTGATGGGTGAAAGTTGAGAAGCATATAATAATATATTGTTACACAAATTTCACTGGTCCTGACTAGAGAGTGGGCATGGAAACAAATGGAATGTGTACATTGAGAAAACTTACCAATGGTGATACTATCAATTGGGGTTCTGTGATAGAAATGTATAAAGGAACACAATAAGGTAGTGTTCCAATAAGGTAAGGTTAATTAGAGATATGGGAGAATGGAATTAAAAGGACTACTGTTAACTCACACTTGTATTCTGGATCACCTCCCACAAACCGACATCCTGTCCAAGAAGGGACTTGTCCATTGTGTAAGTGAATGGGACTTTCAGTCCCAGGGTGACCCTCAAATCTCCTTGTCACTTAATTCTGTACTCAATGTGCTACTGCAACGAGCCCTGCCCATTTCCTAACTATGCAATTCAGTAATTCAGTAATTGCTCATTTTTTTTTAGAACCTTGTCTAAAGCCCAGCGAAAACAAAGCTACTAAAATTGTAATGTACTAGAACTAGATCGAATTCAGTAGCTTCAGGTTCACAAGAACCAAATGACCATCAATTTTATCTGCTTCAGATTTTCTTGCTAGATAGAGTGTTTTCAGGCAGAAACGGGAAAGTTGTGTTAGCGTTATATATTTGCTTGGTGGATGAAGGGCAACTGAAAATCTACCTCTGTGCAGCCTTATTCGTTGTTTTGCACACCCCAAGATGAAGCAAACAGTCCATGCATTGCAATTGTTTGCCTTTGGTGCTCTATCATTATGAAGAAGTCTGACTTATCAATGTAGATGGCCAATCAAGATTACTTTCATTCACCCATCTGGCCCCAAGAGAGGCCTCATTAATGTGGGCAATGAACAGGCTACAGATGAAACAAATGCCAGCTCTCCACTGGAAGCCAAAGCAATGAGTGTTGATCCTTAGTGAATATAGGAAGTTCTCCAGATAACAATTCCACTTACCTTCACAGAGTTTTCAACTTACTCATCTAAGTGGCTCTTGGAAATTAAATATTCTACTTCCATTTGAGATGACAAACTAAAAATTCTTAACCTAACCATTATCTAGCACACACAATCCTGGAAATTAATTGATTAAAAAATATTGCCCCATGCTACCCAGAGTTCATGTTATTGCCTAGAAGTCTGGTGTGTTGTTAGGGAATGTGGGAGAATAAGAGTCCAGTCAGATTCCAAGCAGAGAGTGACTTTTTCCAACCAGATTTGTGCTAGGTATGACATCCAGCAGGACGCAGTGGAGAATGATATCACCAGAGAGAAAGAAACGCCAAAGAGGACATGGAGAGCACCTACAGGACAGGAGGGGTGGAGAGCTGTGGCTTCACGTGGCCACTTCCACTAAAAAGTCTGTGTGGCAGCCATCATCTCACAAAACATTGTGGCGGGAAGAGAGCCTTCAAGAGAATCTGCTGAGAAAGACTCAGGACTTAATAACTGCACTTTGAACAAGTACATAAGCAAAAATCTAAGAATTATCAGTGTTGAGGAAAAATTTATGAGGAAAAAGGGAATTGGCTTGGAAGAGAACAATCTGCAACACAAGGACAGGATCCAGAGAGGACGACATTTGTTCCTTTTGCCATATTGCTTAAGGACTGATAACACTTCCTTAGTGAGGAGGAACTGCAGATTTGTATCTGAATCCCGTGTCTTCTTTATAGTTTCCTGGGTATAAATAACAAGTAGGACTAACTTTACCAGTTTGGGCATCAAAACTGATCACCTCTTTTTTTAATGTGGCACTTGCAGCTCCACATATCCTTATTCAGAGAAAGTCTAAGTATCCCCTTGGGGAATGCTGTCCACGCAGGTAGCATTTTCATCCCAAAGGAGCCAGTCTGGGCACTTCTGGTTTCTCTCATAGCCTTCAGAGTCACTCACATTCTGCACTGTTATCCAAGAGGGTGAAGGCTGGAGAGATCCAGAGAAGATTCCAGCTTCAGCCCCCAAAATACTGCAGCCAGTCTTAGCCCACAACCCCTAGGCTTTAGTTTTCATTGGATGTCATCAGATCAGCCTGCCTCTCCCATGTGGTGCCTTGCTTTCCTGGGCCTTGGGGTGCCCTTCCCAAGCAATGAACTCCCACAGGTTCCACTAACTTTCAAATTCTCTTGAGAGTCTTAGCTACTTCCCTCCCCAGAAGGACCCTAGCTCTTTTTGGAAATAGTGTCAACTCTACCCCAGAGCTCTGCTTACCAAGAGGAGTTCCCCTTTGTCACACTCCTCTGTACCCACCCTTCCAAGTGAGGCGTACCCAGGTGCCTACATGTGCATCTGTAAGAGGGGGTCCCTCAGCGACTCTGAAACACAAGGAAGTTACCCTTGGGAGCTTGTTTCTCCCTAACCACACAAGAAGTAGGCATAGTCAGCTTTTTAAATTATTTGTCTGCTTCAACAGACAATAACATATAAAATTAAGTAAACCTTTTCACTCTTCATTTCAGAGTATGGCTTCACTCATCCTTCACAAATTATTTCATCATCTTCCTTCAAGTAATTTGATATTCAGGCACCTAGTTGAGGTTGATCCTTCCTAAGGACTACAGCTATTTTCAGTTCCCAGCATGTGGGAAGACGAAACATGATGAGAAACACTTCAGGAGATTTTGCCTTGGGGAGTGATAGTCCTCTCTCAGTATGGGAGTGACTAATATGGCATGTGCCACAGAGGGAGGTCCACGACTATCTGTGTGGAAGCCCAGGGAGAGCCAGTGGGCACAAAACCAATGAGCCTTCCAAAAAGACAAAAGTGAGTGATAAAGAAAAGAAGGAAGGAGACTGTGTTGGGTCGTCCTGTTCCAACAGCCCAGGGCCTTGGGCACTTGTGGTATGAAGTGCCTTCTTCGTCCATGGACACGCAGGCCTGCCAACCATGACAAGGAAAGCACAGAGCCATAAGGATGGTCCATTCCAATCTCAAGAAAGAGTTAATACATATGATAACAAGATAAGGCAATGAAAACACCAGACAATTTTAGTTTTTCAGTCTTTATATTGTACTCAGGGTCATGAAAGCTTCTGTTTGCTACTTTGTCATTGAATATTAAAAGTTAGACCAAACCTACCTCTCAGTGTTTTGACTGAGGAATCAAAGACTGGAATTGGATATCCATCATCTGGGATATGAAATGAGACCTGGGAAAAGCTATGCAGTCTTAGATATGCTGAGAGGCTGAACGCAGAGTTGTGTACATTGCCAAGTCTCCAGAAAGTGTGCAGAATGGGTGGGCAAGCTGAGGTCCCAGGAAGCCCACCCACTTAACACCTGTCACTCCATAAAAGTGGGGATTGCCTTGACCCATTCATCACTATATCCTCATCACCTCACTAATGCCTGGAACTTGTAAGACTGTGCAATCAACAGTGGTTGGACAAGTGACTACATCTTTTATACTATTAAGACAACTGTACTCTAAAAGGGCTTCTTTAATGTCTTAGACATTCCTGTAAGTGATGGAGTAATAATAGCAAACACTTAATTCAGATACTCCCATGAGTGCTAATGTATTAAAAATGAACAACCTAAGATTTAAATCTTGAGATCCAAAGATGAAGAAACTGATACCCAATGAGATTAAGTACAAGGCCCAAGGTCACACGTCACTGGCAGGACTCAGATTCAGAATTCAAATCAAGGAGTCTGGCTTCAGTCTGTGCCTTGAACCTCTAGAACACCTGCCCATCTGACCACCTGACATGATGTGGGCACATAACTTGGAGTCAGTCAAAAACTTTGCTCAGAGAATGATATTATGAATACCACATTGAATCATCTATGATGCTGACCTGTATCTACTACAGCCATTACTTTTCTGTGGGTCTGGCTTCACTGAAATTCTTTGTTCCTTTTGTGACGTCTCCACAGCTCCTTTCATTCATGCACCTGCCCCAGGTGCGTGTTCTTGCTATACATCACTTTCTACATGCAGGCCCTGTTTTCCCTCCAGTTGGCTATGCTGGGGCTTCCTTTCCACACAGCAGCTGGAAGAGATGTGCCATAGCTTCCTATTCCTGCCTCTTCAACCTTACACAGTAATGGTAGGAGCTAATGATTTTGAGGCCAGAATATTGTGCAACTCATTGGAAATATTCTAAAGGAAATCAAAAATACAAATAATTCTTCATCAGATGCAGAGATTTGACCATAGGTACTTGACACATTTTTTTTTCTTTCTGGTCAAAAAAAGGAAAGAAAGTTTCCCTTGGCTAAATGAGAGGACAGAATTAAGAAACTCCACCAATTATGTCATCCTCTCTCGATGGTTTTTAAAAGGTGATTTAGAGAGAAAAAAAGGGAAAAGAAAGTTTCTTCTGGCATCAACATTGTCTGCCTCCTTTGAACTAATTCTTATAGTATAGAAATCACAGTGAGAAAAAATATATTTACTACAAATGTGTGCGAATATAAAAATACAGACCAATTGTCAGTAACCCAGAAGTAAGAAAACTTCTCTGAGAGTAGCACTGAAAATATGTATCATCCTGCTGAAGATGTGTAAGTTAGCAACAACGTATCCTATAGTCTCTATGAGGCTCTGAGAACAGAGGCAGGCAAAGCTGGAACCCAAGGGTCAGAACAACAGTGAGAAATAATAGGTGTAATCAATGTACATAAGATGTTTTTAAATATGTGGTTTTGTGCAAGGACTAGCAGTAATAATGGTCCTAACCTAGGTGTGATATACTGTCCCTTGGAGCTAACTGCTCACCTGCTTCTTGTCCCACTCAACAGAGTACCACTTAGGATGTTTTCTCACACTTACATAAATGAGAAAATCACCTCCTTGGTACTCTGAAGTACTAATTTCTCTTCCTGGGAAGACCAATCTACCCACAAGAAGAACTGTATTTACATGTCCTTTGTGGGAACTTAGAAAATAAAAACATATGGAATTATAGGCTTCTCTTACCTGGTCTCTGTTTTTCCCAGACTGCTTCACATTTCTGGTTACGGGTGAAGGCTGAGCTTGGCCATCTTGACTACTGAGCCTCAGAACAGAGGCAAATTCCTTTCTGCAAAGCCATCGCAAAACACTTCCCTAGACTTGCGTGTGAATTTTTTTTAATAGTGCCTCAAATATATTTATTGAATATTTGGAACCATTTCATCTGACAATAATTTCTAAGTATGAGTAGAAAAAGGGGGAAAGAAATCACGTATATTACAAGAGTTTTTTGTATTAAGATCATTTCATTCAAATGAGATTTGTTCAAAAAAAGTATTCATAAGGAAATTTATTTAATATGACTGAAATTTCAAGGGATCAATTTTCATCTCAGTCTTGTGCTACAATAATACTATAGATCTCCTTTATGCCATAAAGAAGCATCTTTATGTTATAAAAGATAAAATGTTTTTCATGCAATATATAGACTTTAATCTGCATTTTAAGAAAATCCCTTTGGGCCAGATTCTAATACAATTTCACAGGAAAATTCCTATTGAGGCTGACTGAATTCCAATATAATTTGAAAGCAATTAAAGTTTATCAAAGGAATTATGCAGTAGAATTATTCTGGAAATGAATCAGGCTCAAAGGCAGTAAAACAAGCATATTAGGTCTTTGGAGCAGCTCTAAGAAATTTCTTCAGTTCTATTGACTCACTAAAACTATAGTGTTCCAGTGGAGGGCGGGAGGACAAAAGCCTTATAAGGCAGTTTACACAGAGTCACTTAAGTTTCAGAAACTGAAAAGCTTCTTAAAACTTGATAATGTCATTTCCAAATGGGCATTCCTATACAACCTGAAGTATAAAACTTCTAGTATGCTTTAATAAAAAACATAATCTAACCCTGAGAAACACAAAATTTCCAATTTAAAATCCCTTCTTATGTGTTGTTCTTATCTTTCTTGAAAATGTCTAAAGGGTCATATTTCACTGCCTCACTACCTCAGTGAGTGCCAGTTGAGTGTTTCACACGAAAGTAGCACCGGAAACAACTCTAAACAAAGGAAGGGAACATAGAAAGGAAGGAAAGAATGTTTCCCCATGCATATCCTTAGGGGTCGCATTACATCATCGGTGTACAATACTTCATCTTTTTCATAACATTCTATACTATAAATTAAATTTAATTAATTAAATATAGGTTGCTTTTCATCATAGGAATATTCACTATATTAATATGTTCTAAGAGAAGTGAATAGATTCTAAGGAAAACGAGATTTATCAGGAGTCTATTTATGTACATGCCACCTCGGGATTTAGTTTGTAAAGACTTGAAAATCATCAGCACATGTTAGTTAATTGCTTTTAATTAGTTGGTTAAATAGAGAAATAAGATCTCAGGGTAATTAATTCCATAAGTTAATGACTAATATTGTTATGTCAAGGTCATTTTCATTTTAAGAAATTTTACCAAAAACCATGAGTCTACTACCCTCAATCACAATGATGATATTTGACACAAAAGTCTGGAAAATATGCTCACTCAAGTGAAAATTCCAAAAGGGAAATGAAAGCCAGACATTTCAAGTTAATACACTATCTTAAATGAGAGAAAATTATATCCAGAATGACAACATGTAGAGCTTCACAGAATTACTCCCCAGCAAAACCACCATAACTGACAGAATTGGAAAAAAAGAAGAAATTTAAAAGTCTGAAATTTTTTCTAAGGACATACAGCAAAAGAAGAAACACTTATTCAAGAAAATCTCCTAAAGCTCAGTAAGAACAGTAAGAGTATTTGGAATTTGAGCCATAAACCCACTCCTTCCCTTCCACTAGTCCAGGCTTACCACAATTAGATCTCCACTCTTGGTGGGGATAACCAAGAAGATAGGGATCCCCTCAATTCCCAATCCAGGGATACTAAAAAGGTTGCAGAGGCTAAGCCCTTGAGGACTATAGGCCCCTTTATTCCAAAGCCCCCACTCACAGAGCAGAGGTTCTACGCCAAGTAGAGCAAGCTGAGAATACTGGGGCCTTGATCACCTTTGCTCCAGCTCACTCATAACAGGGGTAGTTCCATCCTGGGAGAGGCAAGCCACAAAGATCTGTGGCTACTGCCCCTACCCAGAGCCCTATTTGCAAAGCTGGAGTGTTACTCCATAAGAAGCAAGCCACTGACCCCATCCACAGCTCAAGAGCTGTGACTTAAAGACTTTGCCTAGGGCAAGAGGCAGGTGGTAAGAGCAAAAAGCACCAAAACTTTCTCTAAAAGAACTAATTTTATTAGTAACAGAGTGTAGGGAAGTTCAAGCCTGAGGCTGCTCTGGAAAACAATGGAGATTTTGATGGCAAGTAATTAAGAGAATATTAACTCTATGAGGGTAACAAATTAAATCACTAGCTAGTTTATCAGACAGAACCATGAAAAGAGACAGCCAAGAACCCTCCTAGGATCAGACCAAATCTCACAGCTGGCCTCAAAACCATTCCAGCAAAGGGGTCCAAATTTAATTGAACCAGATGTGGACATTTTTTGTCTCAGGGCATTATCAAAAACAATGAAGCAATCAGCCAGGAATTAGTGGACCTAACAGCTAGGGTGTGAGGCAAAGAGCTTAGCAGAGACGTCAAGGAAAGAGACCACCCAGGAGAGTCCTGTTACATCACTGTCATCCCAGGATTCCTGTGCACATGCCCAGAATTGCAGTTCTCTAAGGAGCCACATCATAGGCTTTACAGTGCATGGAGTAATAGATGTGATAAAAAATAGTCCAGTCAAGTCATTAAACAAAGAAACAAAGCAAATAACAACAAAAACAAGCAGGGGGTGGAGTGGGTAGAAATGGGAGAAAATGAGCAGAGGATCAGAGAAATATTGGATATTATCAAGTGCCCTAACAAGGGGCGCCTGGGTGGCTCAGTCAGTTAAGCATCTGTCCTCAGCTCAGGTCATGATCTCAGGGTCCTGGGATCAAGTCCCATACTGGGCTCCCTGCTCAGTGGGGAGTCTGCTTCTCCTTCTGCCCTTCCTTCCTGCTCTGGCTCTCGTGCACGCATGCTCTCTCTCTCTCAAATAAATAAAATCTTTAAAAAAAAAAAAAGTGTCCTAACATTTGCATAATGGAAGTACCAGAAGGAGAAGAGAGAGGCAGAAAAAAATATTTAAAGAAGGAATGACCAAAAATATCCAGATTTGATGAATATTAATCTACATATCTAAGAAGCACAACAAACTCCAAGTAGGATAAACACAAACAGATCTACACCCAGACACATCATAGTAAGAATGGGTAGGAGAGGGGAGGTAACAGGAAGGACAGGAAAAAAAAAGAAGAAGAAGAATTTGATAGCAGCAACGTAAAAATGATTTGTCATGTAGAAAGGAACCCCACTAAGTTTAATGGCTGACATCTCATGAGAAACAATGGAAATAGTGGAGGCCAAAAGGCAGTAAGATATCATATTCAAAGTGCTAAAAGAAAAAAAAACTGTCAATCAAGAATCTTATATACAACAACTATCTTTCACACATAAAGATAAAATAAATATATTCCCACATAAACAAAAAGAATTTATTGCTAGTACACTTGCCTTACATGAAATTCTTCAGCCTGAAACCAAGCGACCCCTGACAGTAATATGAATCCATACCAAAAACCAAAGAGCACTAGTAAAAGTAATTATGTAATTATAAAAGATAGTATAAGTGCATATTTCTTCCATCTCTTATTTAAAAAGCAATTGTATAAAACAGTATTATATAACTGTACTATTAGGCTTAGAATTTATAGAAATGCAACATATTTGACAATAATAACATATAAGAGGTAGGTGAAAACGGAGTAAGAAAATGGAGTAAGAAAATTACACAGATAGCAAGGTGAACCCACAAGGCCAAATTAAAAGAACCAGAAATGAAAAATAAGAAGGCTAATATAAGAAATTCTATAAGTAAGAAATTCTATTTGTCCTTTCTTTGCTTAGCTTCTTTAACAGACAAACAACTCTATAAAATAATGATTACAACAATATATTGTTGGGTTTGTAGGAAATAGATATGGAATATATAATAATAACACAAAAAGGAAGAAGAGTGAATAAAGAAATATAAAGTTAATATTTCTGATAGCACTGTAATTAAGTTAGTATAAATCTGAAGATTCTGATTAATTGCATGTATGATCTATGGGGCACCTCAGTGGCTCATTTGGTTAAGTCTTGGTTTTGGCTCAAGAAGTGATCTCAGGGTTATGGGAATGAGCTCCATGTCAGGCTCCAAGTTCAGCATGGGGTCTGCTTGGAATTCTCACTGTCCCTCTTCCTCTGCCCCTCCCCCTACTCATGTTCTCCAAATAAATAAATAAATGCATAAACTTAAAAAAAAAAAAGCCCTAAACACGTATACAGTAAGCTCTAGAGCAGCCACTAAGAAAATAAAATCCAAAGAAAGTAAAAGAAAAAAATCATTAGAGCAATTTAAATAGTACAATGGGAAATATTCATTTAATGCAAAAGAAAGCAACAAAGGAGGGACAGAAGAGCAACAAAGACATGAGACATGTAGGAAACAAGAAGTAAAGTGGCAGGCATAAATCCAACTATATCAACAATAACACTAAACATGAATGGGTTAAACAATCAAAAGTCAGGCTGGATGAAAAAACAAGATCCAACTTTAAGTTGTCTACAGGAGACACACTTTCAATTCAAAAATACAAATACACTGAAAGTGAAAGAATGAAAAAGACATACCATGCAAATAGAAAGTTGCAATGGCTATACTAACATCTTACAAGGTACTTTTTAAAGCAAAAAAAAAAAAAATGTTTCTAGAGATAAAGAAGGACATTTTATAATAATATAAGAACTCCTTCAGAAAGATATGAAAATTATAAACATATATGCATATGAGCCCAAAAAGCCTCAAGAAAAAGTTGACAGAAATGAAAAGAAAAATAGATAATTCAATAATAGTTGGAGCCATCAATATCCTATTTTTAATAATAGAAGTAAGAAGATCAACAAAATAGAGTAATTGAACAACATCATAAACCAACCAGACCTAACAGACATCTACAGAACAACAGCAGAATACACATTCTTCTCAAGTGCACAAAGAACAATCTCCCGGATAAACCATATGCTAGGCCATAAAACAAGCCTCAATAGATTTAAAAGGATTGAAAACATGCCAAGTTAGTCCTCTGACCACAATGGAGGGAAATTACGTATCAATAACAGAAATTTGGGAATTCATAAGTATGTGGGAATTAACCAACACACACGTAAATAATCATTAAGTCAAAGAAGAAATCACAAGGCAAATTAGAAAATACTTTGAGAAAAAGAAAGCAAAAACATAGCAAACAAAACTTATAAGATGCAGCAGAAAGTAATGCTTTGAGAAAATTTCATAACTGTAAATGGCTTTATTTAAAAAAAAAATCTCAAACCAATAACCTAATCTTCCACCTTAAGACACTAGAAAAATCACAAACCAAACCCAAAGCAAGCAGAAAGGAAAGAAATAAAGATTAGAGAAGAACTTAATGAAATAGAGAATAGAAACACAGTAGAGACAACCAACAAAACCAATGCTGGTTCTTTGGAAGGAGTGACACTACGGGCAAGCCTTTAGCTTGACTAACCAACAACAAGGAAAAAGACTCAAATTATCTTAATTGACAAGCCTTCTGAAGATGATATAACTTTACACACCATCAGGTACATTAATTACCATGAGTCAGAGACGCTTTCAGATGTGTAAGCTACGTGAAAAAGCACCTCAGTTTGTTGCTTTTTTTTTTTTCCTGTTAGGTAAACAAATCCACCCTAAATTACATTTCAAGACCCGTGAAATTTGTCATTTATCCCAAGTTAACCCCCCCCCACACACACACACACATTTTTGCTTTGGAAGGCTCCTTCCTCAATTTCAGGGCCCATGACATACCTTTTACTTTTCTTGCCCACGACACACCGTCAAAGCAATATAGATTTGAGATCAGTTATTTACATTTGTGTTGATTTACAAATTACACTTTCAAATTCATTCCTACATAAGCATCACTCTCACCAGTATTCATATTCGGAGTCTGAGGTACCGAAGTGTGGAAGGAAGAAAGGGTTTCCTGTATTAAAGATTAGTAAGCCTTCACACAACCTCACCAAAGGATACACCACGAGTGGAATCAAGTAGTTCATGTCAGTCTTTTGACCCAAAAAATAGACGGTAAATAAATTTGATTGCTTCAATTAAAAAACATGGGATGGAAAAATATAGGCAAGTAGGTATTTCCCTAAAGGTCATTTGAATTGTTATGCTTGTCTTGTGTATTTCAGAGACAGTTGGTTGGAGACTACAGGAGGCACCGGAAATTAAATCCCAGACCAACCTCTGACTGCTCAGTACCAAGCACATGGGGGCAGAGGCCGGCGCCTACACCCTGCTTTCAGGCCCGAACACGGGCTCTACCAAAAGAGTGCCAGGGCGCCTTTTGACTGGCTTCTCATCCACAAGAAAATGAAATCTTTGGAGGTCATCTTTGAACGTCAACTACAAATGAGGCGACACCTACGACCAATGTTCGGCACGTGTGTGGCCTGTTCCAGTCTAGGAGAAAGAAGTCTTCAAATATGATACAGTTTTTGCAACCATGCTTTGCCATTTGTTCATTTTTGCATACAAGAAACTACAGAAAGGAAGAAGAACCCAGGGCTTCTCTCTGCTTCTCAGAGGCTCTGCCCGATGCTGCCCTCCTATGGTCCGGGGCTCAGGGCAACCCCTAACCTTCGCAAGCCCCCCCCCCTTCCCTCACTCTGCTGTCACACCCGTCCTTTCTCTCCCTGCACAAGGCTCTACCAGGATCTTCCTTTGCAGTCATTTTCAGGGATTCTCGGTGTGATTTTTATTTGTATTTAATGCTCTCATTATCACACAACACAACACAACACATCTAAAGTCTCACAACACATACTTCTTGCACCTGCATGACTTCTAACTTAGATATTTTGCATCCCCAAATCCCTCCAAATTAGGACTATGAAGTCTTTAGTTTCATAACAATAATTATAACAACAAATAACATTTATTAAGTACTTGCTTTGTGCCAGGCACTCTACTGCTTTACATAAATTTTATCTCATTCTGTCACATCTAACTGCTTCTAAGCATATGCTTACATTCGCCAGTAGCACTTAAAATTAATTAAAATAAAGATATTGTTGATTATCTTGGAAAGCAACGGCTCAATATACTAAAGTAAAATCCATAGAATAAAATATTTTAAGGTCTTAGAAAATGTACAACACTAAATTATTATAGACTACTATTAAATTTATGTTTCTATCATGGAAAATAAAGCTATTTCTGGTATGTTATACCCAAGTAATTTTTATCCCATTTTTATGCCTTTCTCAAACTCCTAGAAACCAGAGCTTCTAATCTGTCAAATAAATACAATTAGATTCATACATTCAATTTGATTCTTTGAGAAATATATAAAGTGATTTTGTTCTTGCATTAACTCCCAAATTGTTTTGCATAATAACCAGCCTGACATTAATTGTGGTATGAGGACTGAAAAGCAACATGAGATATGACTTTTACTAATCCTTCACATTCCATTTGCAAGCCGTATGCTGCTCCTGTTCAAAACTCTTCTTTATTATCAAGAATTATTCCCCGAATGAGTGCATTTTTCTCTTGGAGACAGGAAATGAAGGATCGCTAACACTGGGAAGGTCTTTTTCCTGACTCAGTATTAATACATGATATATATTCATATTAATAACAACTCTGAAAACTAGTTCCGTTTCTTCTACACATAAGCAATAAACAGTATGTGCAAAAAATCTGAATCCTAGCAGCCGTGGTGTGGGTATACAGTATCGGGTTTCTTTTGAATGTACAGCCATTTCTAACATTTCATTAGTGCATGTGAACAGGCAACGGTCACAGATGTCCATCAAAGCTGGATTAGATGAAGACAGACAATGCAGGCTTTGAGGACAAACTGAAGCTGCAGGTCCAAAGTTTCCGTTTCTCGTTGAAGGGCACTGTAGAATCATTGTCTTCCTCCTCGAGGCAAAAAGAATGAATCAATTATGTTACTGACATCCTTCCACAGCTGACTGAAAAGTCTTTTTTGCAGTCCAACAAGAGACAGTGAAAACTCAAGATTTCATAAGAAAATGTGGAAATTTCAAAAATATCTTCACGCTCGAGTTTGTCTCTCTGCACTCTTTCCATAAAGTCTACCATCATTTTATTTCTGTGGCCAAATCTAATGCAAAATTTCACAGAAGTTAAGTTTTTTCACCTGAAGTAAATGTTTCAACTGCTAAACCAAAAATTTCTGAAACATGTTTCATAATAAAGTTCAGCTTTAAGTTATTGTTAACTTACATTAATTTCATGTATATTAATCGCAGATGATAGCTGATTGCATCCAAAGACCACTTCTTGCTAGCCCCCAAAGAACTTTGCAATTCTATTAAATAAATGGATAATAATAAATACAAAATAATACATGAAACAATAGGCTTTTTTGAGATCATGATTTCCCATTTAGGAAAACAACATCAGCTAAGATTTTAGTTCAGTAACATCTACTCGTGTTGCCAGCGATGGGAGTGGCGAAAGCAACTTTCATATAGTTGCTGCACGTTAACTGGTCCACTCTTTTGGACAAAAATACCTATTAAAATTCAGATGCATATACTTTCTGACTTGAAATTATATTCCTAGCAGCTTATTGTACAGATATAACCATCCAATCATATGAAGTTTTTATGTTAGGATAGTCACTGCAGCAATTAAATGACTTCCTTCCTTAATAAAGTAGGACACGACAGAGTACTTGAAAAATGTCCACATATGCCATATGTGTATGGATATGTTGTACATACTCACATACATGTGTCTGCCCATGTATGCATGTGTACATAAAGATACGTGCAATTTCTGGAACAATTTATCAGAAAGTATTTGTAATGTGGGGTATATTTTTCAAAGAAGATATTGAGTCCTAATCAAATCTTTAAGATCTCAGATAGAACTTCAAAGGTAAAATAGGACTTTGTGTATATATTTGACAATTATAACCCAGCAAATTGTAAGTCAAAGTGACTCATATGAAACTGATGATCAAAATTGTGAAGCCACAGCATTTTAGAGCTAAAAGGAGCCTAAAGTTCATGATGTATACATTTTTTGCAAAAGAAAAATAACCTGGAGTCCCCCATTTCCTAAAATGTGTTCCATGTAAGTAAAAATTAGTTGGAAAAATGAATCCATGTTTAAAAAAAAAAACTGAAAACTCTGGTTAAATACAGCAATATATGGTTCTTCTATACAAAATCACCTCAGAGTCTCTAACATGCTAATGTGCACTATAAATCTCCAAAAGGAGGTTATTATATCCAGGATTCTCCAAATTTGTAGACAATCAGCTCTTGACTTAACAAACACCTTAATGGGTATCTTAATGGCTCCGCAGAACACATTTGGAAAAGGCCAGTCTACAGGAATATATATTCCAAGTTTATCAAGTAATGAAATTTCATTTTAAGAATATATGAAGCCATTCTAAAAACTAAACTACAGTGGTCCAAAATACCAATTAAACAAAAGATAGTTAATATGTGATCTCCCTAATCATACAAATTCAGGTCTTAACACAAAGCATTTTAACACTGAGCGTTCATACTTCCAGAGTGTAACAGATGCACGTGCCCATTGGTGTCTCGTTCATTTTGAAGTTCTAAGGGTCTGATGTAAATGGTTTTCAAAAGATGCCAAGTGAATTCTAATCTACCAGAGTGTGGGCTCTTCCTGGTAAATTTAGGTACTCACTCTGCTAAAATCTCCCTCAAGAAGAATCTAAAGATAATAATGCCCCCTGCTTGCTGAGCTTTTTCTCCTCTACAAGGCACTGGGAGGATGATCTTTGTCAGCTCCCCCAGGGACAGATGCTTGATGTTGTTCACTGCAGCAACCACTTACCTGGGAAAATATTTCAATTGATCACAATCTGGGGTATGGATTTGGAATCAGGGAGACCAAGGTTCCAATCCCAGCTCTGCCACAAACTTGCTGTGAGATTTTAGGCAATCAACTTGCCCTTTCTGAGCTTCAAATAGCAGAGCCAGATGGAAACTTCACAGGGTTGTGTGACAATGTAGTAGGACAACAGATAAAAAGGTGAACAACAGTGAGTCCCAGGCACATAATCAAGCTACTAGTGAGGATTTTGGTTGATTCTACAGACACTAGCTGAAAATTGAACTACACTATGGTCTATTATTTTTCATAGCATGTGTTCAAAATTTACTTTTCAGAATTTCAGAGAAAGTTTTCACGGAAGGAAATTACACTTCATCTCATTTGCACTGTGTTCCCAAGGTCCAATGCAATATCTGGCTCATGGCAAACACTCCAAGAAAATTCAAGTGTGTGTACTTGCATGAGTGTGGTGTATGTGTATGTGTGTGTGTGTGTGTGTGTGTGTGTACATACATAAAAAAGTATAACAAAATGACAGGGGAAACTTTATTATATAATTTTATTTAATTTTTAAAATTTTATCAAAATTACACATTCACATAAAAGGTTAAATAGTTCTAGAATGTTTATGAAAACTAGCAGGTCCCTGTCTCTTACACCACCAATTTCCTCAACTCTTTCAACTGATTATTTTATTAACACCACAGAGCTAAATAATGTGATTGTACACTCCTTTTCAGTTTTTAGTATTGTCTCTTGACTTTCCCCATGGAGAATGAAGATGTGACCCTCTTTCCTCCTGTCAGAGACCACCCCCCCACATACACACACATACCACCCACATACATATAAACTCTTTCCTCACTCCATCCTTACAATACCATTCTATAGTAATTTTGGCTGGGTCAGTTTCTATCCTTTTTATTATTGTGATGATAAATCTTATCCAGAGCTGAATTATGTGTATTAATGTATCATTTTTTTCCCTGCACTTCTTTTTCCCCTCTGGAGTGGATAGCTATAATTATCTTGGGTTTTTTCCACCTTGATTTTCTAGGTACTCAGTCCAAAGCTACCTCCCAACCGTCTGACTCTCAAGAAGTTAAAGACATATCATGCAGTCCACCAATTTCATCTTCCTGGAGAAAGTTCTAGAACCTTCTCATTTGCTCACATCTGGACTCACCACCTCCATCCCTACAACTCCACTTCACAATCATTCTGGGTGTCTCCTTTGCTCGATCTCCTGTTTCCCAAATCCCCTATCTGTTTTCTCCATTTTGGTGAAGCACATCTTCAAGTAGTTTCCTAGGAAATTATTTTCAATGATCTTGATATTTAAAAATGACTACTTGAAGTGTGGGTAAAAAATTCTAGGTGAGTTGTAATTTTCCCTCAGAATTCATGCTTGACGTTTAGCTTCCAGCGTTGCTCTTTATTAGTCTGATGTTCAAATTCCAGGTTCCTTCAGTGTTTTTTCTCTCTGAAATTCGTCCCTCAGTGTCTAGAAATAACACAATGATAGTGCCTTGCTGTGAGGGCATGTTGATCAACTGTGCTGGAAATTCAATGGGTCCTTTCAAACTGCAAGTGTATGTCCATGAATCCTAAGAAAATGTTTAAGTGATTTTGTTGCTGTTTCCTCTCCCCCATTTTCTCTGTTCTCTCTCTCGTTTTCCTGTTATTCGGATAATGGACTTCCTGCGTTGGTTTGCCAATTTTCTTATTCATCTCCTGTTTTTGCTCTACATTCTAAGAAATTTCAGTTCTGCCTTCTGATTCTACTACAGAAGTTTTCATTCCTGCTATCATGTTTTCCACCTCCAAAAGCTTTTTAGAATATTCCTTTTCTTCACAGCATCCAATTCCCATTTCATGGTTGCAATTTCTTCCCTTACCTCTCTGAAGGTATGAATGATCCCTTTTTTGAACTTTTTCTAAGTATTCATTTCTTATGTCTTGCCTTCTTCTATTTGTTTTGGGCTCTTATGTAATATACACCTTCTTCAAATGTCCTTAACTGTTCATACCCAAGAATGGGAACAACCGCTAGAAAAAAAAAAAAAAAAGACAAAACAAAAAGACAAAAACAAAACAAAAACAAAAACAAAAAACCAGAGTGGAATCTCTGAGCACACAGAGCCTGCCTTCACCTTCAGTCCTGCCTTCACCACAGAGTGTACCAGCTGGGCCATCTCATTAAAGAAGTTGCTGCGGTTGCTCAGATTCTCCAGAAAGTCCCTCCCCGCCCCGTCTAGAGAGTAGAGGCCTTTCTGCCGTGTCCTGGAGGCCAAGTGGGGGAGGGGAGAACATAAGGCGTGAGGGTATTATTTAATTACCCTATTTTACCCTAATACTCAATTGCACCTAGGTCCGCTAATAGGGAGATTCTCTCTTCATCAGCTTTTAACCACTACACAGGATCTCAGCCTCCTCTCACTCCAACATCTAGAGATTATCTGTTACCACCAATTCCTGAGACTTTGAGAGATTGTCACGTAAACAGGCTTGTTCCTCACATCTGCTAAGTCTGTTACCTCACAACCATCTGCTTCCAGCTTCCAAAATATTTTTGCTGCTGTCCCTTTTGTTTTCTCTATCCTTGTAGGTTTGTGCACTTAAAAAAAACAAAAAAACAAAAAACCTTTCCTGTTATTTTAATGCAATTTGTGGTAGAAACAAAATTAATTGCCTATGTTCAGTGGATTTATCATTATTTGATATAAAAGTTCTTTTTTATATATTTGTGTATTTTCTCAAGTTTCTACCATAACTATATTACTTGATAATCAGAATATATTTTTATTCAGAAAAACCATATAAAGAAATGATACTTTCATTATACAAAGGCAATTAGACTGACTTGCTCCCCTTTGGGACTTCTTCCAAATACCCATTTATGTGTATATAAAAAATAAGAAAGCTTAACTCTAAAAAAGAACGTTCTATCATACGATGACCACTGTTCATAACAAGACCCCGAAGTATGGCCATATCCTAAGAAGTCCTCTAAATCATCTGTTATTTCAGCATAATTTTAACAGATGCTATCTTTCACATGTGAGTATTTCTGAACTTTAAATTACCTTCTATGAAGAGACTCTAGGGAATGAGTGCAAATCAAATCACTACTGGGAGAATTTCCTGAAAAGCTAACAAAAATAAACAAGCACGTAAAATTAAAAGAAATAATAATAAAATAATAGAAAGGCACGCGCGCACACGTGCCCTACTTCTCAGAGGCCACCGCAGGTCCCAGGGCTCACCTAAGTGCTGGTCTGGCTCAGCTCACTGATAATACATTAAAGTTTCCCTCCCTAAGTAGGATAATTCAGGGTAAAATCTCCAAAATAAGAATCTTTTAAGAGATAGGGATGGGGGTGCCTGGGTGGCTCAGTCGGTTAAGCATCTGCCTTCAGCTCAGGTCATGATCCCAGGGTCCTGGGATGGAGCCCGGCATCAGCCTCCCTGCTCAGCTGGAAGTCTGCTTCTCCCTCTGCCCCTCCCTTTGCCTCTCCCCCTGCTTGTGCTCTCTCTCTCAAATAAATAAAATCTTTAAAAAAAAAAAAAAGAAAGAAATAGTGATATGTTAGACATGAGGATTCTCTCTTTCAGAATGGTCTTTTGTCCTGTACATTAATTAGAAGAACACTTTCTTGGGGGAGTTTTCACATGCTGCTTTAATTTGGAGTTAGCCCTGTACCTGATTTACTCCCAACAGAAGGCTGTAAGCCCCTTTGGGGAGAGTCTATGTATGTCTGATGATGTTTTCATTTTCACACGGCCCCTAGAATACCATCATACACAAACCAAAAGGCTAAAAATAAATGTCCTTCCATGACAAACAAGGACGCATGGCCACCTTTTTTCTCCCCAACATACCCACTAATAACAGCATCAGGTCATGAGGAAGGAAATAAAGAGAGAAAGGAGGAAGAGAAAAGAAGAGGTCAGGGGTGTCCAATGCATTTGAAGATTCAAAGAAAAGAGTGTGAGGAAAATGCCACTGTGTTTGGAAAGAGAAGTCAAAGCGTATCAGAAATAAGAAAGGGGTGCCAGATTATTTAACATTATTCTGGAAGTACTATATGGTGCAGTAAGTATTGAAATTAGAAAGGAGGCGATTGTCATTATTTACATAATGTGATCATGGTCTGTTTAGAAAATTCAAAATAATCAGCTAAAATGTTACTGGAAACTATGTGAAAGGTCAGTTAAGAAAGCCAAGGACAAACCTAAGCAACTGTTTGTTCAATGAAGAAATATTAACCCATAGAAAAATATAATGGAAAATGACGCTAATCAGAATCGATAATGACAGCAGTAACAATAATAGGAAAAAAAAAAAAAGAAAAACAATAATAGTAATAGTTCACATTTGTTGAACGCTAACCCTCTGCTAAGCACCGTGCTGTGCATTTTACCTTATTTCATTTCGTCCTCACAGCATCTCTACGAGGTAATACCTTAGTATATTTACCCCATGGATGAGGACACTGAGGCTGACAGAGTATCATTAATTTGCCCCAGCTGTGCAGCAGGAGGCGGGGCCGTGTTCCCCGTCCAGCCACACCCAAGGCTGACTCTAGAACCCAAATGCACACCCTGTAATAAGTCTAGTGAGGAGAGAACCATCCAACGAATGAAGAACATAGAAACTTTACCAAGCACCGACCTTTGCATTGTTCCTTGATAGAAAAATTCGACACCAATTCTCCTTAAATTACTCTATATATTCAATGCAATCCAGATGAAATATTCTAGCAAGATTTTTTTTCTTTTTCTTTTCTCAAACTCTTTCTCACACCCCCTCTTTGTTTTACTTTTTTATTTCGACCCTTCTGATAAAATGATCCTACAGCTTCTCTGGAAGAATTAAGCATGTGAAAATAGCCAGGAAAATTCTGCAGAAGGGACCAGGTAAGGGATCTTATCCTACCAAACACTGAAACTGACACTAAAGCCACAAACTTTGTGAGCAACGCTCATAAGTAGGCAGGTTGATGGAACAGGAGAGGGACTTCAGGAATAGCACCAAGCAGTCACGGGATTTAATGTTGTAACATATTTTTATCCTTTTTAGTCAGATGGGCATGGATGAAAAATCTGAAAATAGCTAATGGTGGTGAAGGTGAGGAGAACTGTGGTTAGTGGAAGCATAAACGGATACAACTCCTGGAAAGAGCAATCTGCATACATATATACTAATAATTGAAACTCTCTGACCCAGGAATCTCATTACTAAGAATTTTTTAAGGAAACATGCATAAATCAACCACAATATCATTGAGGATAGCAAAATACTGTGAATAACCTACCTGAATAATAACAGAGGAATAGCTCAATAAAATTTTGGTACATACTTAAAGGTAACTTATTTAAAAGGTAATCATTCAGAAGTATGGCATATATCTACTCAATGGCATAAAAAGATATATTATCAAGCAGATAGAAAAATACAAAAATAGCCTGGGGCACCTGCCTGGCTCAATTGGTAGAGCATGCATGCAACTCTTGATCTCGGGGTTATGAGCTCAAGTCCTACAGTGGATATAGAGCCTACCTAAAAAAAAAAAAAAAAAAAATCCTGTGGGGCGCCTGCCCAGCTCAGTCAGTAGAACATGTGACTCTTGATCTCAGGGTTGTAAGTTCAAGCCCCATGTTGGGTGTAGAGATTACTTAAAAATAAAAAAATAAAAGAAAATCTTTAAAAAAAAGAAAAAGAAAAAGAAAAATAGCCTGAATATAATCCCATAAGGAACATTCTATGTCTATATATCCCACAGAAGTTAAATGCATAAAGAGAGATCAAATGGACAAAAATAACAATAAAGGTAAGTATTCACTGAATATTTCCACCGTGGACCAAAAACATGTTAAGCCCTTTACATTATGTCATTGTATCTTCACAATCACACTATGCGGTACTTCTGGACTTCTTTTAACTGATGAAAAAAATAACTTAGAGATATTAGTAACTTTTTCAAGATCACACAACTAATTAGTGGTGGAGTCCAAATGGAACACAAGACATCCCTACTATGCAATGGGGCCTCCATGTTCACCGCAGTCCTGGTGATGGCTGTCACTGACAGGAAGGTTTGAGAAAACGTTGCTTCTTATTTTGTTCTATATTGTTCGAATTTTCTGTCATGAACATGTATCTCACTTAGAGACATGGGAACAAAGAACAAAAAAAGAAAGAAATCAAAGGCGACTCTTGCCACGGCAATTTCAAGAGGCAGATGAGAGATGAACACATATCAAGAAATTGAGGAGGAAAGAGGAGACAAAAAAGAGGTGGAAAGTATACTGAGTGATTAAAAAAATTGGCAGAAACACCTTCTATAAAATATTCAATCAATGGTACAAGCATACATACATACATAAAGGGAACCCATGAAAAACTGCTTTTTTTTTTTTTTTTTTTTTTTGCTCCTTATGCTTTTATTCTTGCTAGGACCTACACCACCTCCCTTCCACATGCCTCACAGAACAGATAATGTCTCAACCCACTTGCAGAGGTCATGGAGTTAGTGATATCTTTGGAGTCTTCCAGCCCAATAGATAACATCTTAGCAGTGACCAAGCAGGGTCATCATGAACGTTTTCCAAGACCACGACTCACTAAGAACATACGTGACTTATGGAGGACATCTAAACACTCATCTTTGTTCCTGGATGCCTGAGAAGACATGTGCACTGGACCAAAATCCCCAGTAAAAACCCCAGACCCCGAGCAACGACGAGACTCACTCTCCTCTCCTTTCCTTTCCGAGTCTCCCAGACGCTCTGTATCCGCACTCGCTCTGTGTCTTCAATAAACTCTGCTCTCACTTCCTCTTGGCTCGAGTTTGCTTTCCATCCTGCACCAAGCCAAGGACAGGTTAGCTGGCCCTGCGGGACCCACTCTGGGTCCTCAGGGACCCAGCCAGCCTGCATCATTAGCATAAGCCTCATTATCATAACCCTGTATTTTAGCAGTATGTTACCAAAAATGAAAACATGAGTGTCCTTTTTTCCCAGAAATCTCATTTCCAGGAAATTATCTAAAAGAGATAAGGAGGCAAAGATATACAAGGACTTCATAACTTTCTGCCCTTTGTTATCTGAAATGTGGTGTAGTGGCAAGAGCTCCGGGTTTGCAGTTAAACCTACCTGGGTCTGAATCTTTGCTCTGTACTTTACTGGCCGTGACCTTGACCAAGTTACTCAACCTCTTTCAGCCTTGGTTTATCTCTAAACCGTGAATCAAAACACAGGCTTCACAGGATTGTTGTGGGGATTAAATGAGATAAAATACAGCACCAAGTCTGAACTATAAGAAAGCACTCATTCTTTTTCTTCCCACCACTCGCTAATATGTGTAACAGAATGAATACATAAACTTTAATCAGAACTCTAAGAAAAATCGTGCAGCTTGGTAATTTCTACATTATTCTGCATCAGAGCATCATAAAACATTAAACTTCGCTTTTAAGGTTATTCAGCAGTAAACCTATGTTATGATACTTTGACACTTTCTCAATCTCAATTAGCAGTAAACCCATTAACAAAACTTTTATACACTAGAGTGAGTCACATTTTTCTTCTTTCTTCCCTAATCCCTAGTGTGTTCTAAGGGTGATTGAGTATCTAATTACTTCTAATTGAATGCACATATTATACATTTTTCACTAGTTCAAGCTTAATGCTTTTAGTCCAGAAATCAAAGTCAATGAAATTAAGTTGAATTGGGATTTGGGCAACTATTATAATGAGAAAAGGTTTGTATTATGTCTAATTATAAGTAAATGTGGATTTTAGCATTATTTCCTATGGAAATATTTCAGGTACAGGAATGTGCCATAACTGACTAATTTAGATGATTAATAACATTGTTATTCTTATTTACAATCTTTTATTCCTCATTACAGTGATTTTTATTGCTGGGACCCAATAAATATAATCATTCTTTAAAGAAAAGATACCATTAGAGAATCATTAGTTGTACCAAAATCAGAATGAACATTCGCATCAGTGACTAGATGAGTTTCTCTGCAGCATAAAGGTTATAGGAATTCTCACATGCTGCCAACAGAAGAAAAACATAAATTTGGAATATAATCAGTTACATTAATAAAAAATATTTATTTATGGCAAACCATAAAAACATTACTATCAAAATGGCATTCCAAATTCAGTTACTACTTTACAGAGAGACTGTTTCATGAGAGGTTTTTTTTTCCCCTTTTTGCATTATACAGGAGTAAAAAAAAAAAAGTCTGAAGTAGATAGTCTCCAACAACAAAGGTTTGTTTGCTTGTTTATAGATAAGGGGAGCAGACATCTGAAATAATTGAGTTGAAGCCCTCCTCTGGCAGATGACTAGATTAAGTAACTTTTTCAGGTCCAATTCAACTCCATGTTTCCAAGATGTCTTTGGACATTTATGAGTTTCTAACCACTAAAAGTAAAACAAGAATTCAGAAATTTTGAAGGGGGTTAAAGAAGGGCTGTAATGGAAAACAGACCCATCCAAAACCAATGTGGTTTTCTTGTTTTAACAATTTATTTTGAGACGGTGTTACCTACCTAGTGGCAAATTTCTTGATCAGAGAAACCTCCACGTTACCTAACAAATATATCAGATTCTGCCCCAAGATACTGGGTATTGTCTAGATTATCTTAGCTTTGTATGTTACCAAAACAAGTTTTAGCTGGAACACTTGTTTAACTAAAACTGAAGTATCCCCCAAAATAAGGCAAACCTGTACACGTACACACACACCTCCAAGACCGACAGAGTTAAACGAACAACTTTTTATGGCGTATTTTTACTAAAAATATTTTAAAATACGTTCTCACGCTTTTGAGAGTTTGATCAATATCTTTCTCTTCCATGGTTTCTTCTCTAACTCACCCTTTCCCCTTCTTCAGGAGATGGCTTTTATCCCTAACAGAGAGGTCTGGGGTAGTTTCTTTCTCACTGTCACGCCATAATTCTTTCCTCACCCTCATGCCATTTCAATTCCACGCTGAGATTTCAGATTCCCTAGGTTTTGCTATATGTAAGCAATTTGCTATATAGAATCGTCAGGACCATAACTATTATATAACAACATGAAAATATTAAAAGGACTTCAGTCATTTCATCATGCTACCATATTTCCTGGATAACTGCTAACACCTAGCTACATGTCAGAAGCTCTCATACAGATAGGTGTTCCAAAGCCCATTTCAAAAGACTCTGTGCCTTAAGAGTGAACATTTAAGTCAGATGCCAATAATAGTACCTTTCCTTATGGATGGCAATCACCACCACCACCAAACTCCCAACAGCAGGTGCAGCCAATTAGTCACAGCACTCCTTCCCACTGTGCTCAGAGGTGGAGTCAGTGTTCTTTTCAACCAATCACAGCTGACACACAAGTCTGACGGCACCACATCCTCCATGTCTTTTATTTTTATCAATCTTTCTTTAATAATCCTATGTGGAAGGGGGGGAGCTCTTGTGACAGTCTAGGTGAGAAATGGGGCAAACTTCATGGGGTGTGATGTTGGGGATGGAGACCCAGAGACAGATTTGGGATCTGTCAGAAGGCAGATCTGCAAAACTAGATGATAAACTGGAAACGCGAGGTGAGGTGAGGAAGAGAGTTGTCAAGTATAACTCGGGTTTCTAAGAAAATTGGAAGAGAGCCAGGTCTGTGGAGAAAGATCATAAACTCACTCTCATATACAGCGAGTTTAAGATGTCTTTGACACATCCAAAAGACAAGTCAGACAGACAGCTGGGCGTTCAATACTAGAACTTAACAGAGAGACCTGGTCTGGGACTATAAATGCACGGGTCGTCTGCAGTTGGTGGGAAGAGAAACTGTAGGTTTGGAGAAGTCACCTACAAAGAGAGCATGCCTCTTCACAGGCTGAGCTGTGAGGACTCCAACAGGAAGTGGCCTCCTGGAAGGTCCATCTGAGGACTGAGCTTTTATACCTCCCCAGTTCTGGAATGACTGCTTTCCTAAGTCTCTGTAAACTCCATCAGGAAAAAGAGAAACTCAAGAGAATGGACAGCAAATAAATGGGGAGGAAACTGAAATGAATGCCTCCTTATGAGCACACTTTTCTTAATAATTAGTCTTGAAGCGGAAAAATTGAGCTAAAACATTGATGCGAGGAAATTACAAAAAACGAGCACCCGTGATGCAAAAGGCATAAGAGAATATGTTTAGAGGAGATCACCTGGTCTCAGTAATTTTCTTATGGAAAATATATGCTCTAGGTTTAAAATCATGAAACCTAGCATATTTAAGGTATCAGGATATATGAATGTTCAACATACAAGTGGCCCAGGACTGCACAATGTTCTCTTTTCTTCCTCCTAAACACAATTTTCTTTGCATTCATGGGGGGAGGGGGAGAGAAAATAACCAAATCATTCTGCAATTTTTATCCACAATAAATCATTAAAATTTCTAAAACATAAAAAGGAAAAAAGGATAAATAAGGAAGTAGGGATTTTCCTTGCTGAGTAATCTTGAAGAAATGCCTATACAGCTTTGCAGCTTTTCATTCTTGGGTTAATAACAATTTTTATATCACATAATCAAAACATAATAGACAGGTTGAGCACCCTTGATATTTTGGCCTTTTCCTGAAATCATTTTGAAATCCTTTAGGAAATCCATTCCATTTTCAAGAAATTCTGTATGATACAGTAAATAGAAAACAGCTATATCCATCGAGTTTTCATTTCTCACCTTAATGCTGTGCACCAAGTTAAATTATTAGAGTGAGGAAAAGTCTAAGTTCTATTGACTGAAAATATGGCTTTGAGCTTTCCATTTGTCCGGGCAGGATAATAGCTTTTCCCTACTTGGTCATTCAGAATTGACACTCTCCCTTTCCCCGCATAGCCCCTCCTTTTCTAGAATGCCTTATCCTCTTCTCACCTATAATTCTTTACGTTATAAAAGAGAACGGATAAGAAATTGATGCTTGCAATAGCATTATTAAAGCTAAAAAGACAACATTATTAATTGCCAAAGTATATGGGGGGAAGAGTTCAACACAGTCAAGGATGGCTTCAAAGACCCAGAAAGAAAAATGAGGGCAAGCCTGACAAAGGAATCATTCAGAGTCCTTTGGTTAATAACCCTCTTTTTTCTTCTTCTTCTGTTTTTTCCCCCTAATTTACCTGGAGGCATGTTTAGATTTCTTCCCCCTTTTAGGGGGGAAGAAAGGAAACTGTGTAAAGTGCCTTGTGGCATTGGTTTTACAGAAAATAAATAATTATAATTAAGTACAGTTATTGTACGCATGTGCAGCCTAACAATATCTGAGTTACAGGGAAACAGACAAGCCTCTGAACAGTCGGAAAAGCTTTACATAATGGGCTAAAACTTCATGAAACAAACAGGCAAGTAATCATCTCATCAGAACTAAGTACCAATACTAAGATACCAAGAGCAACAAGCAAACTGGACCAAAACTTTGTTCTTATTTTTTGTTTGTTATTATGAAGATTTGGTTCTCATACAGAAAATTCTGTGTGTAAAGGATCATTTCATGTCCACTGGCCCCAGAAATCCGAACTAGCGATGCCAAGCTAAAGAATTTCCAGCACCTGGATGAGTTATGTGCTAGTTCTTTAAACAAGTATAAAACCATAGTTCATACTTCTTAAATGGTAATATAAAAAGTCACAGATTATTCATGGAAATAATAAGTCTTGGTTATCAAAGCCCTCCAGATGTCTAGACATGTCATGCAAAAAAAAAAAGTCACTTTAAGTCCAAAAACTAAAGTTATTTTAGTAAGACACAGCTAAAATAAATCTGAATTATTTTAAACATTTTTTAGAGAACCACCAGAAAAAAATTTTTTTTCCTTTTCAGTTCCAAGAGCTTAAATGAAACATTCATGCATTAAATTCAAAGTCTGACTGTCAAATCATTTCACTTTAATAAAAATTTGAATTACCTGCCTTAGGGCATTATTAAATATCAAATAAAAAGCACACATCCATAAGTCTGATTTCCCAATATAATTTTTATGTAGAACTATGACTAGATTTGTATTACACATTTCAAGATAAAAAAGGTCAAAAATGTATTCATAGAAGGATGAAGTCAGAACTGGAGTTGGCTTTGAAAGAATTCCTGCCCCATTCTTAGGAATTTTGGTGAAAGTGACCCCTTTTAAGTAATCTCAGTCACCAAGATAAGGATGCAAATCCATCCTTTTAAAAGACCTAGATCGTAATTAATTTAAAGCCTTGAAAAATTATACCTTATCTTCCTATCATATAAGGAATATGAAGCATCTGAAATACACATAATCTCATCAACGACATTTCAGTCTGTGTGCACATGTGGGGGAGATAAAAGAGTGATGGTTATTTAGATATTTAGAGAAAGACAACTCTGGTCTAGGGCTAGATATGGATCAAAAATTCAAGGCAATAATCTGATTTCATTAAAAGTGTCATTTACAGTTACTGACAGATATTCAGAGAGTACACTACGCCGAGACTGGAGAAATTAATAAATTCACATTCACCAAACCTCAATGCATCTCCTGCCGGCTCGCCTGCCCCTCCTACTGGGTCGCTCCTGTGAACACACCCGCCCCCCCACTTCCCTCTGCTCCAGTCTCCCACCTTCCCTCCTCCCCCCACCTCTCCTAGCTGCAGCCCCGTTCTTCCTTAAATAATAAAGGCAAGTCACGGAAACGCTAAATCTACACACCACCACCTCCGTCTCCCTTCCTATTACAGCCCAGAAAGTGTCCCTTCTCATAACAAAGGCAGTCTCCACATTTGCTTAGGATTTCGTTACCTTTCTTTTTTAGTAATCCCTACACCCAGGGTGGGGCTCGAACTCAAGATCCCCAGATCAAGAGGCTCATGCTTTTCCAACTGAGCCAGCGAGGCACCCCAGATTCCATCCCCTTTCAAGTCTTCAGAGACTTCACAGCTACCATTAGCCCCCCTAAGAAATGGCATCTTCACCACCTCCCGTCGACTGGCTCATTACCCCAACATACAGACAAGGGCTAGTGTTTTTTTTGTTTAAAATGTGTCCCCCATGGAGTGCCTGGGTGGCTCAGTTGGTTGAACATCTGACTCTTGGTTTCAACTCAGGTCACAATCTCATGGGTTATGAGATCAAGACTCATGTCAAATTCTACACTCAGTGGGAAATCCTGCTTGAAGACTCTCTCCCTCTGCTCCTAGCCCCACGAGCGCAGGCACGCACATGTTCTCTCGGGCTCTCCTTCTCTCTCAAATAAATAAATACATCTTTTTAAAAATTTTTTTAAATTAGGGGCGCCTGAGTGGCGCGGCGGTTAAGCGTCTGCCTTCGGCTCAGGGTGTGATCCCGGCGTTATGGGATCGAGCCCCATATCAGGCTCCTTCGCTATGAGCTTGCTTCTTCCTCTCCCACTCCCCGTGCTTGTGTTCCCTCTCTCCCTGGCTGTCTCTATCTCTGTCGCATAAAAAAAAAATTTTTTTTAATTAAAAGATAAAAAAAATAAAGTGTCCCTTAATCCCTTCACCCCCTCTATTGCTGCAGCCTTCTGCTCTCCTCCCACCCAGCTCATCAACAGCTGCGATCACGGGGTACCCCTCCTCCTCCCTTCCCACTCAACCTCAGCCTGCTGCAACAGGCATCTCTGCTCCTCACACCACCCTCCCCGCCAGCTTGGGGATGCTCCCTGACCTCTGCCGGGCAGTGGGTAAGAAAAAGGGCTCTACCAGCCAGGCTGCCTGGGTCCAATTTCCAGCCCTGCTGCTCAAAGACGACATTACTTTGGCCAATGATCTAACTTCTTCATGCTTCTGTGAACTTATCTATAAAATCTCACATTAAATTTTGTGAACGCTTAATGAGACAATCATGCAACCTTAGAACATAATACATGTTTATCTAAGCTCCAGGCCAAGGACTCAATGACTCCCACATTCAGTTCAGACCTCCTTTCTGATCTCCGCCTTTGAAATTCCAGCTAGCTGCATGAAGAGTCCACTACTGCGACTGACAGACATCTCTCATTCAACAAGCCCCCACTCAACTCTTTAACTTTCCGAGAGTCTCCTCTGGCTTTCTTGCTGTCGTTCGGTGAAGGCACTTCATCCGCAGTTTCTAAAACCCCCAAATCCCACAAGTTATCTTTGATATTTCCGTCTCTCTCCACCATCAACTAGGTATCACTTTCAAAGTCTATTTAACATATGTTAACTTCTCCCCATCTCCACTGCTCCTAGTCTAGTATTCGAGTCTCTGTGTCTTTCACCTTGGCTATCCAGCAGACTTCTAAAATATCTCCCTACTCCAGCCCCTGGCCCACAAAAATCCCATCTGTTCATTCTGCAGCTACTGTGATCTAATGAAAATGTACATGAGATCAGGCCACACCCCTGAGTAGAAGCCTTTATAGGTTCTCAACGCATCAACAGCAAAATAAAGATGTCTTCACGTGGCTGACAGAGCCTCCAAGATAAAAGCCCTGCCCCTTTGATTCCTACACCCCAGACTGGCCCTCCTGTATACCCCAGTGCATCAAATTCTTACCTCCACACGGAGTAGCCCCTCCGGGCCTTTGCAAATATACTGCCTCTATCTGAAATCTCCTTCACTGCCTTTTTTGGTTCTTCTCCTTCATGGATTTATTATAAGTTGTAGTTGTATGTTTTTCGAAGTATTTATTTTTCCACTGTCAGGATCCCCACAGGAGATTCCAAGTTTTCTGAGAGCAGAGACATCTGTTCTTCTGACCTCTGGATATCCAGAACCAATCACACAGTAACGATTTTTGATCAAATATAATTTGAATTCCTTAGTTACATCATCATAAGGCTTAGCTTAAAGCAGTCTTGGATGTTCCCTCGCGTTACCACATATGAATTACTGAAAGTACCTTCTCAGTCCTACCAAAGTAACTTTGCCTGGCCTCACCATCTCCAAAATCAGAAGAGGAAGAACTGTACCAGCTAACTCAGAAACGGAGAGTCAGGGAATGACGGGCATGTGGCTGGCTGATATATGCTATGTGTAGCTCTAAAGAATTGCTAACTGGCCAACAGACAGTCAAGACACAGTGTTATGTGTCATGATGGATTCAAAGCAAAATGAACACGTTTCAGTCCTTCGAAAGTTTGACTGTAACACAGAACATAAGAAATACATAAATAGATAAATGGAAGAAAGAAAGTGAACAGAGAGGTACAATTTAAGGGAGAAGCAGAGAATTTGTGCTGAGAACAGGATTTGGGTTGAGCCTGCAGGGTAGCTAGGATTTCAACAGGCGATAGGAGGGGTGGGAAGGACTGTATGAGCAAAGCACATTCACATAAGAAAAGAGACAGTTTGGATGGACTACTGGGTATAAATGGCATCATAATAATAGACAGGCAAGAAAAATGGATTAGGGAACACATGGACAAAATGATCACCTTTGAAAAGTCCAATGTCAACTGTCTAGCTCAAGAGACTGTTGAGCTTCTCGAAGCCAGAAATTTCTCTTCATCTATGACTCCCAGTCTTTACTGTTCCACTCGCACAGTATGTGAGCTCATACTCACCATGATCCATTAAACCAAGTCCAAGCTCTGTCCTGTTTATCTACGTAATTTCCAACAGATGCTCTCCTCTTGTGGGAAGCAGGGATTGGCCAGCTACATGTGTTGACCTATGTATGCACTCTGAGGCAATTCACAAGGTAAAGAAATAATCCAGTATATAGTCGTTTATGTATATTTAATCCTTCCCATGTCTGTGATGTTTTATTTTGTTGGGGGTAAGGTATACATATACTGAATCCAATATATTAAAATGCATAGATTATATTTCAGTCACTAAAGAAACGTACCATATTCACATACCTAATTAGTGCTTCTTGATCTATCAAATAAAACCACTTCATAGGACAAAGATTTTTTAATGCATGCCAGATCTGCCCTCACCTACCCCAATAAAGAGGATTGAATCTGCAGTAGACGAGGGTCAAGCTCTGAGACTCACATACCCCTCCAGTGGCTCCCTTTATGATCCTCAGTCATCAGGAGGTGACTGCTGCCATTTCAAGGGTGCAGCACAGGAAGCGCTAAAAAGGACTTTACCTCTCTACCTTGAGCAAAGAAGGGCTGCTTCTCTGCCTTGGGGCTCCTCCCCTTATGAAGGCCAGTATTAGAGCAAAATGGGAATTAAAGGCTGCTCTGGTGGGAAAATACAAGGATGAGAGGTTCTTTTTCAAAACTGCATGAATTTTTTAAGGCCACCTGACTCGTAAATAATAGGGCTTGAGAATGTGTCCTCACTTTTATCGAAACAAAGTGCACTCATACTGCTAAGTTATCAGATCACCATGAAAATAACTCTGGCGTGACAGGTTTATGTAACTGGGAGCCCCATTTTCCTTACTTAATCTGCACATACCCAGGTGAAGACCGTCTTGTTCCTATTCTCTTTGGCTACTGAAATGCAGCTCTAATGACTCTGTCACTAAGTGGCTGGGTGGGTCTAAAATTGTCTCCCAAAATCCCATCACAGCCTTCCACAAGCTCTGCTCCCTTCACATGTGTCCTCAGCCTTCGAAATTCTTCGATCTGAAAATAAAAACAGCAAAACAGATTGATTACTTACTAGACAAGAACAAGACTGGAGTTTCCTAAGTGACTTAAAATATGCATAAATTGAAACAGTGTGTAAAAAAGAAAATGAAAATTAAATCTCCAAGAGAGTAAGACGGACTTAATCCTTCCAAACCTAAGACATTAGACATCGCTGCTGCACGAGAAATACAGACAGCAGAAGGAGAGATAGTAAGGTCTCAAGACAACCCCGACAGCCACAGAAACCTGCTGGATTTGTTCATGCCAAAATGAAAAACACCTCTCAAAAAGCTCTCGTGCTTGTCTGTTACATAGTAAGAAGAAGCGAACAAATGAGTAAGTGGTCCAAGCATAGCTTTAATTAATGAATTCTAGTATTACTGTATGTTAGCACTGATTAGGCCCTAGACTTATCAGACGGAGGAGTCCTTCATCACAAGACTCTCGCAGCTGCTCTTCTAGCTTTTTGGAGAGCACAGGTCTGATGAAGACCTCCGACTTTCCACAAATGTGAGCCCAACTTCCTCCCTTAGCAATATCAATTTTCACGTTCATCTCCCTTTCTCAGGTGGCCTCCCCAGATCCCATGGATTCTCATTACTCATTATGAGAGTCCCAGAGTCCCAAGCCTCCTAAGAACCCATATCCTGCCAGGACCTTCCGAGCAGGAGCTGAACAACAAGCAAACGTGATGAACATTTCGTCAGACTCATTCCCATCAGTCGATTTATCTACAGGACTCATCATCTGCCATTTCACTTAAATGCCCCACACAGTCCTCCTTCCTTTCACAAAAGAGGAAACTGAAAGATTAAGAGAGTTTCCACATTAGCTGGGTCTGACAAGTCCAAGTCCACCTGCTCTTCTCCCAGCTCCACTGCCACTTCTTCAGAAATTCTCATCAGCCCAGTATAACCTGTATCCTCCATATATCCCAGGATGTGGAACAAATGTGCTTTAAACAGCATCAATCCCCTAGAAGACCGCCAGGTGTGTATCACAGGGCTTTATCTACGTAAGTTCTTCCTACAGCACAGCCACAGAAATCTGCCCTCCAAGAAATAAAATGAAATGCAAGAGATCCACGAATTCAGGGGTTCTAATAAAAGTCTAGAAACCCCTAGAGACTTTAAGAGCTCATGAAACCCCTGAGCGAAATACAAAATTTTACATGTGCATTTCCTAAGAAGAGGTTCCCAGGCCCCAAAAGAATGGACTCTCACAGGATTCTAATATTCCAACTATTTATACATGTTGGGAAACAGAGCTGAGGGAAAAGGAAGTCACCTGTTATATCAGAACACAAGTTAGAAATCTAACCTCTAAGATCTTATTTTCTCATGTCTCCAAATGATTTCCCTAAATGTTGACTTCCCTACATGGGATAAGACTGACCCGCCTGGCACTGCCCTGTTGGTTTTTTTTTTTTTTATAATACCTGCATGCTGTCCTTCTACAGAAGTGCTAGTGACATAAGCAATTAGCTGTTTACTCTACACAGTGGTTTTTCCCTAGACTTTCTTGGGATCTAAGGTTGGGAAAATGGGCATCACCTATTGTTTGCTGCACCTGGAAAACTTCCAGAGCCAAGGCTGCATGAGAATCCCCTGTCATTATTTGGGGAATTTATTTTTACTGAGTTTTGTCTAAGCATGGAGTGGAAAGGAACCTAGCCAGGCTTTTTCAAACAGGAGAATATGGAGCTGAAGGTAGCTGGGTTCTGCATCAAAAGCCCAGTTCAGGGATGCCTGGGTGGCTCACTTGGTTAAGCGACTGCCTTCGGCTCAGGTCATGATCTCGGGGTCCTGGGATCGAGCCCTGCATCAGGCTCCCTGCTCAGTGGGGAGCCTGCTTCTTCCTCTTCCACTCCCCCTGCTTGTGCTCTCTCTCTCTGTCAAATAAATAAATAAAATCTCTACAAAATATAAAAACAAAATAAATGAAATTTTAAAAAGCCCAGTTCACACCCTGGCTTGACCCAAATGGCCAGACTACATCATCTCTTTAAGCTTCAGTTTTCACATGGATATAAGGGATGACAATAATAGCATTTGCAAGGACAGTATAAGAAGCGAGATAATTCATGAGAATCACTCAGCATACTTCCACAGCACACAGAAGTGTTCAGCAGATACTGGCACAACTTCTTTTGAAGTCAAACTTTTTAGCATCTTGAGATAAATATTTAGCTACAATTTTCTGTGCAAAAAGTAGACAGGAAATAATAAACCAACTGACTGAGAAAACAGAAAGTCCTGCCCTCCTCATGCCCCCTTTACGTGTCATCACACATAATGTCTGCAAGTAGGATCCACACGCCATGCACGGGGTCGCTGATGAGCAACGTGGACTAGAAAGTGCACTGCCTAAGCATATTTTAAGAAAGACTCCATTTCTGATTGACTTTGAGGCTTATATTAAAGCTAGGTTAATTTTATATTTACATATTCTGAACTGACGATAAATCTCTCAAGCCCCAGACCTCAGCCTGAAGCAAATGCTATGAGAACAGCTTCTTCTAGAACAGACGATCAGAAATCCACAGCCAGCCAGTCTCAAATCTACTGCATTCTTGGAGAGAACTGTTTCACAAGAAATGTTTTTCTCTGATCATAGCAACACTTTGACTTCAAACATCAACAGAGATCGAGGGGAAAACACGTCTTTCTGAAATGCCAATTTTTCTGAAGTAACCACCCTTCAAAACCTTTAGTCACTTCAAATGGTTTCAAGCACGTGCTGTGTGCGTTATCTCCCGCTGAAAAGAGAGAGAGTGAGAAACGAGCGGAATAATGTTTCAGGATGAAAGCCTTCAACAAAATTCAAATGTCAGGGCCGTACAGAGACTATCCCTATCACACGTATCAGTAGAAATGATTTCGTCAATTTTTAATGCTGCTCTACTTAAACATGGCTATTGGTTTTCAACCAATTTAAAAGAGAGAGAGAGTACAGAGACCAAAGCTTCGGGGAGAAATGCTCGTCTTCTGAAGGCAGCAGTGTTGAATAGCTATTCTCTGGATCAGGCGTGCATTTTACTTGGTCTAAAGCATTGACTCCAGCCTTCACTGACTCACGAGCCAGATTATTCACTCAAAGTTCAGCTTGAAAACCGCTTTCGTTAGGAGTGCATTTAAAGTGCTAATTAACAGGACTTGGGGTTTGGCACTAATTATTTTTAAAAGTTCCCAAGTTCCTGTGCATATCTTCTAACAGACTTCTTTGCAATTGCATCTCTGTTACCACGTCAAAAGAGAAAAAGAACACATCAAAGTCAACGTTCTCAATCTTATTTTCTTTTATCATCAGGCAATGACAATGCATGAATTAGAGTGNTCATCTGCCATTTCACTTAAATGCCCCACACAGTCCTCCTTCCTTTCACAAAAGAGGAAACTGAAAGATTAAGAGAGTTTCCACATTAGCTGGGTCTGACAAGTCCAAGTCCACCTGCTCTTCTCCCAGCTCCACTGCCACTTCTTCAGAAATTCTCATCAGCCCAGTATAACCTGTATCCTCCATATATCCCAGGATGTGGAACAAATGTGCTTTAAACAGCATCAATCCCCTAAAAGTCCGCCAGGTGTGTATCACAGGGCTTTATCTACGTAAGTTCTTCCTACAGCACAGCCACAGAAATCTGCCCTCCAAGAACTAAAATGAAATGCAAGAGATCCACGAATTCAGGGGTTCTAATAAAAGTCTAGAAACCCCTAGAGACTTTAAGAGCTCATGAAACCCCTGAGCGAAATACAAAATTTTACATGTGCATTTCCTAAGAAGAGGTTCCCAGGCCCCAAAAGAATGGACTCTCACAGGATTCTAATATTCCAACTATTTATACATGTTGGGAAACAGAGCTGAGGGAAAAGGAAGTCACCTGTTATATCAGAACACAAGTTAGAAATCTAACCTCTAAGATCTTATTTTCTCATGTCTCCAAATGATTTCCCTAAATGTTGACTTCCCTACATGGGATAAGACTGACCCGCCTGGCACTGCCCTGTTGGTTTTTTTTTTTTTTATAATACCTGCATGCTGTCCTTCTACAGAAGTGCTAGTGACATAAGCAATTAGCTGTTTACTCTACACAGTGGTTTTTCCCTAGACTTTCTTGGGATCTAAGGTTGGGAAAATGGGCATCACCTATTGTTTGCTGCACCTGGAAAACTTCCAGAGCCAAGGCTGCATGAGAATCCCCTGTCATTATTTGGGGAATTTATTTTTACTGAGTTTTGTCTAAGCATGGAGTGGAAAGGAACCTAGCCAGGCTTTTTCAAACAGGAGAATATGGAGCTGAAGGTAGCTGGGTTCTGCATCAAAAGCCCAGTTCAGGGATGCCTGGGTGGCTCACTTGGTTAAGCGACTGCCTTCGGCTCAGGTCATGATCTCGGGGTCCTGGGATCGAGCCCTGCATCAGGCTCCCTGCTCAGTGGGGAGCCTGCTTCTTCCTCTTCCACTCCCCCTGCTTGTGCTCTCTCTCTCTGTCAAATAAATAAATAAAATCTCTACAAAATATAAAAACAAAATAAATGAAATTTTAAAAAGCCCAGTTCACACCCTGGCTTGACCCAAATGGCCAGACTACATCATCTCTTTAAGCTTCAGTTTTCACATGGATATAAGGGATGACAATAATAGCATTTGCAAGGACAGTATAAGAAGCGAGATAATTCATGAGAATCACTCAGCATACTTCCACAGCACACAGAAGTGTTCAGCAGATACTGGCACAACTTCTTTTGAAGTCAAACTTTTTAGCATCTTGAGATAAATATTTAGCTACAATTTTCTGTGCAAAAAGTAGACAGGAAATAATAAACCAACTGACTGAGAAAACAGAAAGTCCTGCCCTCCTCATGCCCCCTTTACGTGTCATCACACATAATGTCTGCAAGTAGGATCCACACGCCATGCACGGGGTCGCTGATGAGCAACGTGGACTAGAAAGTGCACTGCCTAAGCATATTTTAAGAAAGACTCCATTTCTGATTGACTTTGAGGCTTATATTAAAGCTAGGTTAATTTTATATTTACATATTCTGAACTGACGATAAATCTCTCAAGCCCCAGACCTCAGCCTGAAGCAAATGCTATGAGAACAGCTTCTTCTAGAACAGACGATCAGAAATCCACAGCCAGCCAGTCTCAAATCTACTGCATTCTTGGAGAGAACTGTTTCACAAGAAATGTTTTTCTCTGATCATAGCAACACTTTGACTTCAAACATCAACAGAGATCGAGGGGAAAACACGTCTTTCTGAAATGCCAATTTTTCTGAAGTAACCACCCTTCAAAACCTTTAGTCACTTCAAATGGTTTCAAGCACGTGCTGTGTGCGTTATCTCCCGCTGAAAAGAGAGAGAGTGAGAAACGAGCGGAATAATGTTTCAGGATGAAAGCCTTCAACAAAATTCAAATGTCAGGGCCGTACAGAGACTATCCCTATCACACGTATCAGTAGAAATGATTTCGTCAATTTTTAATGCTGCTCTACTTAAACATGGCTATTGGTTTTCAACCAATTTAAAAGAGAGAGAGAGTACAGAGACCAAAGCTTCGGGGAGAAATGCTCGTCTTCTGAAGGCAGCAGTGTTGAATAGCTATTCTCTGGATCAGGCGTGCATTTTACTTGGTCTAAAGCATTGACTCCAGCCTTCACTGACTCACGAGCCAGATTATTCACTCAAAGTTCAGCTTGAAAACCGCTTTCGTTAGGAGTGCATTTAAAGTGCTAATTAACAGGACTTGGGGTTTGGCACTAATTATTTTTAAAAGTTCCCAAGTTCCTGTGCATATCTTCTAACAGACTTCTTTGCAATTGCATCTCTGTTACCACGTCAAAAGAGAAAAAGAACACATCAAAGTCAACGTTCTCAATCTTATTTTCTTTTATCATCAGGCAATGACAATGCATGAATTAGAGTGATATAATTCTTTAGGGCAGCAATCAAGGAAGAGTCAAAAGCCAGCTATCCTTAAATAGTCCATAAATACATANTCTTATTTTCTTTTATCATCAGGCAATGACAATGCATGAATTAGAGTAATATAATTCTTTAGGGCAGCAATCAAGGAAGAGTCAAAAGCCAGCTATCCTTAAATAGTCCATAAATACATATATATACTGAGATTATATGTCATTGATAGGACTCTCCACCTTTTATGTACTCAATCTTACCATTTTTGTTTATTTCATTTTCTTCAACCCACTATCTCACTTTTTTCTAAAATCATTGCTTTTTTTTTTCTTTTATGTTTTAGTGTTATTGACCTTTAGAGTAGATAAAGCTTATGCTAAATAGTTAGTGGCCCCACTTATACGAATTGGATTGCTTTGGAAATCAAATCTATGTTAGATAGTCAACATGCAACCTCATTCACAAAAACACATCAGTCCTAATGTCGGATGAGCAGTGATATGGATGAACTTCTGAGGATACCACCAGCAAAGATGACTTCTTCTTGGTAACCTGAAGATGCTTTGTTGGCATTTTGAAATTTTTGTACTATTGTTTTGTAAAGGAGTGCTGAGAAAATGAGGTCTGATGCTATGATCAAAGTAGAGAGATGTTTCCAAGTCAATGGCTTTGTCTGTAATAATTGGCAAGAGAAAATATAAATCGAACTTGTAGTGGGGTATCTTAATATTCCATCAAAATGAGGGATATTTATTTTTTGTCAACGCTCATTGCTTTTTTTTTTTAAGACTTCCCATCCATCAACCAACACCTCTGTCACTGACTCCTTCGTCTCATCTTCCTAATTTGTCTGAGGAAGAGCTCAGAGAAGAGAATATCCTCTACCCCAATAAGACTGATGCCAACCCTCCCTTATTCCAATGCCAGTCCTGATCTCTGCCACGGGTCTTCCCATCTTCACTTGAAGGCTGTGACCAATGAGCCACACATACGCAAACTTCGTCAGGAATTACAGTCTAGAGTTTGTGACCCCAGAGGAGGCGCTCTCCATTATGGAAGACACTGAGGAAATACATCCAAAATTCCCCCAAGTGCCTAAAAACCACCCAGTTTAAGAAAGGGAAGAGGGAGCGTCCCAGGAGAGAGAATCCAGAGTTGCACTTTCTCAGTGTTGCCACTGAGCGTCTGAAATGCGACTGGTCTGAACTGAGAAGAGCTGGAAATGCAGGACACACCCTGGAAATCAGACTTTGCATGAAGTAACCGTGTAAACAATCCCATCTGTGATTTTTTATATTCATTACATGTTAAAATGGTTTTTAGGCTACTGGGTTAAAATACACTATTTAAATTAATTTCAGCTATTTATATTTAGAATGTTTTATTGTGGCCACTAGGATTTTAATCTTATATATGTGGCTCACGTGTTGTTTCCCTTGGATATTCAACACTTCCCTTAAGAAGCTCTGCATTCTGGTGTTAGAGTGCCGTTCTAAGTTACACATGGAGGTAAATGCCAGTAGAAATGGGGGTCCTCAAAGTGTGCTTCCTGGAATACGTCCCTACCTCAGTCCTACTGGATGATCAGCAACTCTGGGGGAGGGTCCAGCAATCTGTGTTCGAACAAGCCCACCCAAGTCTGAGAATCACGGATGCAGAAGAAAATTCACAACAAATGTTCCCAGTCCCCTGAAATCATTTTCAAACATGACCATGCGGTGGCCCCACAGCGACTTGGGTCTTCAGGGTTAACAGCCCCTCAAAACCCATGTGGGGAGCATAGAGACAAGAAAGGCCCTGCTGCTGAGTCCTGGACCTAATCAGACCTCATTGGTCGCCCAAGAGCAGGCAGGCTCTCAGATCCCGCCAGCCAAGCATACACCATGCCCTTACTTGGGCTGTCCTAGGAAGGGTCCCACTTCTCAACCTCTAAGAAATATGTAATGATGATATTTGGTATTTTTTTATTCTATTCTTGGAATCTCATCTCCAAACATAACAATTCAGCTGAAAATTTTTTTTCCTTCAGCTTCTTAATGCTTCGACCACTATTTATTGAAAAGTAATTTAACAGTTATAGATCACAGCAAAATAAAAGAAAATTACACTCATTCAAATCCATCCAATTGCACGTTTTTCTCCCCTAGCATATGGTATATGCTAACCAAGAATAAGATGAAAATATTCAACTGAGCAGAGGCTTCCTCTAGAATTCTGAGTACCAGGAAGATGTGAATGTTCCATGATAGGCCTGTCAGCACTACACGCCGACAGAAGAGGACTCCTCCTTAATGGAGCTGCTGTGCATTTCATTAAAAACTACGATGATTTAGAGCCTTTTCTTTAATGTGGCTAGTGCAGACATTCTTATCCTATGGCAGATGGTATATTTCAAAACACCAATTGTTTTCATAATAATACCCAGCAGCTTAATTTACATACATTAACCCTATGATCTAAAGGAAACATTTTTCTCTTCAATACAAAGTTTAATATTTCTTAATATACTCAGCTATGCAGACTCTACCTACTATTTGTCTTTCCTTCTGTTATTTTATATACAAATAATATTTTATAGTCCTTCCCTCTGTCTCTGTTCCTCTTTAAGAGCAATAATACGAGATGTCTCAATTTTTCTTGGTCTAAATTCTAGAATCCCATCTCTCCCTTTGGTCCCTCTCATTTTTACTGCCCTCTCTGGACCTTTTCTATTTTTGCTCTGCTTTCTCTGAAGTTATATGAGCATCAAGAGTGAAACATTTGAGTCAAGAACAGACTAATTTATATTCTCTTAAAATTATAATTTTTTTCCAAAATCACTCTAAATTGCATTTTAATATGTGTGTGCGTGTGTGCGTGTGTGTGTGCACGCGCGTGCACACTTTAACACCCCTGCTCTCTGAACAGATGTTGTAATGGAGCTTGGTGCTAATACTACCTAAATCTTTTCTCTTAAAAAGCTGCAGCTAATTGGAAAGTCATTATTTTCAAGAGCAGTTGATGTTACCCCTTTCAATACACATCCCTTTGGATTTGGCTCCCAATTGGGAAGATGGGGCTTTTCCCAACAATCAAGGAACATGACTTGGTGGGTTAGGGTTATTAGAGTCTGTCACTGGCCTTACTCAAAGGGACAATAGACAGGAAGGTTCCCTTTGAAGCCAGCCAGACACAAAGGCAGGCACAGTGATTTGTCTCTGAATTTTGGCATAACATGCTAGTCGACAGGGGAGTACAACGTTATTGCTCACATTTACAGAACACCAGTTAACATTCACGGTAGAGTTCAGCAGTAACATTCCCATGCACTAACATGCTAGCAAGGGAATCCTTAATGGGATTCCAAGAGGAATTGAGAATGTTCTCTTTTGTGGCTCCACAAGGTTAATCCCAGCTAACTTCCAATAAACAGAAATTTATTGTGGTGATAAAGTTTTATTTTCCACTAAAAGGTTTGATCTATTTTTAGAAAAATACCCCAAAATGAAGCAATGCTGAACAAACAGGCCTGTAGACTCAGCTGCTTCTATTCCATCTCCATGCCTGAGGCCTCTCCTCGTGGCTCAATCCAATTCATACTTTTCCGCCCTTCCCTTCATGTGTGTGCAGAATGTGATACTTTCCATCTCTCCACTCCCTCCCCCTTGAAACGCACACCTCCCTTGGCTTCCAGACATTACATCCCATCAGCCTCCTGACTCTTCTCACCCCTTGAGCTGTCCGTGGGGACAGCTCTCCCCATGCATACCCTTATCAGCTGCCACTCCCCATGCTCTCCATCATTTCTTTTCTCTCCCTAAAGGATCTCCTCTTCTCCACATATGGCTTCAACCATCACCTAACGTATTACACCCCTTTCTTGGGATGTCTCAAAGGCATCCTCAAACCCTCAGCATTTACAACCATAAACTCCTAATACTCTCCATAAACCCTGCTCTTCCATTTTTATTCCCTGTCACGGTGAAGAGCAACATTACACTCATCAGTCACTCAAGCCAAAATCCAGGGAGATATACGGGTTCGTCCTCCCTGGAAACCCTCCTATGTCATCAGTCACCAAGTCTTCTGATCCTACTGCTTCATTATGTCTGAAGCCATTCTTCTCTTTTCATCCCACTGTCACAATCTCAACTCAGATTTACATCTCCATGCTGGAGCTACAGAGAGGTTTCCTAAATTCAGACTTGGCCTTGTCTCTCTTTTTCTCACAATGTTCCAGTAATTCCTTGTTGCCTTCAGGAAGCCTCCACAGCACAACATCAAGGCTCTTTGATGAGTGGCAGGCCCCTGATCCCTTCTCTAATTTCATCTCATGATGCTGACCCTTTACACTAACAGTGGGCATCTCCAAGGTCCTCTGTGCCTGTGCAGACACCTCTTCCCCAGTCGGCAATGCCACACCCCATTATCTGGCCTGGGGAATATCTACCAGATGGCTAAATCTTATCAGGTGCCTGTACTATGTGCTAGGACATATTCATGTCATACCAAAGCACCGTTCACATGACATTACTGTTCTTTAAATGTGAACATATTTGCCTTTCCCCCTAGATGGTGAATTCCTTGAGGTCATATCTATGTCTTGTTGGTCCTCCACTTTCAGTGCCTACTACAGCACCTGGAATATAGAAAATGCCAAATTACCAAATTAATCAATGAATGAATTAATTAATTAATTATTCACCTTATTCTCAAAGGAGAAATTCCACATGCTAACATCTGCCTATGAAAAGGGTAAAGGAAGACAGGGCTATGGCAACATATTACCTTATCAGTAATTGCTTGTGTTAACAGGATCAGGGACATGTAAAGGCCACTGAATGAATCCCCAGCAAAACATACTGCATATTAGGCCTCAGTGTTTTGAAACTTAGTCATCTAAGATGTTGTGCTACTTGCAGCAACAATGAAGAAATGTGTATCATTGAAAGCAAGTTGTAGGAAAAGTAAATGCAGAGGGATGTTTGATCTTTGAGATACGTCGTTCCCAGAACAATCACAACTCTCCCACCCCAGCTCAGGATGGCTGAGGCTGCAGTCTCAGACTGACCTGGACGGCACAGCCAACAATAAGCACGGCCTTCACATGCCCATCTGCTCATCCCAAACCTTCTTGCCTGCTTTGGAGATGTGCTGTCAGCGAGAGAAGTGACTTGGAGTAACCAGATGGCAAATGGAGAGTTGTGGGTCCCATGGGACCCTACCAGCTTCGAAGAGTTCTCTTATAAAAGACTTCTCTTATAAAAGTTTTCTCAGGAAAACCTCCCAAGAGACTGCTTCTCCCATGTTCTCCACTCTTCTTTTCCCATACTTTTTTCTTGAATATCTCATTTGTTTGTGTCCGTTGGCTCCTTCTCTTATGCCAATGATCCCTAAATCTGTATGCCCACCTCAGTCTCTGAAGGTCTCATTCTGTGTTTCTGTCAAAAGAAACCAAACTCCTCCAACTGAGGACACAAAACATAGGCCATAAAGGTAGAAACCTTCTCTAGTACCAGTGAGATCTTCCTGACAAGGTCTCATATAGAAAGAGGGTCTCAAAGGAACTGTGATGTCATAAAGGACAAGAGTTGAAAGGGGACAGTGGTTAAGCACCCAACACTGATAATCACCAGGAACTGGGTTGGATCCCAAAACCACCCAGTGGCATCTGGGCCCATTTCTATAAGGTACAGTTATCTGTCACTTGGACGGGCAGCACCCACCCTACTTAAATTCTCTGAGGCAACTGTCACTATTAACTTCCTTCTTCCACATGTTGGCCATCCTCTCTGCCATCCCGGGTCCTAGGATATCACTCCCTCTCAGCTGTCCTCAAGCCCTTCTTAGCTCCCTGCACTGAGGTGTGGCAGTCAGCTGATTGTCTTGTCTCCTCCTCAACTTGAGCTCAACTCATCATCAAATCCATTTCTTCTTCCTGCACATGAATCCTGAATGCACTTTCCAGCCTCCCCTTCAGTCCGATGTGCCCACATGGTGGAGTTCCAGAAAGAGAAGTCAAAGAGTAAGTGTTCACCATTTCTAGGACTGGCCCTTACAAAATCCCCCTGGAGATCCTTCACACTCTCCCCTTTCTACCAGCTATGTGCCCACATCTAGGAGACCTTGGAAGCGAGGCACTGACAAGAGTGTCTCTCAACCTGGTTCCCAGAAAGACTGAACAGAGAGAAGCCTTCATCATGAATCAGAAACCCACTTGACGGATTCTGAATGAAAAATAAATTTCCCCTGGGGTGCCTGGGTGGTGCTGCCCTTAAGCATCTGACTCTTGGTTTCAGCTCAGGTCATGATCTCGGGGTTTATGAGATTGACCCCTGCATCAGGCTCTGTGCTCAGCAGGGAGTCTGCTTAAGATTCTCTCTCCCTCTGTCCCTTCCCCTGAGCTTGCACGCACACACACCCGTGCTCTTTCTGTCTCTCTCTAAAATAAATAAATAAATCTTTCAAAAAATCAATCAATCAATCTCTTCCGTGATAGGTCACTGAAATGAGGTTCATCTAGTACGGCAGCTACCATCTTTGTGGTTAAAATCCAAACCCATAATTATTAGCCCAACTTCTATCCCTAATGTTGGACTCAAATTTCTAATTTCTTCCCCGTTCTTTACCAGACTTACTCCTAATATTTTTCAGGAATTATTCCCTGTCCCTCCCAGGCAGGTTGGTCTTCTTTCCTGTGTGTTTCTGGAGCACCTTACTTCTCACAATCAACATAACCATCTATATGATTGTTTGCCTCTTCTACTCTACGGTAAACATTTTGAGGGTAAAGACTGTTTTAATCTCTATATTCTTTGTGTGCTTCCTTGGCACTCAGGGAAAGTTTCTTTTAAGAACATAGGGATAAATGAATAAGGGATTTGTCATTTTAAAAATATGAAAGCCTAAAGGTGGTATGATCAAAGTCTGTAAAAGGATGGAGAAGCTAAATTGGGAAGTTTTAAAATTAATCCTTAGAAAAAGAAAAAGAAGAAGAAACTGTTAAAGGTTGAAAGGATTTTGAAGATTTAAGGACAAGCAAAGGAAGGCTTTACTGAGTAGTTAATAAACTTAAAGTTCTTAGACAGTGATACAGGATGTAATAAAAATTTATAAAAAATCATTAAAGGAAACTTCATTTGTTTGGAGTACAGCCTAAGCCTTCTAAGGTTGATCACGAAGGAAAAATATAGCCTTTTAGAACACATCCCTTAGATGCCTGGAGGATAGGAGACATTTAAAGCACCTCTTTTCTAATAATGCCAAACTCATTATTTAAACACATTATAACGATGTTGCCTCATGTTCCACCAGCTAACATCCCATGACAGTTCAACTCAGTGCCCCCACCCACTGTGCATCAGCATTTACAGCACCTACACAAAGCCCAAGGTGAGAAGCAGGCGACCAGAAGTGGAGCTAGAGAACAGTCCGGCTCTTTCCAGAGCATTCTTTTTACCTCCTTCACCCTCCTGGCTTACAGAACTTTTCCCGTGCAAGCCAAGGAAGAAGCATAACAAAGCCCACATGACTCACAGAAATAACCAACATTTTCACTTCCAAGACCTTTCTCCTCTCCACTCCTGCGGAATCCCACATAAAGAAATAACCAGACTAATCAAAAGTCTGACTATTTCAGTGACTTCTATTTACTCTGTAAAAACTAACTTTTAAAATACAGATCATAAATGATAGCTGGGTTTTATTCATCCCTGACCTTTCAATTGCTTTCACTGGTTCAAGACATCTCACTTCCATCTGTGAAGATGTGACTGATCTAAAGGAAGCTAAAACATAAAACAGACATTTCCCTTTTACAGAAACAATATTTAACCTTTAACTCAGAACTTCTTCTGAAAGATTTAATGTGCTGTACTCACCTGCAGCTGGGATATAGTTAAAGGGTATCGGAATAATATCCAGGTAACACCTTCGCTGCAAGGTGGAATGGTAAGAGAGCCTTCGTACACCCAGTAATCCCTCAGCAAAGGATCTGTGCAACCGTGTGGACATGTCACGAAAAACTAAGTTAATCAATAATAATTTTGAAGATGCCAACAATAATTGTCAAACTTACAAACTGTCTAAACAACACTTTTCAGAAGGAGGTTCCCATTTTTCAGATGGGAAAACTGAACCACAGAGGGTTATGTAATTTGCCCAAGGTCACTCAGCTAATAACCGGCAGAGCCAGGACTCAAAACCAAGCAGTCTGACTTCAAAGACTGTGTCTTTAAACATTTTGTTCTAGCTCTCTCTAGATCTATCTCCCTCAAGAGCAAAATACTAAAGTCCTATTATGACAGGACAAAAGAAATCATTCTTATGAAATCTTTTAGTTCTGCATTAGAGGAATTCACGGTCAAATATGATGGATAAGTGTTCAACACATGGCAAAAACTGGTTTGTTGTAAAGCAATTAAATGTAGGCTATAGAAGATACAATGTATCAGCCTGTTTGGTTTAGTTTAAAACACCAAGAAACAGCACATAATTTAGGCAGAAAAATGTGAAGACCAAAATTTTGTACAAAACAACCTTTAACTACAAAGTATGTTTTGAGTATTTTATACACAATTCTTACACGTTTAGGTATACCTAAATAATTAGAATAACGTCTATATGATAGTTGAACTGCAAAGAGTTTACCTTATAAAATTAGATATAAACTTTATTTCACTAGAGATCAGAAAAACCTCACTGACCAATCCTAGAAGTATGTCAGAGTTATGTTATTATGCTCATGCTTTACAAAGAGGTAGAAATTTTTGCAAATGAAAATCCAAAAGAAACTCTTGAGAGAATAATAGAAAAAGTGACAAAATACTTATTATTTCAAAAGGTTTACTCCCATGTTTAGAGCAATCTGAAACTGCTACCTACTACAGAGAATGTAAATTATAAAGAAACTTGATTAACTAATTATAGTTACATGTATTTGGAGGTGAACAATGCAATCATATCCACACAGTTAAAATCATCTTATGCGAGCAAGACTAACACCTACCTGGTAATAAAGTGTTAGGATTAAAGCAGGGTATTGTTTTGGACTTCCCCTGAAAAAGAAAAAAATTCACCCTATGTTATCATAAGATTCCTAAATTTTAGAATAAAAAAATTATTAGCACTAAAAATCCAGGTTGACATCTTTCTGAATGGCATCCTGGACCCCACAGGTCAGTAGATGTCTCCCTATCTTCTCCCTGGAGCCACAGCAGCTGACTCCAACAAGACACCCTGCTCTCAGTCCATGGCTATTTTTCTGCGACCACACTTCAATGTGCCCTATAATTTCAGAGTGAAACTTACAACTGTCTGCCTAGCGTCTGTCTGTCCCACTTTTCCTGCTCCTCGCACATCCACACCAGAGACTTGGGCTTCGGCGTAAAATGCCTGAACCCTGGTTCAGAGAATTCTTTTGAAATGACCTTCCTCCTGCTACTCTGACCTCAGCTCCTAACCCTCTTGGCATTACAACCTGCCTCCTAAATTCTCATTTTGTTTCATTTGCATTTGGTTAACTTGTCTCTATGATCTAGTCTAGAAGCTCTCTTCCTGCACAGAGGGAAAACTAACACCTGAATGAAAAATATTCAATTCTATGGTGCCTGGGTGGCACAGTCGGTTAAGCATCTGATCTTGGTTTCGGTTCAGGTCGTGATCTCAGGGTCCTGAGATCGAAGGCAGGCTGTGCACTCGGCATGGAGTCTCCTTGAGATTTGCTCTGCCTCTTCCTGCCCCTCCAGCTTGTGCTGTCTCTCTCTCTCAAATAAAATCTTTAAAAAAAAAAAAATATTCAATTCTAATCAACTGTTTATCAAAGTTGTATTTAAATTTCAATGAATTAAAATAAATAATTTCATAAAATATTTGTGCCATTGTTCAATAGTCACATTTGCAATCTCTATTTTAAATAGTGCCACTTAAACTGTTCAGGGCCTAGAGGCAAACAGACCTGTCCCGGTAGTTGGAGGTCTGCTCTAAGATTTCTCTATCAATACAGACACAACAGGGCAAGTTAATGCGTAACCTCAGAGTCTCTTCCTTACTTCCAGGAGCTATTTGACACATGAAAGAAGCCAGCTTACTTGCTTCCCACCACCCCCCTGTATTCCGTAAGACTGATGTCCTATGAGCTGAAGCAATAAAAGAAAATTTCTCAACCCATTTCCATTGGACAAATGTCAGTCAAGATGTGTTTTTCCCTCTTCTTACCAGCTTTTTGACTAGTCTGTGCTTTCCCTTGGTAGCTGGATTCATTCTAAGCCTGCTCGAGAAACCTATCCTAGCTGTTTTTGCCTAGTCCAAGATGCCCTGGGCTTGCGCTGGCCTAGAGCTAATGAGACTTCATTCCCTGATTGACTTTGGATCGGCCTTGGGTGTCTGAATCTCTGTGCTGCATCTGCAGGGGCCCATCCAGGACTAAACTACTGCCCTCCAAGGCCACTCAGATTCAGTCGATTCACCGTGAGTGTAAAAAGCACTGGTTATAACAGAACTTGGCTTCCCAGCAAAGCGGGGCTGAATCACCACAGAGGCATCTCAAACTAAGTCACCTTCTCTGAGATACGTGATCTCACAGCGCAGGTGTACTTGTCTTTTTTCGTTTTTTAACATAAATGCTTTGAAGTACAGTTGCCATAATTTTTGTTTCATTTACACAACTTTCCTATAACCAGTGGGCCGAAAGGGTTAACTCTGCAGGCCCGGATTGCTCAAAAAGCTGTCTTGAGGCCCGGCCTTGATTGGCTCTGAGGTCTTGGACTATTCTGCCTGATAAGAGTGTTTCCCTATGCCTGAGGCCTTGGGCCATGCTGTCCAGCCAGATCAGTTTATCCTGACAATGNGGGGGAGGGATGGGGTCCGAGTAGCGAAGGTTAGTTACACAGACACTGCCTACGCTCACGTGACTGACCCGAATAACACCCCCGTTCACGAAGGCTCAGCGAGGCTTCTCTGGTTGGTCACACTTCACACGTGTTGTAGCATGTCACTCCTGATCCCGAGAGGATTTTGGTTCATCCCCATGTGATTCCACTGGTCGGGCAATAGCTGGAAGCTTGTGCCCGGTTTCTCCTGGACTCGGCCCCTCGCAACTTTGCACTGCCCTTGTTTTTGGTCTGTATCCTTCCTCTGTTATAAACCACAGCCATGAGAATAACAGCTACTCTGTGAGTCCCCTGAGAGAATCATTAAATCGCTTTCATAACCCGTATTTTTATTTTCTTTTAAATAAGAACTTACCTTGTACTGAATATCCTGGAGGATTTCAGTCACGGCCTTCAAGCCTACGTGTTCTTTTCCTATCTGTGATACAAAAAGCACAAACCATACCACAACAATCTTTAAATACTTCTCTTTCATTCAAAAGAACTAACAGAAAGTTAACCTCAAGTCCACGTGAATTTCCTTCTCCGGGAATAAGTAAATGACCTTTTCATTAATAACCAGGTCAACATCTACATAGGGCGATTACAGTTGTAAGAGAGGCTAGTACAAGAAAGTATTAGTTCTTAGACATTTTCAAGAATTTGCTCTAAATTCATCTGTGTACAGATTATCACTCACTGTGCTATCTGCAGTCGACCCCTGAACAATGAGGAGTTTAGGGGCACTGACCCTTGTGCTGTTGAAAATCACGTATAATGTTTGACTCCCCCAAAAACTAAACTACTAATAGCCTACTGTTGACCAGAAGCCTTACTGTTAACAACAATAGTCAATTAACATGTATTTTGAATGTGACATGGTGTTATATACCCTATTCTTACACTAAAGTAAGCTAGAGGAAAAAACATATTAGGAAAATCATAAGAAGGAGAAAATCTACTTACAGTACTGTAAAAAAATCCATGTATAAGTGGACCCATGGAGTTCAAAGTCATATTTATTCAAGGGCCAACTGTATATCAAATGATATAATACTACAATATAAACATCTCAAGGATATTTCTGAATTAAAATTGCTGATCAGATTACAAACCCTTTCATTTTTTTACCTCTGACATTTCTAAATCATTGTTACAAAGATTGTACCCATGCTGGGGGTGGTGGGTGGCTCAGGCAGTTAAGTGTCTGCATTCAGCTCAGATTGATCTGGGGGCCTGGGATCAAGTCCCATATCAGGCTCCCTGCTCAGTGGGGAGTCTGCTTCTCCCTCTCTCTCCCCCCCCACCCCTACTCTTGCTCACTCTCTCTCTTTCTCAAATAAATAAAAAATTTTTTTAAAAGATTGGATATAATTGTATAATCACCATTTTATTCTTAAATGTATCAGAATATGCTGTTCATAGCTATTTTAAAACATTATATGTCATTACATATTTTTAGTGTATAAAATGCTCCAAAGAATGTGAGATTTCAAAAGAAATGTGACATTAAGTATTCTTGACTTTAACTTTAAAAATTGTAAGTGCCATCTGATTTCCACTTTTCAACCAGGTTTCAATGGTCCGTGATAATGGAGGACAATAACGGCAGGAGGTAATTTAAAATCTGAGATAAACAATGTTATCATTTGCTTTTTCTCTTCCACACAAATTTGTGCAGGGGGACCTACAGGGGCTAGAAAAGCTGTCAGCGTGTCCCCATTCCCTGTTTCTCGCCACGTGCACCACGTGTGAAATATGCTGGGTGAAGGGGCATCAGACAGGAAAGACAAGGGACAAGACACTTACATAACCTAAGACAGGCCAATCAGTTTCAAAGAGTCAAGACTTCAACTCTTTGCCAAGGGCCTGCAATTCCTCAGACAGGCTTTAAAGATGGAAAACGAATCCTCTGGGTTAAGAAAATAATACTTCAGGCAAAGGCACGCGTGAGTGCCGAAGCCTGGGCCCGATCTTTGGGCACAGCGGAGCTCTCTCCACTGCACTGGTTTACCCATGCAGGAGCATTTGGACGACCACGCCTCGGTTGGCTGGCGTGTTTTCCTTTCATGTGTTTTCCTTTCATGCGTCTCCCGTCAGATGAGAACTCTTTGAAGAGCCCTTATCTGAATGCTGTAAGGTCACATGCTGTAGCGGTTCAGAAGCAAGGCTGCTTATGCTGGCCTGCAGGGTTCGGATCCTGACTTAGTTTTTAGCCTCAAGCAAGTTTCCTTAACCTCTCTGTCCTCCAGCTGCCTCATCTATCCAGAGGCGGAGGGGCGGGGAGGGGGATAAAAGTGACAGCGTTGAAGAGACAACTACCACCAAGACCTGAGAAGAGGACATGGACCATCCGAATTCAATTAATATCACCCACTATCATCCTTACTCAGAACGCCAAACAGCACCAAATACAGTTTTTCCCTACAGCAGCACTTAACCCTCCGGGCTCCTCCTCCCGTGAAGATTCTGCATTATAAGGGCAAGAGGTTTAAATCTGCAACAAACTCCAGCTGTTGCTCCCTCTCTTCCCTTTCCTTCTTTGCCAGATTTCTGTAGGAAGAGGTGATAACCCCCACGCTACTCTGAACGAGGACAACACAGCCTAGTGTCACGAGTCAGCCAAGAACCACGAGACCCGTCACCTCCTTACCTCTCGCCATGCAAAATGCAACCCATCAGCCCCACCCTGCCCTGGCCCTGTGCTTTGCCACTTCTCACCCTAACCTCACCTCCTTTCCACTGTGCCCTCTGCAACAGGGTGTCACCGCCTGCTGCTCTGTGTGAACCCCTCAGGTCTGCCCAAGGCACAGCTGGCCCGGGCCCTCCGAGTGGACGCTGTGCCGTGTCCCCCAGGGACAGGGCTGAAAGCCGTGGTCAGTGCCCTGCTGGGCCTCTGATGGCTACTCTGAGCCCAGGCACAAGGCCGTCCTCCTCAGAGTGGACTGTTCTCCTCAGACACTACCATGCTCTACTTCTGGGGAAATTAAACTGCTGTCAAGTTTTTAAAAAATGACCCACTGGTCACTCCCTCATCGTCGTCCCCGCCTGCCGTCAGTACAGAGGACTTCAACTCCCTGGAATGCGTCTTCAGCCCTCAGTCCATGTCTTTCAGCCTCATTCCACCACAGCACCCGTCCTGAGAACATTCCCTGAATTCGTCTTCGCTCTGAAAACTTCAGCTCCGAAGACCATTCCCTCCGACCACAGCTGCTCATCCATGCAGCTCTCACCCTTTCTTCTCCTCTCCCCATTCACTGATCTAAGGAGCCACGGTTCCCAGCAGCCTCTGGGCTTTGTCTCTTTCCCTTCCTGCCTACACTGAATGACAGCTCTCCAACCATCCTCAATGCCTAATCCCTGGGTCCTCCTAAATCCTGTTCCGCAAGACATCGATGCAACCATTTGTGGGAATTTTCTGCTCTTCTACTTGGCTAGAGAACAATCCACAAGATCTTGTCCTGTACCATCTATGATGTTCAATGGCAAGTGGGTCTCCCATCCTGACTGTCGAGTCTGTTTTCATTCCCCTCCTGGGCTATTTCAAAACCCAATCCCACACCCATGCTTCCCTTGCTCTAGAAATCATTCTGCTTTGTATGTCTCAGAGATAATGATGGTCATCAGGCACAAGCTCCTTTAACTTCTCGCCTTTCTTCACCTTTAAATCCATCCCATTTCTACCCACTCTTCCTTCCTGACCCTCCGTTTTGGAGAAAGGGTGGGAGCCCCCTCGTCTCTGAAGTTAGTCTATCCACAAAAGCTCTCTATCCTGCATCCTCTAGTCTCCTCCAGAACTCTTATGCATCAAGTATCCCTTTTTCCCCAGTATTTTTAAACTCTGCCTCTGCGCTAGCGCTCTTTGCTCAGAATAAAAATACAGGCAGATCGCAGATCTTGAAATGAAACAAAGAGAACATTTCTGTACATCAGCACGAGTTATTACCCCATCTGTCTTTCTTTTCTTGAGCCATGCTTCCTGAAAGGGAAGCCGCTCCCTGCCTCTGCCTGTCCCCCGCCCATTTCCCACTCCTCCTACCGAAGTGTGAGAGCCCCAGATGGACTGCAGTCCCTCTCCTCTCTGCTTCAGTGGACACTCCTCATCAGTCCTTCTTTCCTTCATGAAATTCTGCTCTCAGAGTTTCTGTAACTTTACTCTCTCCTCGGGGAAAGTTAGAACAAGTGTGCAGACTCTTTATCTTCCCGGGCCTATGACAACGAGCTTCTTCCTGGAACATTGATGCTGGTTCCAAGAGTCCTGGCTTTCAGTCTAGTTCTCCATTAGTCCACACCACCTGTCCTATGCTAAGGATCAGTAAGTGAAAATATTCTCATATTTGATTCCACTCACAAATATTTATTGAATACCAACTCCAGAGGTGAAACGAACATGTTGACTTCCCTTCTCTACAGGACTGCTCAGTTATTTGTATTATCTTATTTTATTCTTATTTTTTAATAACAAGACATTGCAGGGGTGCCTGGTGGCTCAGTTGTTAAGCGTCTGCCTTCTGCTCAGGTCATGATCCCAAGGTCCTGGGATCCAGCCCCACATCAGGCTCCCCGCTCAGCAGGAAGCCTGTTTCTCCCTCTCCCACTCCCCCTGCTGTGTTCCCTCTCCTGCTGTGTCTTTCTGTCAAATAAATAAAGGTCTTAAAAAAAAAAAAAGACATTGCCTTCTACTGCTATTGCCTCAACTTCTCAAAGTTGGGTGCTTTATTAACTTCTTCAGGCTACAAAAGCAGACATCAATAGTTACCACTTTAGTACACTAGAGATGATCAAAACATTTTTACCGATTTCGTTCTATTTATACAATGCAGTTATAAAATAGAAGGAATCTAGGGCCCTGCCTGTAAAAAAAAAAAAAAAAAAGAAAAGAAAAACCGTGAAGTAAGCAGTAAGAAGGTTCATTTAAAACTGTAAGAATTTGCTTTTAAATTCTATGACGTGTCATACTTTTAAGATACTGATTTTAAAATATTAAGAGGCTAAAACTTTAAAATATGAAAAGGCTTAAAATTAAAATATTAAAAGGCTAAAATATTCAGTGGCTGCTTCTAAACGTCAATAGACAAATACCTGAGAAAGAAATTTATAATGGAAAATCGTTGTGCTGAATAATAGGACTGAAATATATACAACATAAAAAGAGCAGGGGCCCCTTTGCGAAGGCCCCACTCTCTTCAGAAAATTAAGTTACTAACGATCACTGGGCTAACATTACTGCTCTAGTCCCACGTCCTCCAAGACGCAGCCTGGAACCATGCAGAACTGCAGAGTTAGAGCAATGGTTTCTGGTCTCAATGGTGACCCCAAATCTGTGTGTGACTGCGACCAGTGACTGACCGCTGTGGGTCTTGCTTTCTCTTCTGTAGGATGGGGAAGGAGAAAGCAGGGTCTCGTCCATCTCTTAATCTTTTAGGACATCCAACAGATGATAAGACAAAGTTAAAAAGATTCATGGCGGGGGAACTAGATGAGATTTTTACTTTTGAAAGTATGTAGTCTGTTTTTGTATGTTCCACAAAATCTAATTACTATCCTTTGCCCACCACAGAGCTCAAATCTAAACTTCATACTGACTGTATCCACCCAGATCTTTGCCAGTCTTATTTTATCAGTGTTTCCTATCGGACACGTCAAATCATCTTGGAGTGAAAATTATTAATAACAAAGAGCTAAAAGAGCCAGCTACATGATTACGTTATTGATTTTTTTTCGATTTCACAGCAAGCCGGGGTCCAAAACCATTTTCTAAAATTCTTCTTCATTAATAAAATGAACTCTGCCTTCAGGAGACATTTTCTACATCATTTCTCCAAAGACCCTGAAGGCCAGTTGGAAGAAAATTTCTACGAACTAAAGGAACCATTTTCTACCAATGAATATGGCTGCTCTCTCACGAGCCAGAAAAATCAAGTGTTCCCTTCAGATCACCTGTGTTCTCTGTACAAGCAGTTTCAGAAGTCATAAAATTGAGAGAGAACACAAAATAGTCTGCAAAGGAATTAGAAATAAGCATCTCTGAACAATACAATAGTCACGGCAGGAGATCATTTACCTGGACAAACAAGGCGATGATGGCAATGCCATGTGGCTTCCCCACGGCCTCGTCAATACTGCCAAACAGGGTGGAGTTCCAGTGGATCAGGTGGAGCTGGGTAAACAACAGACAGGTCGCCTCATGAGTAATGCATTTCTAGTGAGAACAACAAAGACCGATCGACTTCCCCTTCATTGTACGGGCTACATCTCTATGGTACCACACGCACAGAAGAATCCCCAAGTAGACACACACGGAGCACTGCTTTAATCCAGGTCCCCTGTAGTTCTGCCCTTCTTACTTCTGAACAGAGGCAACGCTCAGTGGATCGCTGCCTCTTGAGCTCCGTTTTAGTCCTCATCAGCAGCGTATCTAAGGAGACTGGCAGCCTGCCCATTGATTTAGTTGCCTTTCCTTAAATGCCATCCCCTCTGGTTCTCGGGAGGACAAAACTTCGGGTCTGGGCACAAACACCAGCCCTCGTTCCAGGGATCAGTACCTGCAAAATCACACACTGTGTCACCCGGTTTTTCCATCAAAAATAAGACAAAGCCAGCCTCAAGTTCCAGTAAATTACTTCAACTCTCTAAGGATATACAGAGATAGCACCCTATAATGCTGCAACTGCTTAAAGTCATGGCAATATAATGAATGCTGAATGTAGAGCTCTAAAGGAAGGCCATTTCCTGCACCGGAGATAAAATTTTATCTGTGAAGGAATGACAAACAATGCTCTAGAGGACTCCCTCACTCCTAGCTTCAGAAAGCTCTGTAGCTTTCAAGTTTATCTAGAAAATGCGCTTGCTTCTACAGCACTGATAAAAGACTTGCAAGACGCCAAATTCAATTCCCTGGTTAAAATCAAATGCCCACTGAGGTTCTTAGGAAAACCGCAGCTAGGTAAACCTTCTGCGGAGAATGCTATCTTCATCACTACAGCTTTTAATCAAGTTATAATTACTTAGCACGTTAAAACACGGCCTCGTTTAAAAATCAGTTCTAATCCAAAAGGACAGCGCTAAAATTCAATCACCATGTCATTTTAGCATCCATATTAAAATGTGAAGGCCAATTACCATGAGAATAGTCACTGCTGTGCTTTCCCTACTGCGGAATTTGTCCGACCAGAATTCGAGATTATCAAACTGACCGCTAGAGGGAGGTAGTGAAGTCCTCTGCCTATAATAGAAACCGTCACCTAGAAAAAGACCACATTCAAGGCCAAGCTGGGACAGGCTGTGAAAAACCAGCATGGACCAAGACAGCCCAGCGAATGCAACTGTCAAGGCACTGCCTTAGAGAAAACAATGCTCTATAATGTTTCAATTAATAATGAAAGACAGACCAATTTTAATCTTTCCGCTTCTGGCTGCAACAATAGCATGGAGTCCCAGTGGTACAGATTAGTGTACAGTGTACAGATAAGAGCCGATTGCTTTAATTAAATAAACAAAGAAGGCCCAAGGTTGTAATCTATTTTTATTCAGCAAATCACAAAGTTCAAATCAACGTTTTTCTTACTTCCCATAGCAACATTATGGGGTATTTTTTCTGAAACAAAACAAGGCAAAAAAAAAAAAAAAAAGCCTGGTTTCTTCTTGTGTTTCATCTTGCCACTCCTTATAATTCAGCAACATCATTTACTCACACGTGATCTTCAACACCTGCTTCACGGTCTTTTTGTGTTTAAAAATTTGAGGGTCCCCACGCCGTAAAGCGGATCCTGCACACGGTGACTTTGTTTCAGAGAGTAAGTTTACGGTGAAGAAATCAGACAAGCGCTACCTGGGCCAGGGGAGCAAGGTCAGCAGCCAGTCATCAGTCACATTGACAGTGTGCACCCTCGACGGGATGTGCTGAAAACGACATGTTACCCCTGTGGTCTTCCCCCCAGTAACCTATAACCCCAGTCAAATCTAAATGAAGAAAACATCACACGGATCTCAGTAGTGGGACAGTCTACAAAATACCTGACCAGTACTCCTCAGAACCGTCAAGGTCAGCAGAAACCAAGAAAGCCTGAGAAAATGTCAGTGATGAAAGGGGCCTAAGGAAACATGAAAATAAAATGTAACACAGTATCACAGATGAGCTCTTGGAACACAGAAAAGAAGTTAGTTTAAAATTAAGGAAATTGGGGAGCCTGGGTGGCTCAGTCGTTAAGTGTCTGCCTTCAGCTCAGGGCATGATCCTGCGGTCCTCGGATCGAGCCCCGCATCGGGCTCCTCCACTGGGAGCCTGCTTCTTCCTCTCCCACTCCCCCTGCTTGTGTTCCCTCTCTCACTGGCTGTCTCTCTCTCTCAAATAAATAAATAAAACCTAAAAAAAAAAAAAAAAAACTAAGGAAATTGAATAAAATTCAAACTTCATGTATAGTTTTTGGCCTACTAATTCTAACAAATATAACATGCTATGGGGTAAGATGTTAATAATGAGAACTGGGTATGGGTTATACGGGCACTTCCTCGACTGTCTCCACAGTCTTCCTATAAATCTAAAAGTGCTCTAGAAAAAAAGGTCTATTAAAAAGAAGTGGGGGAGGGGAAATGCTGGCACTTCAGCCAACCCAAACTAAAAAAAGGTAACTGGAAGATCGCAAAGATTCCTGTGTGACTACCTCACAACACAAAATGAACCAGCCAGAGAACCTTCCCACCTGTTGTTCATTCTACCATCTGGGTCTTAACCAGTCAGTGTCAGAAGAGATTCTTCCCGCACAATCAACAAGGGACTGAAGACTGGGAAACACAGCCCTGTTCCGGCACTTACTGGAAATCCTCTTCACTTGGAGGCTCTTCCTCTCACCAACATCATTAGAGATCCTCTTTCCACACCATTAGAACATGGTTAATTCAAGGACCAGGCAAATTTCCAACACATTCTGGAAATCGGCTATAAGCTGGTAGTAGTGCCTTAGATGCAAGACCCACTAACATAACACTCCACGTTTTTGCTGCGTCTCCGCGCAACTGTGCTCCCCGCGGCCTTCCTCACTCCATCTGCATTAGTGTGCTAGGGCCGCCATAACAAACCACCACAGACTGGGAGGTACGAACAACAGAAATGTATCTTCTCCAAGTTCTGAAGGCTGAAAGTCCAAGACCAAAGTGTCAGCAGGTTTGGTTTCCCCTCCTTCTCCCTGTGACCTCACATCATCTTTCCCCTGTGCACGTCTGTGTCCAAATTTCCTCTTCTTACATAAAGACATCAGTCATATTGGATAAGGGCCCACCCGAACCATCTCATTTTAGCGTAATTACCTCTATGACGATCCTGTCCCCAAATATGGTCACATCCTGAGTTAGCAGAAGCTAAGATCTCAACATATGAATGGGGAGGGGGGCACAATGCAGCCCATCACACCATGTACCTCACCCTTTCCTCTCTCCCGACATTAATGGAAGTTTTCTCAGATCTTGAAAGCGTGAATTATTCATATCGACTTCTGTTCTCCTATAGCCCCCTCCTTATTCCTATCGTCTTATACTTTGCCTTCTATTACTCTTGATTCTATTTCATAAAGCAAAGCCATAGAGATGGGAAATTACCAGTGTATATGAAGAACTAAAAGCACCTCTGAGGGTAGCTAGAGTGTACGTCTGACTGTGACAGGAAAGATGAGGCTGGAAGTGAAAGGGTGGCACAGAACTTTAAATTTTATCATAACTGTATTTTGGGGAACACTAAAGAATATATTAGCACAGTGACTATTATTATTACTTATGCTGCTTAGAATCAAATTTGCCCACATCAATGTCTGCCCTTCTAAAGCCCTGTGGCAGTATGAGGGTAGAAAAGAAGTGAAAGATGGACATAAGAGGCTGGAAGATAAGCTAGAAGGATACCACAAAGCTCCAGCTGAAAAGTCATGCCAGAGGTGCACGATGGTTCATTTTGTGGGTCAACATAGCTAGGCGATGGTGCCCAGTTGCTTGGTCAAACATCAGTCTAGGGACACCTGGGTGGCTCAGTCAGTTAAGCGTCTGCTTTCAGCTCAGGTCATGATCCCGGGGTCCTGGGATCCCTGCTGAGCGGGGAACCTGCTGCTTCTGCCTGGTCTGCCTGCTGTTCCCCCTTTGCTTGTGTGCTTGCGCTCTCTCTCTCTCTGACAAATACATAAATAAGATCTTTAAAACACACACACACACACACCAGTCTAGTTGTTGCTAGGAAGGTACTTTTTAAAGATGTGCTCACACTTAAGTCAGGAGACTTTTAGTAAAGTAGATTAATCCCCATAATGTGGGTGGGCTTCATCCAATTAGTTGAAGGCCTATGAGCAAAAACTGAGGTCCTCCTCCTCCTCCGAAGAAATACTGCCTCCAGATTATAACATACAAATTCTACCTGAATTTCCAATATTTGGCCTGCTGTGCAGATTTTGGACCGAGCCAGTTCCTCCAAACAAATCTTAGTTTCTCTCTCTCTGTCTCAGATATGTATTCTCAATATATATTTTGTTTCTCTGGAGAACCCTGACCAATACACAGGTTGTGCAGACAAATGAAAAAACCGGAAGTGTGGAGACAAATGGAGGTTTAAATATGAACAAGGCTAGTAGCCATAGGAATAAAGACAAAGGACTCTGATGATTAAAGTGACAGTATCTGGAATTTACTCTCCTAAGCCTAAGTGGGGTTCCTGTAGGGAAGGGGAATGGAGGGACGAAACAATCCACACATGATCAGAAAATACATACCAGAACTTATGCTCATTTATTTCTGTCCTTTTTTAAATTTGTTTCCCTATGCCTCACAAAATACTTATATATATACAGAAAAAGACAGATCTGGATCAAATCCATAGGCGTGCATGAATATAAATTATTAATGAATGTGCACAGTAGAGAGGATCCTGCTCCAAGATCTGCTGAGGGACAGAGGAGTTTGAAGGGAAAGGCGTGTGACACTACGAACATGGTTTAGAAAATGATGAGGCAGCCCATCTGGTCAAAGGGAGGCTTTTGTAGAGGTCCAAGCAGACTGTCATTATCAGTCGAGGGAGCTTGGAAGCTCACTTCAAAGCCTAACAGTAGACTGCAGGCTCCGGGGTGTGTCTGGTCCGCGGTCCACGACAGAGCGCAGAGGCGGGGACACGGCCACCTCTTAAACTCTGAGAGGCCACATGCTCTCATGAAAGGTCTCTGAGCCAGCGATCAAGTCCTAGAGTCTTGGTTCAGTTCACAGCTCTTTAGCTCTGTGAACTTCACAAGCCTCTAACTTGTCTGAGCACCAGGATCTGTAACATAAGGAGAGCTGTGTCTTCCCAGCTTGGCTGCTTCACACCTCTCCCTGCCCACCGGAGTGCTCTTTATTCCTAGATTTCTCTCACGGTTCGTACTCATTAGCATTAATGATATGCAGGCAGCAGAGGCCGAGAAGCAGGGTGAAGAATTTCAAGAATGGAGACCAGCTTACTTGATAGTGAAGGCCAAGTGTCTACGTAGCCCTGACCGTTGCAAATGAGGCTGGGGGTTAGACAGCATTATGGCTACAGCTGCCGCCCAGACTCACCACGATCCCACTGTGTCAGGGTCTGCAGGACTGAAGGTGACTGCGGGCAGGGCCCCACCTCACTAAGGCCCTCTGGAGCCTGAACACCCAGCAAGGCAGGTGGCAGTGGGCCTGCCTCTTGCCCTTTGAACCCCAACCCCTGCTACGGCTACCAATAATAGTAGTTGAAAAAGAGAGGAGAATTCTTCCACCAAAACAACAGGGCAGTTCTCCACGCTCCCTTCAGACTCGCCCTTAGAAGACAAAGGTGTGGTGTGCCTGGGTGGCACAGCGGTTAAGCATCTGCCTTCGGCTCAGGGCGTGATCCCGACGTTATGGGATCGAGCCCCACATCAGGCTCCTCCGCTGGAAGCCTGCTTCTTCCTCTCCCACTCCCCCTGCTTGTGTTCCCTCTTTCGCTGGCTGTCTGTCTCTATCTCTGTCAAATAAATAATAAAAAAATCTTTAAAAAAAAAATAGACGGAAGGTGTGATGGGTATTAAGGAGGGCACATATTGCATGGTGCACTGGGTGTTACACTCAACTAATGAATCATGGAACTTACATCAAAAACCAGGGATGTATTGTATGGTGACTAACATAATAAAAAAATATTATAAAAAATAATAAAATCTTCAGCTCTCCAGTTCAAAAAAGAAAAAGACAAAAGGTGTTGGCTTCCTCCCAACGTGCGTATGTCTGAGTAGAAGAAAGTGGTTTTCTCTCTATCAAAGCCAAATCCTTCCTCACTTCTTACTGTTCTCCCTGAAGCCCCCACCACTGCCCAACCATGAGACCTCAAGGTGTGTGGCCTTATGTGAGTTAACAATGTACATATTACGGAGAAATAAGAAAGCAAAGATCATTACTCTTATCAGCATCATGACCATCATTCCTTCCTATTAAAAAAAAAAAAACCAACAACAACACCTTCCTTTTATAGTTTCCTTTTATAGTTTCGGAGAAAATCTGGGAGCCTTTGCTATAGGGCTCACAAATTCAAATTTCCTGCAATTGATTATGCCTCTCTGCCATTAGTACCCGTGACACGTTAATCTTAATGTACTTAACTCGCAGCTATAGATAAATTTGTCCGAAGTTATGAAACTGTGACAAGCCATAGCCTTATAATCACTTATTTGTCACCGAGAAAAATAAGTTTGAAGATTTCATGGCAGCCTAACAGAAAGCTATCTTCAAGATAAATGAGGTTTATTATTAACATAAATAACACGACAGCATTAAAGTACAAAAGAATGAATCATAAGGAATGGAAAAAGCAGTAAAGGCTGAAAAGACACTTATGACTCACAAACTTTGTTCCCCAGCCCTGTGCACTAATTCGCACAAGTTCTGTGCAATCTCCTGTCCTCAGATGCTTGATGGACAATTTCTTCCAAACGGCTTCATGTCCAGGTATCACTAGAACTGACATCAGCTCCTTTCAAAGGTGCCCTCTTACCATCTCACCACGGAGCTCTAACGCCCTGGGCTTGAGACCTTGAACTGCCCCCAACCTCTTTATCTCCAACTCACCCATGCCTTTCCTGGCACTTAATTGTTTGCATTATAAAGCTCAACTGATGTCTATTTCATGCAGCTTTCTCCACATTTCCTCTGTTCAAAAATGTCTAATTTGCTTTATTTCCTGCCCACACAAGATTAAATTTCTCTAACCTCACCCCTCCCCATCCTATCTCCAAAATACTCAAACCCAGTGGGACTCCTGACCGTTCACAACAGCCTCCCTATTTTGTTTATGTCCCACTCATTTGGAACGCCATTTCCCATTCTGTCCTGAGACTTATCCAAAGTCTACCTATCTTCCTGGTCCTCAACAGACATTTCATAGAGAAATAGACAGACCAAATATGGAGATGATGGGAGATGGAAACAGATACAACTTGAACCAACAGACACAAAAGAAAAGGGATAACTGTTGTTTTCGCCCCATATCGCTGCCCAAAAGTAAGGTGAGTTCCCTTGTAGCTAAGAGTTGAAAGTTACATCACAACAGTCCAACTGGTCTCCTGTGAGTAAGTGAAACAGAATGAAGAACTGCCTTAAGAAGAAAGGCTGAAGGTATGGACTACAGATGTCCTTAGATATCGAGAGAGATAGCCTTACAAAGTCCATTCACCCATGGATCCAGTCACAAAAAAGAGTGACAGAAGGGCTAAGACTGAGCTTTCAGAAATGCTCAGATGAGAATGGGGAATATCAAATACGCAGGAGGGAACCCAGAAAATTCCAAAATCTTGTTTGGACAAAAGAGAAAAATCCTTCTAGAAGAAATTGTGGTCAACGGTGTCAAGGCTCTGCTACAAAGCTACAAAGAAACAAGAAAATGAGGAAAGGAAGAGATTTGGGATTTATTTCTTTTTAAAGATGATCGAGAAGGCAGTAGCAATAGGATAAAAGTGGCAGAGGCAGAATATTAAAGACATTTGGATAAAACCTGCAGGACAAGGTCACTCATCCAAGAAGGTGGGCAGGGAGTATCAGAAAACAAATCAAGAGATAACTGTAAGTGCAAAATGATTTTTTTTTTTAAATGAGGAGAAACTACGCTTGATTTTAAGTAAAAGTCACCTTTGCCTTTAGTATTCTTTTAATCTATTCTTTCAATGGGCAAAAGTAAAACCTGAGAGAATCACAAACTGCTCTAAGTTTTGACAAATCAGAAGCATTCAGTGCACCTATGAACTCAGATGCAATTGCCCCTGAAAACCGTTTTTCTGCCAAACTAAAGTCATCGAGAACTTTCCCCTGAGCTGAGCCACTATCTATTCTAGATTCATCAAGGAAAGATCCTGGGTTCTGTGTCCTGACTTTGCTTAACTGCTTCCCTTAGTCCCAAGGAAATGCAAGGATGAAGAGTTGCAGCCCATCTCCCACTAGATTCTGAGTTTCGGAAGCCAAGGTGTCACCGCACCCATGCTCCATCGCACTCCAAACACCCATTTTCAGAGCACTGGGCAAGAGCTATGAAATGAAAAAAAGGAAAAGAAAAGATCATGTCTCAGCTACCCTTACACTGAGAGGGCTGAAACAAAGAAGACATTAAGTATTCAAATTTTAAAAAGAATGGGAAACTGGAAGTGAAATGTTTTGAGTAACAAAGTGGGAGCAATAATTAACTGAACAAGAGCAGAGAGAGCAGCCCCTCTCTGCAGATCCACTCCTCCTTATATGAAGCAGCCATTCATCTGCAGATAAACTGAGATTTAGTGTGGATTATTTCCAGGGGCTGCTGCACTTTAAGATGTCACTGTCAATATATTATGCGGCTATTACTCAGAGAAGGACGTCCAAGGTGCAGACAGATAGAATAGTGACAAGGCGCTGTAAAGCATGAAATGGAAAACAAATTATTTGAAATTCTATCTCTGCTGTCACTTTCTTCTTATGTTTGCCTAAACTTAGTTATGTATCCTCTTACATAGGTAGAAATAGGAGGGTCTGTTAGAACATTTCAGAGCAACTCCATCTATTAATATATTAATATAAAAAGCTATTTATAGTGTTCTTAGGGTTCGGAATTTTCAATTCAAAAGGCACTGGAGTTCTCTGTAATTTCTAAAAAGATTTTTTTTTTCAAAGCAGAATGACCTCCTCTTTGAATGCTAATTTCCTTTTGTTTGCTTTGATGTTGCCATCCTCTTCGGAAGAGGGCATCTTAATATTGTTAGGGCTAGTCTCTCAAAAACGGAAGCTTCCTTCTGGAAATTCACTAGGAAAGGTTGGAAAAGGCTGTTGGAGCAGTCATGAATCAAGGAAAACAAACACATCATTTTGAATTAATTTCTATTTAATGTAAGATCAAAAGCAATTAAAACAAATTCTTTAACATTGGTTTCTTTGCTTTCCAAGAAATATCCCCCATCTTTTTTTTAATCCCCTGTCTTATTTTTATTAAGAAAAAAAGAAAATCTGAAGTGTGGGTTATGGGCTGTAATTCACTTGCTGTAACCAAAATTCTCTACATTTCATTTGTTATTCTATAAAATAAAGAAGGCTAAGGGATGTCCAAGGGTCTTGATGTTATAGAACAGAAGTCATTTATAGACCGCGTCTGCTTGCTCTGTACAGTGAATCGGTAAATAATGTCTGTATTCTTTCCCCACTGCCCCCAAATAAAAACCACATTTGACAAGAGTTTTGAAAGGATGGCAGCATTCAACAAAACATTTACTGAGCACCAGTAATCCCTGGGCTTTAGTGTTTACTGCTTTCAACACTGGAAACACAAAGACCTCAAATCTTTTTGTAATACAGGATATGAATAAATAAAAATATAAAACTTCTAATTCAATGGAAGAAAAAGATACGTGCAAAGGGTCAGATGCAATGTAAATTATGGAGGATGCCTTGGGTGTCTGCATTTATTTGATGTGCTCTAATGTGTGACGTTCTCCACTAGGCGCTGCTCATTACAAGCACGACCTCATTTCAGTCCTCACTATCGTCTTTCTAATGAGATGCTAGGACTACCACGAACACCCCATCTTGACAGGAAGGGAATGGGAGCACAGAAGGCAAAGTAGCCCGCCCAGGGTCACATAGCTAACAAGTGAAAGAGCCCAGAGGTGGCCCAGGCGTGCGCTCTTCCTAATGGTGACCAGTGAGCCACTCCCTCCCCCACCCCCACCCCCACCCCCCGTGGCAAAGACGGAGGGCGGAAGAATCAGGGCAGCTTTCGCAGCTTAACTGTTCACACAGCACGTGGAGGAATGATATACAACGTTCTCTCTCAAGACAAAAACAAACCAGGGAGAAAGAATGAAGGGTGTACAAACCCAGAAACGGCTAGTAATCCAGTCAGGCTGTGCCCGATGCCAAAAGCACAGGGTGCCAAGGCACACACCTGCTGTGAATGAACACTTACTCACTTTGAGCTCCTGGGCGAACTACCTGAGCTCTAGGAGTCTGCTGTAAAAGAGAGATCATACTAGCTAACATTCAAGGCCCTTACAAGGGCAAGAGATACGGCATGCAAAGCTCCGGGAAAATATCAACAAAGCGCTGGCTAGAGCCCAGGAGAGTGGGGAAAAGCAGGAGGTGCCAACAGAAAGGTACTGTGTGAAAACTGTATTGAAAGTCTTGGGAAACAAAGGTATGCTCATCTACCTTCCTTTTGGTTATTTTCTCATTATGCTGCTGAACTCACCTATTTATTGTCCTCAAGGTTAAATATAACTACTAAGTTTTTCCATTATAGCAAGTTTTTCCATATAGCGTATCACTTCTATCAGAGTCACAAATCCAAATGCCGCCAGCAAGCAGGCTAATCAGTGAGGGAAAGCACATGATGAACACGGAGGGGGAGAGCCAGGAAAAACATCCTCTTGCCTCTTCTCTTCCCATCGAGCATATTGTGGTTGGGGGAACCCATAAACTCCCAGGTCTTCGCTGGCCATCTAGATGCCCAAAACCAACATCTTTCACCAAAATCTGTCCTGAGTCTAGATCCCTTTACCAAACTGCCCACTGAAGTATTTTCACACTGGCATTTCATCACTGATGTCCCTCCACCAGTCCACAGAGCCATGTCCCCCTTTGCTCCTAGCTCTGTTAACAGACCCAAGCCAGAAATCTCTTTCATCATCTTCTTCCCTTACAAACAACCAAGAGCTATGTCCTGCCATTCTCTACCTCCTTAAAATCTCCCAAATCCATCCACTTGACTTATTCCCATGAGCAATTCCTTAGTTTAAGATATCCGTAATCTATTGCTAGAATTACTGCCTAGGTCTCTTAACTAATCTCCATGCCTCCAAAGTTGGCATTTCAAATTCGTTCCCCACCTTGTAGAGTTATATGGTGCAAATCTGATCATGTCACCCTCCTTAGGAAAGCTCATCTAAGGCTTCTTACTGCCCCCCGGGGTACAGACCACACTGTTTAATACACAGTGAGCTACAAGATGTCTTTTTGTAATCTTCGAAAGTATGCCGGCTTTAATACATATTCACTGTTTCATGTATGTTGGTAATAACAATTACAGTAATAAGCTTTTAGCAATAAGAATGCATATAAAGCGATTTTAATTGGACTTCAAAGTCAACACTATTTCATTTCTCTGTAAAATACCTCTGTCAATTTTCATATTCCATCTTTATATACCTAATACATTGCCTCTTAACCTAATTTTCAGGAAATATATTTTAAATCCAATTACAATACTCAAAATATTACAATTCACAGTAAAATGCATTTATCTGAAAACGTTAAAGAAAATCCATTTTAATCCTCACTGCACCTGAAAAGGTACTTGTCTGTTAACACAGTGTACTCAGAGGCTTTTACTTTTACTTTTTGAATTGCAATTATGTAGAGCAAGAATCAGGACCATTTTAGTAGAAATATGAGAAGGCGTATATTGTAGAGGGGAAAGAATGGTACTTGGTCTGAGTCTCAGCCATTACTGACGTACCTGGGGCAACTTATTTAACGCCTCTTGACCGGATTATTCAGCTAAAAAATACACATACCATCTAGCTCTAAGGGCTAATTTAACGATTCGATCAGATATGGCGTATGCCTGGCACATGGACGGTCTTCAGAAGCATTAATGCTGGCTCCACAATTCCCTGAGGATTGCAGTAAAGTGAGTCTTGCATTCATTGCATGGACCTGAGCTAATGCAAGGGACATAAAACTTTCCAACAACAAAAAAACATTTTGTATCTTCGAAATATTCTGAGAAGAGTGAACACTGACAAGGTAACGAAATAAATGTATACATAGAAACGCACGTCACAGACTTTCACCAGAACATTCCCCCACCAAGAGAGGAATTCCACCCTCCTCCCCCCCCACAACTAGATGAAAACGGAGAACGGCCCTAATCCTCAAGACAAAAACTACAGCAAATCTACACCTATGCTTTTCCCACAAGTACTTCCTTATTTACATAAGTTTTGTAATTTGCTTTAAAATCATAACAAACTAATCCGACTCCCTTGTTGCTCAAGAGCATTGCACAAAGAACCATTCTTCCAGCAAACTCACTCCAAAGCACATCACTTCCAGTGCTAACTGAAGGGGACCGTGTTTCCCTGAAATCTGTGTGAGGCTCTCCGGCCAACACAGGAGCAATGCTACAGAGAACCATACGCGAATCGAATTTTTTCAAAAGGCCTTCTAGAAAACCCGGTTTTAACCTACAACTGGCCTAAAACAAGGAGTCCAAGTTTCTTTTCAATGCCGTGACAAGGTAAAGTAGCACTTTGCTTGACTGAGATGAAACTTGTACCAAAACAGCTCGAGTTAAAAAAAAAAAAAAAAAAGGTCAAACTAGGAACAGGAAAGGCATGAATGGGTGTGAACCAGAAAGACCACAACAATTCAGATAGGAAGTTTAACCTGTACTAATGCGGCAGCGTACTTCAACTTTGCACACCACTCACAGTGACTTAGGGAAAAACATTTCTGAAACAAGGTGATTACACGTGGTACCTAGTCCAAAATGAATCATCACCAATGACCACAGTGCTTTCAATGTTGAGAGGGCAGATATGGGAACACCGGTTAGAAGAGGAGACCCTTACCTAGGCCTGAGTTTGCCTACCAATGGGGCTTATCTCTCCAGGGCTGACTAGAGTCTCTGTTTTATGACACTTATTCCCCTGGTCCAGTCACAGTTTCAAACTAGTACTTTCGCTGGACTACTCGATGCCTTTATCATTTTGGCCATGCAAAACTACTCTCAAAAATTCTAACTGAATTTTTGAAATTCTAATTGAAATTATTTTTTTCCAGAAGTCTTTAGTATAGGTAGCGTATTTGTTTTAGACCACTGAAATACATCAGTGAGTAAACCGTATTTTTGTGTGTTCGTGCAGTCCTAGAGATGGGCCCCTAAGAAAAGCAAGGACCCTTCCTTGCTCAACAGTAACATAACTCGGAAGATAATTTTGCTATCTAGAATTATTCTACAGGCATACAGTCACTTTATTACCTTTGCTTTTATAGAACGCCGTATGTGAGATTTTTAATTAATTTGTGGTTAAACCTTAAACAGGAACGAACATTTAATGGAAACCCTGTTTCTGTGGGAAAATGGTAACTACCTCATCACGAGTGCTCCCCAGCACGTCTTCAATAAGGCACTGTGATGAAGGTAAGAGTGAGGACTCGCTACCCTGTACAAAGGTCAACATTCAATTTATTAGAGCAGGCCTGATGAAAATGTAATGTTAAAAAAATACAAATTAAAATGGGAAAAGCACAATCACTATAGAAAATATTTATTTAGCACTTAACTATATTTAGCTACCCTGAAAACCAAAGGCCTGTTATATTTTGAAAATAATTCCAGAAGAGATATCTTGTGGAGCAAAAAGCCACTTTTCTGGTAGGCATCTAATTGGTCTGAATGGATGTTCCCACTCTCAGCAGACACAGCTGACTTCCACTTGTCATCCTTCCCCCCCCCTTCCCTCCATGCAGACAGAACCTCAATTGCCTTTATGTATCAGGAGGCCAAGTGCTCGTGGGAAGGCTAGACCCCTCCTCAGCCCCACAGGGTGAACCTGATTTAAGCTAAGAATTACAACCTTGCCATTGACCTTGAAATGACTGTTTCAGGAATCTACATGTACAGAAATTCTGGACAATGATACGTGAGGGGAATTCTGCGGGATGGTAGGGGTGAGGAAGATTTCTGGGATTCAGAAGACTGGTAATAACGTGGATTACGGCAAACACTTTGGTTAATTCCTTGCCAGCATCCACTACAGCTGCACTATGGCTTTCCTACAACCCAGGCTACCCTTCTAAGTGTACGCACACCAAAAGGATAGAATATTCACAGAAGCTCCTAACAGACGAGATTCTGAATGTAATCCAAATGTCCATCAACAGTAGAAGCATATACTGTGGAAAATCCATACAATGAAATACTACACATGAAAGTAACGTAAGCAAACAGAACACACCACAGGGGCGCCTGGGTGGCACAGCGGTTAAGCGTCTGCCTTCAGCTCAGGGCGTGATCCCGGCGTTATGGGATCGAGCCCCACATCAGGCTCCTCCGCTATGAGCCTGCTTCTTCCTCTCCCACTCCCCCTGCTTGTGTTCCCTCTCTCGCTGGCTGTCTCTATCTCTGTCAAATAAATAAAATCTTGGAAAAAAAAAGAAAAGAAAGAAAGAACACACCACAGTGTAGAAGACTCTATAAACACAAAGGCAGATTTTAGAAAAATCTATGACACAAAATAACAACTGCTATATGACTCAATTTCTATAAAATCCAAGACAGGCAAAACTTACCATGATGCTGGAAGTCAAGATCACAGCTAACCCTGGAGGAACCTTGAAGGGAGCTTCTGGGCTACTGGTTATTTCTGTTTATTAATCTGAGTGCTGGTTTTTCATAGGTATGTTTACTTTCTGAAAATGCAATGCATTCTCTGTCTGTGGTTTGGGCAACCTTTCTGTGCATATGTTATTTCCCTATGAAAATGTTTTTACTGTAAAAAATAGAGATGTCGCCGAAAGCACAACCAGTAAGAGAAAAAATTTGGTAAATTAGATTTCATCCAAATCAAAAAGTTTTGGACATCAAGCAACACCTTCAACAAAATGAAAGTATAATACATATGGATGGCCAACAGCCACATGAAAAGATGCTCAATATCACTAATCATCAGGGAAATGCAAATCAAACCACAATGAGATACCACTTCAAACCCACTAGAATGGCTATACAAAAAGACAGACAATAACAGGCGTTGTCCGATAACAAGTGGAAAAATTGACACCCTCATACAGTGCTCTTGGGACCAGGAAAATGATGCAGCCCCTTTGGAAAACAAATAAGCAATTCTGAAAATGTTAAACCCAGAGCTACCATATGACCCAGTAGTCCCACACCTAGGTATATGCCCAAGAGAAATGAAAACGTGTGTCGGCACAAAACCTTGTACACAAATGTTCATAGCTACATTACTCACAACAGCCAAAAAGTGGAAACAAACTAAGTATCCATCAACTGGCAGATAAACAGCATGTGGTATATCCATACAATGGAACGCTTTCCGGCAATAAAAGTCATAAAGGACTGATACAGGCTAACGTGGATAAATGAATGTTGAAAACCTTGAGTGGTTCCGTTTATATGAAATGTCTACAGAGGCAGAAAGCAGATTAGTGGTTTCCCAGGACAAGGGGTGGGGGGTAGGGGATGGAGAGTAACTTTTTCTTTCGGATGATGGAAGTGTTCTAAAACTAGACCGTGCTAATGGCTGTGCGACTCTGTAAATATACTCAAGCCACTGACCTGTACACTTTAAATGGGTGAATTTTACGGTATGTAAGTTCTATCTCCGTAAAACAATTTTTTTTGGTTTTTTTATATGTAATAGCAAGAAACCATGACATTGCTTGTAAAACAATTTTTTAATGCAAGAAAATACAGCTTCCAATCATTAATTTGTGAGGATGGGACACTTAGAGGTGATACAGTCATCTTGCCACCATGTGTAAACAAAGGCAAAAAGCCGAACTCCTAAAATGACTTAGCAGAAAAACAAAGCAACTGGCCCTTAGAAATACGGCTTAGCAACTGAATTAACCAAACCCTGGAACTGCCCTCTGGGGCTTTCTGTAATGTGAAAGAAAAGAGTCTGATCATTTCTTAGCTGTGTTTCCTATTACTTGCCTGAAACCAAGGCACTTGTCTAAAAGACACGGAGAATGCTAAACAAAAATACTCCATTGGCTTCTTACATCAAATCTCTTCAATGGAGACATAGCAGAATAACTTAATAAATAAAAGAAAAATTTTATTACAATTCAAATTTGGGCTCCTGGTAGACAAAACAGGATATTTCCTGAAAATAAAGTTCTGTCCAAGAATAGACAAAAGTGGATGGAGCTTTTTGCTCTGACAGAGAGCTTTTCACAAAATATTCTAAGGGGCATTTTCTATATCATCATTTTTAATACCCTGAAAAATAAAGACATGAAAAACGTAAACCAGTTATCAGTGAACAGAAAATATATCATCAGCGCAGCAATTTGAGGAATATAAATCTCGTCCTAAATCTCTTATGCTCACATTAGTATTTCTCATTAATAAGCTGTGGATTTTATTAGGAGTTCATTACTAAGGTGAGTAGCTTAGTAAGTTTCAAGAATGGATTAATTATTGATGTGGATGAAGACAACATATGCTATCATAGTGATAGCTACAGTTGTAATATGTAAACTAAGGGCATAAAATAGCCATTACCTAGGATTAAGAATATAATTTCCCCTTGGTAAAGTACTGTATGATTAGGCTTACTGGGGAACATTACATACTCCTGTGATACCAAGAAGCAGTACTGATAGGATACCAAATTAAAATTGCAACTGTTTTCCCACGACATTGCATGAAGGAAAGATATAGTGTGTTCTTATATTAACTCATTTACCTAGAGCCAGATTCAAATAGATGCATAAGTAAATAATATCAGCTGCTGCAATAAATCCTGGTTAGTGACCTCTCTTCTGAGTTACAGATCTGCATTTCCGGTCCCTTCCTGGGCATTTCCACTTGGAGGAAAGGAGGCTATCAAATTCAAGACATATCAAAGTATACACCACGATTTTCCACCAAAACAGTCCTCCTTTCTGACATCCCTTAAAAGGTCCACCATTTTTCCAGTTACCAAGGCTCAAATCTTGGAAGAATCACTGACTCCTCCTTTCACTTGCTCTCCAGACAAACTATCAAAACCCTTTTTGGTAAGCCCTGAATGTTCTCTCCCCACACTGTTTCTAACATTCCCTTCTTTTTCTTTGTCAAGGCCATCATCCCAGCTGTATTACACCTGGTTTTTAAAATGACTTCCCCAAAGCATTACCTTTCTGATCAATGAAAATGATTATATTTCCCTAGAAGCCCAGTTTTAGCAGGGAAGTGATTTTTGCATACTTTGTCACTGGTGTGGTCCTAATACCTACAACTGCCTACAACGTACATAGTCAGTGCTCAATAAATATTTAGTGAATGCGTGAAAAAATCTGTAACTGTGAAATGCAAATTGGTGATCCCCACTGCCCTTAGTCAAATGCCCAGTTACACCATAATATACATCATACATCTGACCAAGGAAAAGCGTATCAATATAATCCTGACATTCAAGAGTTTCCATTCTTTGTCCCCAACCTGCCATTCAAAATGTATCTCCAGCTACTTAATTTCTAGATCCCCCAAACTCCAGCTACAATAGATTACTATAAATTCGCTATGTTTGTATGTTTACATGTATATAGTACATATGTATAAATAGCTATATTTATTATTAAATTACTGTGAAATACAATGGAGAAAAACACAGCAGGTTAAAGAAAGCTCAAGTTAGCCTCACTGATTGTGTGACATTTGAACAGAGACCCAAAGGTGCTGAAGGAGTAGGCTATGTGGCTATCTGGTGAGAGAATATTCTAGACAAGGGGACTGCAAAGGCAAAGTTCCCAAGGTGGGAGAAGGTCATAACTGTCCTATTTATCTCCTCAGAAGTTGGCATTATGCCTAGGACTTTCCCGTCTATTCTTTCACACACGCTTGTCTATATTTATTTAGAGCCCTCTGTATGAAAGGTTTTGAGATTCTATTAGAAATCAAACAAACTTCCCAATGTGAAAATTCCTAGAATTTACCTTTGAGTTTAATTATATAAAAACCTCAACCACTCGCAAATTCAGCATGACTTCAGCTGACCCTGACATCTTTCCTCCAATTCCCTCTCCCTCCTGGCATCTCCATGTCATTTCACAACTCACAGGGCTCCCAAAGCCACCTGCTCAAAATCTTGATTCCTTTTTGACAAACAGAACTATGTACATGCTTACCCCCCAATTATATATCAGCCCAATTTGATACCTACTATCTTCTCCAACCCCACCCCCAAAAAGAAGGCTGGGAAGAGAAAGGCAAAGCTGTCTGCCATTATCTCAAAATTTTTCCCCACAGGATTCAATATTTATTCAGTAAGAGATGCAACCAAGATGTTTCTGATATTAGACTCAAACAACCAAGGATAATTCTTTCTGTCAAGGTGGTTCAAATTTGACCGGAATCAGGAAGCACAAAATCTAGTTCACCAGAGACTTCTGGCTCACCAGAGCAGTAACACCAGTAACGCCTGTCACGCCAATCCTACTAACCTAAAACAAAATTCTGTGTTGTTTGCACAAATACAGTTTCACACCGAACTCAAAATCAAGTCTCAAATAAAATTTAGACATAGGGACATGTAAATATCCATGTAACTTGATGCACCTTCTCGTATGCTTTTCCCAGTCAATATCTTTCCTATTTCTGCCACTTTAATTTTTTAAAATGCAGAAACCTCTCAGAGCCTTCAGGGGCACTGACAGGGCATGGACATCTATGTTAAAAAATAACATGGCCAGAGGAAAGGGAGGAGAAGGAGCCCCTCCGGAAACAGCAACTGACAACGGCAAGCTGTAGCAATTCCAAGGAGCACAGATTATCAAGAGAAAGTCTTCAAAATACCACCAGAAAGGAGAGGTTCTGCTGGGTGTTGCCTAGGAAACCCAAGGCAGAAATACATGCTACCCAGTGAAGATCAGTGCATTCAGACCATCAAAGTAAAGAGAGGGAATGAAAATCCCAAAGCTGAAAATTATTTCCCTGAGAAAACAAATCAACTCTAATTAGCAATAAACACAAAGTAAAATCTGGCAATCCTCTGTGTAATATACTTTCCCGTTGTGTGGAGAAAGCCTAGCCCTGCTTTCATTAAGATCCATACTGTGTAAGGCCAAGGAGAATTTCAAATATTTTTCTCTCTTCACCTTACCTACAGCTGAGAGCCCCTTTACAACCTTTCAAGGAACTGCAACCCTAACTTGTGCTATTTTTTACCTAATTTGAGAGTGTTCTGGGATTTAAAACAGTATGGATGTAATTGAGTAAAGTGATACTTGTTAAAATAGTATCATTTATTAACCCAAATTCATCAGCCTCTCCCTATACCTCCCTATACCTCACTTTCTGATTCCCTCATTTTCCTATTAATTGTCCCACAGCTATTTCAATTACTCAGGTTCCATTTCTCAGCACACTGGCCTTTGCAAATCACTCATCAAGCCCTATCCCACTTGTCCGTTATGATATGTCTTGCATCCACTTCATCCTTTCCCATATCATTTTTATCCTACCAAATTGTCAAGCCCTGCTCCAACATTCATTCCTTTCCACAGCTTTCTCTGAGTCTAGCAGAAATCCACTATTTCGTGATATGTGTTCCCTTTTCTATTTTATCCTCTAAAGATTTTTTCTCATATAATAGCCATTTTTTAAAGAATTTATTTATTTATTTATTTATTTATTTATTTATTTTAGGGTGGAAGGGGCAGAGGGAGAGAGAGAATCTCCAGCAGACTTCCCAAGGAGTGCAACGCCTGACACGGGGCTCCATCCCAAGACCCTGAGATCATGAGCTGAGTCAAAATCAAGAACCCAACCTACTGAGCCACCCAGGTACTCCATAATAGCCATTTTAAAAGGTCTGTCACCCTGTTGACAATATGAACTTCTTCTAGACCTGATTATTTTTCATTTATTGTCATATATCAGCACCACACACAGCAGCAAATACATAGTAGCTGCCCAAAAATGTGTTTTGAATGGTTTTACATCTAACCCTCCAATTGTTATCTCTTCACACGTTTTTATCTTAATCCCACCTCTTCCAACCACACTACAGAGTCATTAAACACAAATGCTGTTGTCTTACATGTTGTGTATCTCACAGGGTTTGGCTTTAAATACAGACCCTTAACTAATGTTTGCTAACTGAATGGTATGCACCCCTCCACTATCTTGCCTTCCTAAGAGACTCAAAATCCAGTCATATTTTTCTTTTCACTTGCTGTGGGGAAGACAGAAGGGAAAACCTCAAAGGAGGTAACCCACTGGAGCTCAGCTGAGGAAAAGGTAGATGACATTACTAATGGTACAGCCTTTATTCCAGACCCAAGCCATTGACCGACACGGCACGCTCTAGATCAGCTGGAAAGCAGAGAGACTGGGAGCACCATTAAACCACGTCAGGGTTAAGAACAATGCCTGCTGATAAAAATCTGTGATATTTGTTCTCTATGACAAGGTGAATAAGTGACATTTGTTCTTAAAAATTACTGCAAAATAGTTCCAGCACCGTACAATCCAAATTTGGAACAGGATTAATCATTTAAGCCCTGGACCCAGCTCACCATTTTTGAAAAGTGAAGAGTTATTTATATATGTAAATACAATTATAGCTTTGGTTTAAACAGTCACTGGCCCAAGCTGCGAGGCTGCATATTGGGTGGAAACCCTGCCAAGTAAATTAGAAAGAAAAATAAATAAATCCTCCGCAAGCATCAAAACCCTTGCTCACTCCATCTCCCAGCAGCTTCTAGGCAGTGGGGACTGTGTGGCCATCTTCGGTACAAAGGAGCAGCAAGCAAAAAGGGATTTGGTCCCAGTTGGCTAAAATGAGCAAACCCGCAATGAAAAGAAACAGAACCTTCCCCACTGATTCCCAAATGTAGTTGGTCTCCTGCTAGCATCTAGTGCCATCGATTTTAAAGGGTATGTGGAGTCTTATTAACAGGAAATGCCTCTTCCCGGTTCCCAGTTCCTGTAAAGAGGGATTTTCCCTAAACAGGGCTGGCCTTCCGCTACACTCCTTCAACTAACTCCTCCTCTTTTTTTCCCCTTCTTTTGAAATTTGAGCTACCCTTAGAGAGCAGGCTAATAAAGCCTACCTGGAACCCTCCCCACCACTATCAGCTCTGTCCTCCCTCGCGACCCCTCCCCTTGCCTACAACTGAGCGGCCAGAGCCCTTTCTCTCTCAAGCTAAGCTGTGTCTCCAATGTCGGTCTAGTCACCCTACGGGGGATGTTTTGTTCTCTGTATGAGGACTCAAATCATGCCCTATTTCCTAATTTGTCCAAAACTCAGGCTGGAGAAAGGGATCCTCTTATGGATCTCTTCGGAGAACTCATCGATTTAGAGAACTCATCAAGGAATGTTCGTAACAAAATACATGAACTCCGAAGCCAAATAAATTGGTTCCACTGAATGAACTCTAGCGTCCGGAGCGCTAAGTGACTTGTTAAGCTGGGTTTGGAGAACGTACTTGCCTCAGGGTCCCCAAGTGGAAACATTAACTGATGGGGGAAAAAAAGGTCCATCTTTCTCATCTGTCAGCTCTTACAAGCATAAATGTCTTCCTTCTATACCTAACGTTTACATCAACAGTTTAAAATCTGGATTTCTCTTCTGTTCAAAGCTTCTAAAAAAAAAAAAAAAAAACCACCAAAACAACCATCTTGTCGTAAATTACAACATTTACATCCAATGCAGCTAATTATGCCCTTAAAATGCCTTTACAAAGTACATGAAGTGAACACTAGACTGTGTTTAAACCCCCATATGAGACACTTAGTGGCTGGTGCCTCCAATATTACACCATTAATTTTTATAGTCTCTCCCTAAGCTTCATAAGGGTCGATGCGACTGTATTATCCTTAGGTACCAGGGCAGGAATGGGGCTTTAATGGCCACACGTAAGACCCACAGCAAATACCACAGTGAACCAGAAAGAGTGTGGCTCCCCCTGACTGACAGTGCCGATCACCAGAGCAGGCTTCCTCCTGGAAAACCATGGCACCAAAAATTCGAGTTTCCCATAAGGTTCATGGCATGTTGTTCTAGGTTTCCATTGTGAGCTCGTATTGTGTGTCACCCTAAGAAGCTAAAAGAAAAAATGTATGCAAGCATAGCAAAGCTGTGGCCAGGGCACAATTATCTTACCAATATCACTGTGCCATTTTAAGTGGTTATTCTTTTTTTTTAAGATTTTATTTATTTTTTTGAGAGACAGAGTGAGAAAGAGAGAGAGGGAGAAAGCCAGCACAGGGAGCTGCAGAAGGAGGAGAAGCAGACTCCCTGCTAAGCAGGGAGCCCAGTGCAGGACTCAATACCAGGACCCTGGGATCATGACCTGAGCCGAAAGCAGACGCTTAATTGACTGAGAGACCCCTTAAGTGTCATTCTTAAATATAAAAAAAAAAAAAAACAGAACAGAACAAACTTACATAGCTATTATACTAATTAAGATCTTACAGAGTTAAAAATCTCTTGATATTCTTTTGTTTGATTAGAAGTTTTATCATGCCGTTACTCAACTATCTTACACAGGAAATATTTGATTTTGACTACAAAATAAGCTGAAGATATAAATTCTACTGCACACACACACATAATAATCATAAAAAGATGCCTCAGGAAATATATTGACTAGACTTGTTGAGGATAACATATTCAAGTAAAGGGGGGAACAGGGATTTTAAAGAAAACAAGAAGACTTCAAATTTTTTCACCATTCATATTTTATGTAGTAACAAAACAACAACAACAACAACAAAACCTTTTGTCTTCCCCTCAGGATATTTTCACTAGATTTTTATCATCACAATTACAATTGCTCCTTTGATGTCCCTCCCATCTTTTCCTAATCATATGAATAACATAATAATAGGAATAAATATACCTTTCTAATATAGAAAAAGGTTTACTCCTTGCCAACATCTGAGCTAGTTTCGAGCCCCTTACACAGGCTTGATTTACATCAAGGCTGTAAGAGGTTTACTAGCTTGCTCAAGGTCGCAGAGCTGGGATCTCAGTCCTGGTTTTTCTGCCTTCCCAGCCTAAACTCTCACCAACCTGAGCACTCTGACCCCTCCCACACAGTCCCGCCAGTAAATGGCTGGGTTCTCCAGCAGCTTTCCAGAACCTAAGACCTTTCCTAACTTTCCCCCCACCATCAAAACTTCCCTATCATGTGCCTCACTGAGCCTAGTTATATTAAGTTATTGCAGTTAAATTAACACTGTAGCGGGGTTACACCTAACACAGTGCCTTTCACATACTAGTCGATAGATATTTTGTTTAGTTGACAATCATTTACATTCAAACAATGTATTTGCTTTCTAACAAATGTCTTCAAAACCTTCCTCTAATTAGCTTCTGACAGCCAGAGGCTGCATACTGCATAGACATGGTAGAGGGGATGAGACCCTTGAACTGCCATGAAAACCCTTGATTTAAATGCTCATCAATCTAGGGGAAAAGGGGGGAGGAGAGAACTCAAATACACTGCATTCAGACTCCCCAATGTAATAAATCCTACTTGCCTTTCCTACTTGTTGTATCCCTATCACTCAGCCCAGAGCATGAACAGTAGATTCCAAAGAAACACCTGATCGGATGCATGGATGCATGGTTGGATGGATGGATGTATGGATGCATGGATGGATGGATGGATGGGTGCCTGGATGCATGGGTGGATGGATGCCTGGATGCATGGGTGGGTGGATGCATGGATACATGGATGAATGTGTGGATGGATGCATGGGTGGATGGATGCATGGATGGATAGATGGATCAACAAACAACAGATGGACAAATGGATGAATAGACAGAAGTGAGTTATTTTAGAGATGGTCACTTGGTTACAGCCCATATATTTAAATCAGAGTCTATTTTTTATCTGAAGACTATTTTTTTAGAGGGTGGGGAAGGGACAGAGAGAGACAGAGAGAGAGAATCTTAAGCAGGCTCCATACCTAGCATGGAGCCTGACACAGGGATCATCTCACAACCCTGAGATCATGGCCTGAGTAGAAATCAAGAGTTGGAAGCTTAACCAACAGAGCCACCCAGGTGCCCCTATGAAGACATATTTAGGAGATATGTTTTATTGTAGAATTTAGATCTGTTAGAACCCAACTTAAAATATTTTCAATCTGTAAGTCTATAACCACCTATAAATTATACATCATATACATTTACAAAAACAATTCTTCATTTTGTACAAATTTGCCCTACATTGTAAAAATATACATATAAAGGATTCTTTCAAATTTAGTTTGCCAAAAACATTTTCCACATCTTCAAACAACAACAAAGAAAAATCTACTAAAAAAGAATACTTACAGATCTAAAATCAAAGGTAGGTTCAAAGACTACCCAAAGGTCAAGTTGGCCTTACACACTTGTATTTCTAAGTGGGAATGGCAGATTGCCACATCATGTGGTACAGCTAAAAGAACATTTCTGTTTGTTCAACACTGTAATTTATTTTCTATTCAGTAAACCGTGAAGTTTCTACGCGAAATATATTTTCATAAATAAGAAAATAAACATGGTAAATCAAAGCAAGAACTGTGATTTTAATGGAGTAAAAATGCAAGTGTTCATCAGAATTCAGGAAACATAAAATTTGTTTTTATTTATTTTTTTTTTACCCAGATCTGAGACGGAGTTTCCACAATTATGACCACAGAAAGGCCATAGCACAAGGTTCTAACTCCTTCGTCTGTTTATCCATGAGGCTTAATCTGCTAGCCCTGTAGAAGTTTCCAGGATGCCAAATTACAATCATAATAATCATTATATGGACAATTTGTTCCTTTTTCTGATCAAAATAATAAAACTTCCCAGAAAAATTGAACATTCAAATTCTGAATCCTGTCCTTTAGTTATCAGTCATAACTTGCCTTCCCTTTTCTTCTAAAGCAACCTCAATCCAAAGTATTAACTACCATTGCAAATAAAATCTCAACACTATTGTTGGTTTTCCCAGTAAGAATCGGCTTTGGAAAGTGAAGAAAAAAAAAAAGCACTCCTTGGGGAAGGCAGCTCACCGTCTTGTGTGGCCCTTGCCATTTCCTAGCTGTATGACCCTGAGCTAGTCTCCTTCTTCTCCAGGCCTCAGTGAGCACCCTGGCAAAGTGGGGGGACTACAGAATCCATTAAACCCACACCAGTCCCCAGGGGGCAAGCAAGGGTTCCACCTTCGTGACACCACGGTCCTGTACCTTCACGAAGCCACTGAGTTTTGTCCTCACAGCCTGTAAAGCCAGGGCCCTATGCCACAGCTTTACAATCCTACACAAGGTATGCCCCCCTCTGAATGCGGGCGCATGCAGACACAAAAGCGCCTCACAGTGAGTGGGGGAGGTAGGGAGACCAAGACTGTTGTGTTGTCTCTTCCGATCTAACCTATTAGAGAAAAGACCAATATTAAGGGATAATTCTTTCTTAAATGGAATATTTAATTAGGCAAAATATACCCTTCTCTACCTAGGCTTCCCTACATTATAGCTTCCTAGAAGTTGCCCTGGGACCTTTTGGAGCTTCAGATTTCTCTTTTGTTAAGCAGGAGTTTGTGCTGGGTGAGCTCTAAAGCTCCTTTTGAAAATTAATTATATATCTTATTAACAAATAATAATAATGATTATATATCTCATAGATCTAATCTCATCATGTTCTCTCACTGAAGTCAAGGAAAGTCTATGGAAGGCTCTATTTTGGAAGCTATTCACAAACACGAAGCTCTATGAGCTGTCCGTGGAAATAATGTAACTTGAAAGATCCTCATTTCACTGTTATCCAGGCAAACTCTTCCTGGTATCTCCCCAGAGTAGTAAAATAAATGAATACAGGATAAATGTCTTTCAGTCAAGCGAATATGCAAATGACCTGGGAAGCAGTGAACAAAAGGCCAGATCATTTTTACTAAAAGAAAACTTAAATGGCAGAAGCTAGCATTGGCCTGAAAAGGAAAGAGAAAGAGAGGATCACTGGAAAACCTGGGACTTGGAGGGTGGGGAATGGAATATGCAGGACTGCCACTATGTTATGAGATACATTGTTCACAATGTTCGGTTGGCCTATTCAGCGACCAAGGCCTAGACTCCTCACAACTGAAGAATCCTGCTCTGTACAATCAAACTTACTTTTCTTTTTTTTTAATATTTACCTAATGCACTCAACTTCCCGTAAACAGCTGGTATGTGTTCCAGTTACCACTGAGCCCTTTCAGAGTATACAGACCAATGGCTGCTCTTTAAATAGGCAAGAGAAAGATAAGCATGTGTCCTACAATATGCTCTTTCTTGTTAATTCACTCTCAAATTATAAATTTTTAGGCCCACAGGGCCAGAAAGTCAGACCCACCATGCATGATCCCCTGCTGGTCTGTGGGCAGGACCAGTGCCCATCCTTCATCTGCAGTGAAGTGAGAAGATAGAACAAATGTAGTGAGTTTTTTAAAAGCTAAAATCTGTTCAATTTACAGGTCTATGTTTATTCTCAGACCGTATCCTTCCTACATTTAGCCAGTAGAGATGCTCTCTCTCTAAAATGATGGGGACAGCATAGTTAATATGTTCTTACTTAGAAAAAAAAAAAACTTGGCCACACTATTGGTTTCCCCATCCTCTAATTTTTCTTTAAGATTTATTTATTTGTTTGAGAGAGAAAGAGAGAGAGAGCAGGGGGAGGGGCAGAGGGAGAGAAACCCAAGCAAACTCAGTGCTGAGCGCAGAGCCTGGTGTGGGACTCAATCCCACGACCCCAAGATCATAACTTGAGCGGAAATCAAGAGTCAGAGGGTTAACCGACTGAGCCACCCAGGCACCCCTAATTTTCCTTTTCAATTTTACCGCTCCAGCATAAAATCTAAATGCCTGGGAAGCCCTCTTCCATACAGGTATGAAAGTAGCAGTTCATGTGTAGAGATTAATCATAATTTCCAAGAGTTATACAGACCACAAATTTAGGCTACCTCGAAGTCACAAAGAAGCTGACAGTCTTCTCAGACAAGTGACAGAAAGAGAATACACAGCCTGAAAGTTGAATGTGAACCTAGATACTCAGAAGTTCCTCTATCAGTCAGATTTGTAACACAAATTAATGGGAACGGAATAAATAATTCCAGTGGTATGGTGGATGCATGGAGCATACCACTGTGAGCAAAATGGCAAAATTCAAAGAGCACTGGAGTTGGACTTCAAGAGCTGTGGTATCTAATGATGTCCAAAGAAAATATGAAGCTTCTGCGGCCACCAGGACAAAGACACAGGAATCAATTTGATTGGATCTCAGACTTCTCTTAAATCAACAACCTTCTACTCCTATTGCTTTCTTGATTAAATACCACGATGCAAAGTACCCGCACACTAACCAAAAGAATTCCAGCTGGTACACATGCCTCAGACGTTCGTAAGAATACAGTTAATACATGCAAGCCCATTAGGTTTTCAAGTAACGGGAAGAAAAATGCGGTACAATTTATTTTTCTCTTGCTAACATGCTGTCATGTAAGCATAAGCCTGGAGTATTAATAATAGAAGTCAGGTTTACACGATGAAAGCACAGTGAGAATGTCAGATGCCATGGAAATGCATGTGTTTCTCAAAACTAAGCACTGCAAGAAGGAAACACAGAAATGGCCTGTTTTAGCCATCTTGTTTAGCAAAAGAGCTGCGGTTTAAATTGTTTCAAGTCACAAACTGCTAATTTTTGAAATGCTGTGGGTGCTGGCTACTCTAGTATCAAAAATATATTCAGGATTGTTTTTACTGTATTTATAATTTTAAAAAGTTGAGGGACATTGGTGAATTACTGTTAAAAACCATTCCTGTGTTACATATAACAGGCATGGAAAATACTTTTTACAGCATTTAGTAAGCCATCCGTTTAAGTTTAAGTGAAATCAAGAAATATTTTGGGGCGCCACGTGGCATAGTCAGTTAAGCTTCTGACTCTTGGATTCGGCTCAGGTCCCTATCTCAGGGACACGGAATCGAGCCCCACATTGGGCTCTGCAGTCAGCACGGAGTCTGCTTAAGATTCTCTCTTCTTCTGCCCCTCCCCCTCAAATAAATAAATCTTTAAAAACAAAAAGAAAATATGTATACATACGTAATTTGGAAATTAAAGTTAGTCCTAAAATGTAAATAAAACATGGAAAGGGTCTTAAAACTTTTTAATCACATACCCAAGAAGGTACCTACCTGATCCCCTCACTCTCCACTATTCTGTGGGCAAGGTGGCTCTTGTCTCCAAGGTGGCCCGTGAGGGCTGTTCAGGAGCAGGGGACCAGTGGTAAGTTACCTATCTCCACGTTAGCCTCCTCATTCCCTCCTGGACTTTTCTACATGGCGTCTGTCTCGTCTCTCTTTCAGCACACCATGTGAACCCTCTCTTCCTTAAAACCCAGCTCAGGGGTGGCTCAGGTGGTTAAGCATCTGCTTTCCGCTCAGGTCATGATCTTGGGGTCCTGGGATTGAGCCCTGCATCGGGCTCTGTGCTCAGTGGGGAGTCCGCTTCTCCCTCTCCCTCTGCCCCTCCCCACTGTTCATGCTCTCTCTAGCTCATTCTCTCTCAAATAATAAAACCTTTAAAAAAAATAAAATAAAACCCAGCTCAGTATTCACAGCCTCCATGAAAACAAAGCAAAACAAAACAAAACAAATAGAAAACACGTGGCTTGTAGCCTCTCCCTCTATTTCTGCCCTGCCCCTGCATTCATGCACCCAATAGCATAGAGCACTAAACAAACATCGGATGATGATACAAGTATTTTCTCTAGGATTGAGTCAGGGATAATCTGGGATAACAGAGAGTATAAATATTATTCGTCACCTATTTTGGAAAAATTACAGCCAGTAATTCCATTATCCTAAATATAAATATTTCTGCAGAAACAAAGCCTATCAGAATTTAATCTTCACTCAAAACAAACCATTACCTGTGTTTAATGGACCAGAGCAGTTAGAATGCCACCAAGTAACAGGACCAGTCTGAACATGTGGTCTGGAAATTCTATTCGACCACAGAGCAAAAAGCACACGCCACTGACTCGCTTAATCTAATTAAGCTTTCCCAAGGCTGTAAATTCTGTGTGTCGCAAGCAAAGCCACTAAATTCTCGTCCGGAAGTTGTTGCCTACCCAGTTCCTCCCTTCTCTCCCTAAATTTTTTATATTACAAGTACGTCTTTGAAGACTGGTCAAGAGGAAATGATGAAACAGTCTTACAAACCCAAGGCAGCCCTGCCCATCCAGTGTCCCCCAGCCCCTCACTCTGGCGTCCCCCACCCTGCAGGTTGAACTGTTTTGGACTGCTTTGTGTCCTCTCTGCTCTCTGACGCGTCCTGGTGTGTGCCTCTCCTTCTCATTTTGGGTGAGGACAGCACAGAGCCAGAGGTGACACAGAGACAGGGCAGCACTGTATTAAGGAAGCAGAAGTGAGACAATGCCGTAGGCACTGAGAAAAGTAGTCCCCAGAACGGTCACAGATGAAGACCCAACCTTCCCCACCAAGGCATTAAAGCACAGGCACAAGGGCACAGTCACATACTCAGGGGCTCCTCATCATACTGCAACCGTTTCCCCTTCCCCTCTCTCCTAAAAACACTTAATAGTTCACTTTTAAGACTCAAGTCTTGAGGCACCTGGGTGGCTCAGTTGGTTAAGCATCTACCCTCGGCTCAGGGCGTGATCCCAGGGTCCTGGCATCGAGCCCAGTGTCGGGCTCCCTGCTCAGAGAAGAGCCTGCTTCTCACCCTCCCTCCGTCCCCATTCATGCTCTCTCTCTCTAATAAATAAATAAAATCTTAAAAAAAAATTGAGTCTTTTATAATGAAAGGAACATCCTGAGATTCCAAAGGCACTTTTTCAACACTGTCATTAAAATAATATGGAGAAATACTTCCTCAACCTTGATTCTGTGAAGTACATGTATCACTTGTAGGAATTACACAGCAGTGATTTCCAGTCACTCAGGTGGGACTGGAAACATGTTCAATTCCATACTTAAGGATACAGGCAGTTGGGAACCACAGAGAAGGAAGACTGGCACTCCAGCAGCCCCCAAAATATACTGCTATGTGCCACCAAAGTGCTGTTTCCTAGAGAGAACTGTGGGTCCTTACAGGAAGATGTAACAAGGCCTGGACCAACAGCAACATCACCTGAAGTTCACCAACATGGACTGTCTCTGATGTACCCAGCAGTGGACTAAATGATGGGTGTAAAGAGAAGAATGGGAGGGAGACTTTTCTTCAGGAGCAGTCTTAGTCAACGTGGGCTGTTACAACAAATGACCATAGATGGGGTGCCTTACATGACGTTTACTTCTCACAGTTCTGGAGGTTGGGCGATCCAAGATCAAGAGCCTGGCAGAACTGACGTCTGGAGAGGACCCACTTCCTGGATTGTAGGCAGCCATCTTGTTGTGTCCCCACATGGCAATGAGCAGGGAAAAGCAATCTCTCTCTGGACTTATAAGGACATTAATTCTACTCGTGAGGCCACCCTTGTGACCTCATCTAACCCTAATTATGTCCCAAAGGTCCCACCTCCTAATACCATCATATTCAACATACAATTGTGGGGGAGGAAGCATGAACCCTTTGGTCCATAACAGGAACCTACAGGATCAGTGAGATAGACACTGTAGACACTAAGGGTTATAATCTATGAGTGCCATGGCAACAATCTGTCAAGTACACTGGGCACACAGAAGAGGCAGAAATTAATTCTTCTTAGGAAGAGACTCAGAAAAAGTCCCGTGAAAGAAATGATACTTCAACTAGGTATTGAAGAAACAGTAGAAATTAACTAAGAAGGTACGTGAAGAGGGAATTCTTCAGACAAAAGAACGACTCTCAAAAAATCTCCTTCTCTCTAATTGCCTAGGGTGAATAAAACCAACCTACCAATTTTAATCAGAGCTAAACTGGACTTTGGACTAACATTGAGATTTCTCCAAAAGTTACTGGTTTTCAGTTTATCACCTATTTGTAGCACCTACAAAAATGACCTACTGAATTCGCAAAGGCAGCAGAATTTTTAGAACAGTAACAATACCGAAATGAAACTTAATACTGTAGATTACCTTTATGGCCAATTGCCCGTGTGCATTCTCCAAGCTCACCAAAGTCGATGGGAAGTGTCATTTGCTGCCCAAGCATACATTTCCTTAAGCACTTCGTTATTTTAATATAAATTGATAAAATTTAATTGCTATACACCTACTTCTAAACTCAACCATTCTCAGTAAATTGCTGAATACCTTACGTAAACAAGAAGATTTTTACAAGATGATTTGTTATTCTTACCTCCATGGGAAAAGCTTTGAAATTAACTGTGTGCTCAGAACCACGCTGGTTTTCTCTCCCCCAATGAAATCTAACTTCATACAGTTCAAATTCATGCCCTTGAGGCAATGGACCTCCTGATAGAACTGAAAAAAGAAAGTAAGTTCTGTTTAATTAACAGAAAACATATTCATCAGTACAGCATTCTAAACATGGGGGACATTTTTTGCCAGAAAGCTCTCATGAGTTCTATAGATTAAATTCACATAGCCAAAATGAGAAATACATTCTGTGAGAAGCATTTACACTATCACATTGATACAGCAGTTCAAAAACTCTGAAATACTTGGTAATATTGCATACCATCAACTTCCTGTGTGTTTCAGGTACAGAAATAGACAAAGAAGACACGGAGCACCTGTTCTCCGAGACTCACACTTAGCACTGCTCAGGAGACATGGATAGGGTTTGCGTCTAGACTGACCAGTAATTTGCTATTGACCAATCGAGACATTAAATCTTGTTTGCAGATCATCCATTTGTACCATACTCTCAATTTAGAGAGTAAGCGTAAGCCAACAGCATTACTCATGAAAAGAACGCTTACACCAAAGTGATTTTTCGACAATAAAATCACACTTAAAAAGCTATTTACCATTTAATACCACAGAAATGCAAATGAAGTAAAATTATGATAAAACATTAACAATATTTCAAATGTTAACATTTGTTCTCCAGGGCCCTGCCTCTATTTCTTATTTCCGGATAGGACCCAGAACTTTGTCCCAAACAAGAGCACTCTAAGGGGTGATGAAAATAAATTTGTGTAAGAACCTGTCTTGAAGCAATAAAAACACTTTCTTTAATTAAACACACCCTGATGTCACGGAGAAAAACTTAGTTCATTACAAATGACCGATTCTGACACAAATAAAGATGGTCTGCATTTTTCCTATACAAACTGTTAATTTTAGGGGTGCCTGGGTGGTGTAGTTGGTTAAGCATCAGACTCTTGGTTTCAGCTCAGGTCATGATCCAGCCCTGCATTGGGTTCCACACTCAGCATGGAGTCTGCTTGAGATTCTCTCTCTTTCCCTCTCCCTCTGCCCCTCCCGCTCATGTTGTCTCTCTCTCTCTCTCTCAAATAAATAAATAAAATCTTTAAAAAAAAAAAAACTTGTTAATTCTAAATGATATCAGCTGAGAATGAGAAGTTATTTTTAGTCAAAGAGCTGATAAAATTTATCTCCTCCCGCACGAAGCAGTGTCTGAAAGAGAAGAGCATTCATACTTGGGCCAGTGTTGTGGAGGAAGCGGTAGCGGCCAGAGCTGAGGGCCACACACTGGAACAGGCCTGCTGTCCCTCCTTACCCTAAACCTTAGAGGAGAGGAAAGGGAATGGGAGCAGCAATATTTATTTGTTTGGCTGGTTCTTCTTCTAATGACTTGTTCCAAAAAGAATTCAAGGCTCCTTGCATCAAGTACCTGTCATCCAGCCAGAAGACATAAATCAGAAAGAAGAGCAAAGGAAACACGAAGACAGAGACAGAAAACAGATGGAGAAGTAAGGCTACTGCACAAATGAATGCCACAAAGTCCTTACGAAAAGTACCCCGTATGTTTGGTCCTACGCTTTCCGCCAGCTCAAAGAAGAAAAAGAGCGAGAGCAGCAGAACACAGCAGAACACAACTATAATTTCCCTTTCCAGGAGGAAAGGAAGTGAGACACATGGCCTTTGGAGAACATTACCTCACACAATTTTCATATTATCTTCATGCTTGGTCATATTTTAAGTTGTACAACAAATCGGAGGGGTCAGGGGCACCTGGGTGGTGCAGTTGGTTAAGCATCCAACTCCTGGTTTCATTCAGCTCAGGTCGTGATCTCAGGGTCATGAGATCGAGCCCCGCGTCGGGCTCTGTGCTCAGCGTGGAGTCTGCTTGAGATTGTTCCTCTCCCCACTGCTTCTGCTTATTCTCTCTCTCTCTCTCTCTTTCTCTCAAATAAATAAATCTTTAAAAAAAAAATTGGAGGGGTCACTGTCACCATCCCAATGGACAGGGGAGAAACTGTGGCTGGGACGGGCTAAGTGTGATTTGTCTTGGGCCTCCAGCTAGCCAGCTTCAGGAGCCTGGAGCTCCAATTTTCTGACCCACATCTCCCACTGAGACAGGACAGGGAAATTTAAATCTCTGCATCTGTGAGCCGGAACTAAAAAAACAATGAGTTCTTTAAGCCTGGGTTTCAAAACCGCAGTCCCTCCTTTGAGCACTACACCTCATCCTATTTCCCAAAACAATAAAAAAAAAAAAAAAAAAGAAATACATGGATCACAAAGGTTTACAGATATTCCCAACTGCAGAGCAAGCGGCCGGCATCTTCTCCTTCTCCAACAACCACCCATGCTGTGGATGAAATGCTTGTATTTCAACCAGCAATGCCACAGCTTGTGAGTAACCTCAAAAATCACTCCTTTCCCACTGGCTGCCCGATGTTGGTCTTAAGAAAAACCAGGAAGGAAGTCTGGACTGTACCCACTCCCAAAGGTGGAATGTACCCCACCTCCCAAACCAAAAAGAATACATGGGAAAAAGCTTCTTGTAACATCCCATGCCACACCCTGGCCTGCATCATCAGAACTCGAAAACACACCCCTCGCTGGGGCGGTGAGGCCCTGACCTGAGACCTGGAGGCTGGTTCCCTAAGACTCTGCTTTCAACAGAAGGTGGAAATTGTCTTAGAGGAAGCTTAGCTCCACGTGGCTGAGGAAAAAGAAAGGGCAGCATTGTGAAAGGAAGCACATGTGAAATGGGAAAGAGGATTTCAAAAATCTTTCCCCCAAAACCTCTTAGTAGGGCTCACGCACAAAAGCCCCTGGCTTTTCTGAGCTGGTACGGAGCAGTCTCCCAACACTTTCCTACAGAAACGGAGGAAAGTGACCTTGACAATGAATTCAGGGCCCCAGAATACAACGCCCATCTGATCGATGCCCAGTAGTGCTTTCCTAGGAACCAAGCTTTTCGTCTAGAACTGGAGGACAGAGCTGCTATTTTCAACGCCCTAGAAACTCAAACTGCACCAATTTATGTGCTGACAGGGAGCAGTTCCAGGCCCACAGGGCTTCACTTACTCATCCTTTCAACTAATATTTTTTTTTAAGATTTTTTATTTATTTATTTGACAGAGATAGACAGCCAGCGAGAGAGGGAACACAAGCAGGGGGTGGGAGAGGAAGAAGCAGGCTCCCAGTGGAGGAGCCCGATGTGGGACTTGATCCTGGGACTCCGGGATCACGCCCTGAGCCGAAGGCAGACACCCAATGACTGCGCCACCCAGGCGCCCCCAACTAATATTTTTATACCAGGTACCACATTAAATGCTTAAGATACACTGACTTGGGGGGCTCCTGGGTGACACAGCGGTTGGGCGTCTGCCTTCGGCTCAGGGCATGATCCCAGCGTTATGGGATCGAGCCCCACATCAGGCTCCTCTGCTATGAGCCTGCTTCTTCCTCTCCCTCTCCCCCTGCTTGTGTTCCCTCTCTCGCTGGCTGTCTCTATCTCTGTCGAATAAATAAATAAAATCTTTAAAAAAAAAAAAAAGATACACTGACTTGGCTGAAACTGACCAAATTCACTAGCCTCCAGAATCTTACATTCTATTACAGTGAAATGGAAATCCGCACGTTTATGAAGATCAACATTTTGCTGAGTGGTCTTTGGTCACCACCTGGCAGATTTGTTAGCTGTGAAGCCATTATATTCAATAAAATTATAATAAAATAAGACCCTCATGGGTCTTACACTCCACTGGGTTGAAAATAAACACAAAGAAGGGATGCATTGTGCCCAGGCCTGGTCCCCAGAGAGAGGTGACAAAGACGCAGCTTTCAGCCAGCAGTCAAGGCTCTGGGTACCTTTCGCTTTTGCTGCAGATGAATAGTCCAAAGTTAAACCACACTAAAATCACATGGCTGTACAAAGCCATAAAAAATAACAAAATACTGAATTCAGAATTTTATGAGGTTCCAGCTAAAAGCATTACCTGTTCATCCCCCAAGAATGATTGCATTGATAGACTAAAAAGAAATAGTAGCTCTGTTGTACCCATTTGGCAACATCCCCTTAAAGCATTATTCTCCCTTTACACAGCTTGTTTTTTTATAAGGAAACTAGTCCTACCAAAAGGGGTACGCTTTTCCTACATTTATGAGCATCAAATTTTGCCGAGTGATATTTTGTCACCACATGGCAGGTTTATTAGTTGTGATGACATTATGTTCAATGAAATTACAATGAAACAACACGAAACTCCCACCAATGACACGCTGCATTTCCTTAGACTAACACACGGTGGATAGAATATAAAACAAGTTAATGCCACAGCCGCTAGCTGCTTTTTCTTTAATGCTCTTTAATAGGCATGGCTATGATGCTCATACATATAAAAAGGGCTCCTTTCAGAAGCCTCTGCAAAATCTGAGAACCCCATAAAGACGTGCTCTATAGGCACTTACCCAACTCTAGCTAAGTTTCCGCAAGCCTTTGCCAGATAGTTCAAAGGCTGTTGATCAAGGCGTATTCCCCCTCGCGGCATTTGAGTTCAACACGCGTTTTAAGATGGACTCCATGCCCAGCCCTGTGCTGCCCACCAAGGATGTAAAAAGAAGGACACAGTCTCTGTGCTGGCAGGGCATTCTCAGTGCTTAAGAAACTTTAAATACTGTCATCTAAACAGATTACATGAGGAGCAGTAAGGGAAAGCACCAAGGAACCAGCAGGGCACCCAACAAGGACCATGCCAGAACCAAGGGGGCATCGGAAAGTCAGAGACGACCTTCCAGAGAAGATCACTAAGCAGAGTCTGGAAGAGTAAGCTAAGAGAAATGATTAAGTACATTCCAAGCAGAGAGAAGGGGCTGAGAAAGGCCTGCGTGTATTTCAGGAGAATAAAAGTAGGCTTCAAGATGCAAGCACCGGAGGGGACTCGTAGGCTATGCCTAAGAGCTGGGAGTTTATTACGCAGGGAATCACCAATAGCTTTTAAGCAGAGGACTAATATCTTTTGCGTTTTAAAATATTATTTCCATACCTTCATGGACAGTGGACCAGCAAAGGGCAAGCCTAACAAGTTGGCTGTCATAACCCGGGCACAGACGGTGGGGCCCGGAGACAGAGTCCGCCAGAGCCGTGTCTCTAACACAGAGGGAAACTGTTAAGGCTCCTTGATGCGTCCCGCAAAGGATCTAAAGACCCAAACAGTTCATTCTTGACTTTATGACCTAATAAAAGATTTTATAACCTCAGTTTAACTTTTAAGGAATCCAAAATGTATTCACAAAACATTCCAAAAAATAGTATAAATTAGTGCTTCTAAAAAGCATTTGAAATCTTAAAAGCAAAAATCAATTATTTTATTGCCTTTAGCTTCTAACCTACAGTTTCATTTCATATTAAAGAATGAATATGGTCAGCTCTTACGAGTGCGGATAACACTGACAGTGTGAGGCGGGGGCCAGTTAGCCTGGGTCTGCATCAGCGAAGGAAAGCAGATTAAGGCAACTGTCCACGTAATGCAAGACCCCCAAAGTTAGCTAATAATAAGGATAATCATAAAGAAATTCAACCCTGACATCTCATATAAGTAAACAATACAGAGCCACTTCCTAAGTGAAAATAATTTTAAGATATTTTTGACAACTTCATCTTCTAATCAGCAAGGCTATTAAGAAGCACTATAAAAAAGTTGTCATGTTTTTGAAAAAAAAAAGGATGATTAATAATAAAAGTAATCTAGCCTAAATTTAATATTGAGAATTATAAGAGACCCAGAAGTAAAACTGTCTAATTAAGGTTTCTATAATAAGTTACAGTGAAGGATGCAAATGACCTACCCTGATTAGCAATTTCTCCCCTACCGATGGCCCATTAAAAATGTCATTACCCTTAACACATGGCTTGTCATCAGATGGAATGACATTCTTTGCAGAAGCTTGGCCAGTCTCACACTTTCTCATGACTTGAGTATCAGAGTGCTCAGGCTAGAAATCTACAGTTGTATTTTTATACTTAAGTTACTCTTTATTCCACTGTAACATGTCTGACTTTCATTCGTGTACCCTAAACGTGGACAATCCTGTGCTACAGTGAGTCACGTGCCCGACAGAGAGATTAAATGACAGATGCGGCAGCCTTAATAACATTCTTCATACTCAAGGTGACGACAGGACCTGGTATGGGATGCTTGGCTCAACTCCATGTTAGGAGGCACTCTGCCACCTGAACTAAGCTCAGAGCAGAGGGTGAAGCACAGTGTGGTCCAGTCACAGGGGCTCCACCCCAGCGCCTCCCTCCCACACTTCCCTCCTCTCCCCTGTTCCACAGAGCCAATCGCCGTCTTCCTGTGGATGACATCTCAGAAAACTCCCTGTGTCATCCCTCCCTTTCCACTGCCACTGCCAACACAGCAGCTCCCACTCTCTCCCAGATCCCATCTTACTCAGTATGGCCAGGTGGAGTTTTCTAAAACAACATATTGTACAGGGGGGAAAAAAAAAGGTTTTACTCATTAGACTTGATTCAAGATCCCTCGTGAGTTTGCTCCAACACAGCCTCTCAATTTATGTGTTAACCTCATTTAACGTGAATCCATCTTTTCTTCCAGATAACACTTCAGGATTCACTTTTCCTCATCCAATGTCTAGACCTTCCCATAGCTCTGTCTTTCTCACTTATTGCCCTCTCTTCCCATATTTCTAATCTTCCCCATCCAAATGCTCTTCACTTTCAGTGATCACTGCAAATGCTGCTTCCTCTGCCCATCCTTCCCTAATAATGGCAGCCAAAAATCATCTCTTCCTGTACACCTATCTTTCACAATCCACCACTGTAATCTTCTTGAGGGCAGTTTGGGGGCCTGATCTCAATTTACCTGACCCAAAACAGGTAACACCTTGCAGAAGGTAAAACAAAGATTGCCACCTACATCCTACAAGCCAGAGAAAACCAGTAAAAGAAGCCAATGCATATTGCTAAGTGAAAGAAGTCAATGTATGTTTCCAACCACATGACATTCTGAAAAATGCAAAACCATGGTGATGGTAAAAAGGTCAGTGATTGCCAGGAGATGGAGAGAGGAAGGGAAGAGTAGGTAGAGCACGGAGGAGTTTTAAAAGGGTGAAACTATTCTGTAGGACAGTACAATGGTGGAGACATGTCATTATAAGCCCATAGAACGTACAACGCCAACAGTGAATCCTGATGTGAACTGTAAGTTTTAGGTGACCATGATGTGTCAACACAGGTTCATCAACTGTAACAAATGTACCACTATGGTTTGACTCTTTTGCCTCTGGGTCAACAACCAGAATGCTGACAGCCAGATGTGAGCCACCACATCCCTTTCCCCAGAATAATGGATAAACCTACAAAAGTTCCTTCTACAACATGGCCAGATCCTTACATAATCACATTACTGTGATGTCCACCACATCGCAACCCCTGACCATGCGCACAGAGCTTCTAATCCAATTTTTAGATCCATTCTTAAATATGAACAAAGACCCAAAGATAACTATACATTTGAGAAGAACTCCCATCTTAAAGAGAGAGACCAAATAAAAGAAAGAACCCAGAACAGAGATAAAGAACAGGAAAAAAAATACAGAAAAGAATGGAGAAAGAGTGCGTTTATGAAATAAATACCAGAAGCTATACTTGAACTAAAAAAAAAAAAGAAGAAACACAACTTTTTTAGAAGTTAAAAATGTAAGAGCAGAAAATAAAAGTTTAATAGAAAGATTAAAAGATGTAAGTTGAGGAAATTACCAGGAAGTAGAGCGAAAAGACAAAAATAAAGGAGTTATGCAAGAAGAAAATAAAGGAAAAACAGAAAACTTAATCAGTTAAATAATATAAGAAAATTCCTAAAAAGTGGAAGATACAATTCTCCTGATCAAAAGGCCCACCAAGAGCCCGGCACAGAGACACACAAGGTATCCAAACGTTGGCCCTCAGGAAGTTACTAGAAGATGGAGGGACCAAACCAAGAAACTCTCTGAAATGAGGGATCAACCTCAAAAGTGGCTTCCCGGCATCCAGGAAACATGGAACTGGACATGAGAGACAAGCAAGGGCACCTCCTAGGCATAAGGTCCAGGGAGCTGCAGGTGAAGGCTAGAGGGCAGGCCTAGAGATCAAGCAGTCTGGAGGGGCAGAAGAAGGGAGAGGCCTGCAAGGGGAGGTGGGAAGGACCAAGGGGCGGGAGGGAAGGACTTCTCGGTGCAGCGCTGCCATGTGTCAGAGTCTGGAAATAAAATCATGATAGATAAGTAAGAAAGTAAATCACCAAAAATGCCTTAACTCCAGGGGAGAAAAACTTCACATTGTTCAATAAAGGAAACAGAATATAGCCTCAGCTGGAAACAACAGCTACATGGTCATAACAATAAAAATACTAAGTATTAATTTAAAGAAAAATTGTAATTTAAGTATACACAGACAACAAAGGGGAAAACCATGATGAAGGAGGGTAGTAAGAGAACCAGCCTCATTTTCCATAGCAGGGAGGTCACAGGTATCTTAAATGGCAAAGCAGGACAGGATGAACATACCCATAAGGGATGGAGACAGGAGACATAGCTAAGAGTTGACAGTGGTTGTCACTGGGGCAAAAAACTTTTAGGTGGGGCCTGGGGGGGTGGGGTCTCACCAGGGGCAGAGAGAAACAACATATAGCACTAGTCAAAGATTTAAGTTATGTGTATATCCTATTTTGATAAAGATAAGCCTGGAATTAAATAAATGAAGGACACGGTGTTCAGGGCTCACAGACTACTCCTTTGAGAAGTTTAAATATCCCAGGAAAATAAATGGTCCACGCATGGTATTGTTTTGTTTTGTTTTTTTTTCTAAGTTTGAGAAATACGGAAAAGACAGAAACAGTGAAGAAGACATTATTCCAGCAGCAAAAAGGAGACAGAGTATCTCAAGGAGCAAGCTCTCTAAGGAGACAGGAGTAAGGGGTATGGAACACGGGTATCCAAATTAGGCTGGGAAGGACAGAGAGCTCTCCCCTGCTGGTTAGGGGTGGAGGACAGGGGTGGGGAGGGGAAGGACTGCAAGGGGAAACAAGGGGAAACCTGTGCTTAGAGAGTCATGGCACTACTTGATAGTCTCTGTTTTGGGGATGAGAGAGGGGGTCAAGGAAAATCGCGAATGTCTGAGAAGGTACCAGAAGAAAATGTTAAATTCAATTTGATCAAGTAAGTTGGATCTCAGAGCAGAGAGTATTTGTACTCAGTCATTCCTCCGTGCTTTCATATTTCATAATTCGTCTCTAACATTTTTATACTAATACTTTAAAGGACTGCCTTTTAACTAAACTATGAATCCTCAAGAATGGTCTTATGCAGTTGTATGCAACCTATACTCACTCACCACACTGCCCGATGCAAAATGCATTTTTGTTGTACGGATATATAAATGTTTATTTCCAGAAATACAAAGGCATGTCAACACACTAGTACACATATATTACATTAATATGCTTTTTATAAACCAGGACAGTCAGCATTTAATAATTTAACTATGTAGTTTAAAAATAATATCTAATGTCCCTCATGGATAGCACCCCCCCCAAAAAAAAAGTTTTATTTAAGTTCAAATTTACTTCTGAAGCTGTCTCTCTTTGACTACACATAATAACACCTGGATTCTGTTTAGGATGATACCCATACCTTGACTCAACTCAGAACATCAGAGAAGACTACGTGAATCTATGACTAGTTCATGGATTCTAAACTGAAGTTCAGGAACATTCACAATGAGTTTTAAAACAAAGATTCCATAGTTGGAAATCAATGCCTGCCCTGTCAAATAATAAACCTAAAGACTTTATGGTTTGAAATATTAAAGTATTGATTCAGAATTAATTTTGAGTACAGGTGATCTCTGTTCATTAGTACTTCCTACCATTTCAGCATACTCTAATTTTATATTCTTTCCAAGAGTGAAATCCAACTATTCACTAAGAAAGGCATAAAATTAATGCTAATTTTCTTAAATTCTTCTTTCTTCTCCCCTACATTTAAGCCAATTTCCTTGATAATTTCCAACACCTCTTCCACAAAACGTTTCAAATCTATCTCAAACAGATTCAAAGGGAGAGGAAGAGCTAAAAATAAGTAAATACAAACACGAGTTTTGGCCATTTAAATCTTTTCTAAGTTTAGAGGATGTTTTTGATCGCTATTAAAATTCCCCTTGCCACATTAATACAGTAGAGAAAATTAATTTGAGAAGTCTATCCCGAATGCCACATTATGGCAATAAATCCTAATCTTTAGTTTTACAGAGCACTGAAACAGAGAATTATAGCTTTCTGAATGAATTAAGCTAATAAACAACTTAGGACAAAATGCAGATTAGTACACCTGCATATACTTTTCCCTAAATCCCACAAAGTTTAAGTTGATCAACTAAGGTTGTTCCAGCAACATCATATGACACCGAACAACCAAACTACCATTTCCATAATTTCATCCTTTTATCCTTTCAAAAAGATCTGAGAAATTAATTCAAAAAATGCATTTTATACTATATTAAGCTATCCTGATGATGATGCTATGTTAATTCTACCTTTGAAATCATATAAGCCAAATCAATTCAATAGCTCCATTACAAGGGCATGCAAAAGCATTTTCTAATATACCTGATTTTGACTTCAGGATAACCTGAATGGTATGTCCATCGTTGGTGACTTCGCAGTCTCGGCAGACCACATAATTTGGGGAGAGGCGGACATCCAGTAGTGAGGGGTCATATCTAGCTTCTCTTGAGTTTAAGTTAATGGGAGACTGGTATTCCCCATTAGCATCAGGAAACACCAAGCCCCACTCAACACCTAAGCACAAAATAAAGCAAATTTAGAACAGGTTAAAAAAAGTTCCAGTAAAATTTCACATGTAAAAGCTAGTTTAGACACTGTTTATGATCCTTGACATTATTAAGGTTATGACTACTGTTTCCTTAGAGATGAAATATGGTAAATGTGTATGAATTTCTGCATTCATATTTTCAATGATCTAATGCTATCAAATACCACATACAAAGTATTGTACTAACAAAATATTCTACTTGTATTTGTCCACATAGCGGTAATACTATGTGACCCTAGGAAATTTAGGTCATCTTTAAGGGATTGCAAAAGAATCAATAGTTCCATAAAAATTTCCTCCGCTCATCAGTTCAATTACATGCAGTACTTGAGAAATATCTGAAACTCTGAAGTTGCTTGACGAGAGCCAAATACCATAAATCTGATGCTAGTGAATAAACACCTCTTATCAGAAATGCAAATACAGCAATTTTGAAGTGGGCACATGCATATATATACGCACACCGATATATTCATACAATATATACATATATTCTCTTGGCATATCTTATAAAGTTATGAATTCCACATGTATTTCCACATCAGCACCAGTGGTCAAATCTATTAAGAGTCCTACATCTTCTGGGATAGACGTGGCAAACAAAACTTTTTTAAAAAGTCAACCCCCTTCCGACCAAGCCCACTGATTCAGCTTGAAATTTAGGACTTCTTCTGGAAGAGCTGAACACCGTTATTATCCTTCATGGAAAGAGTAGTGGCAAGAATGCCTTCTCCCAGCAGAGTCCTCACAGCAAGCAAGAAACGAGTAGTTTCGGGAACACTGTGTACCCAAGATGCTGAGTGGAACGTAACGCTGCTCTTCGCGGGCACTCAGTGCACAGAAGGCTTACAGGCGCAGCTTAAGGCTGGCCCTCCGCACGGCCGCAGGTGCCAACTGCCGCCCGGCAGTGCGGCCAAGCTCCCCGACGCGAACGCAGGCGGCGGGCACGCCCGCTCTGCCTGGAGCCACTTCGGACCCAAATCCGGCCTGGGGAGCGGGAAAGCAACAGAGACGCACGTGGGACAGAGGGGACGCGGCGGAGCTGGGAGCGCGCAAGAGCTGCAGGAACTCCGCGCTCGGCAGGACACACTCGCGTGGCTCGGGACCCCGGACAGCCCGCCCGACTCGCGGTCGGTTACCTTCTTCGTAGCCCCACTCCACCCCCTCCTCCTCTTCCTCTTCATCCTCCTCCTTCTCCGGGAAGGCGACGGAATCTTCGATGAAGCTCAGGTCAGCCATGGGAAATGCCGTGGGTCCCCTCGGTGCCCTCGCCCGCGGTGCCTGCGCGGCCGCAGGGTAGCGGGCAGGAGTGGGCGTGTGAGCTCGTGTGTGAGGACGAGCGGGTGCGCGTCGGGGTACGAGCGCACGCGTGTGTGAGTGTGAGCGCGCGCGTGTGGGTGTGAACGCTCGAACGGGCAGGAAGCGGGCGCGGGTTGGGCCGGAGTTTTAGGGCGGCCGGGGCGGGGAGTGCGTCCCGAGTCCCGGCGTTGGGCGAGGGGTGCCGCAGCTCCAGGAGCGGCAGCCGGCGGATTATAAACCCGACCGGGGCGTGTCTGGCACGGGAGGATCCGCCCCCTTCGCTCGAAGGCCCGGGCTCCGGGGGCTGGACACCGGGGAAAGGGCCTGGGGCTATCGGCCCCACCAACGAAACTGCAGAAGCCGGGTCGCCCTACCTGCGGGGTCGACTCCCCACTGCCGGCTGGCCCACGCTTGCCTTTCAGAAGCCCGCGAGTAGTCCAAGGACGCGTGTGTGCAGGCCCTAGACCAGGGGCTTTCTACCTTACTTACTTTCGGCTTTACTGAAGGAAATACCAAAAAAAAAAAAAAAAAAAAAAAAAAGCGGAGGGGTGGGTCCGGAAGGAGAGAGATTAATTGCCCTGGGTAAGAGAGAAGAGAGGGCTGGGAAGACCCCGTAAAGTTTCCCACTCTGAATTTTTATTATTGGCTATTTACTTTATCATTCGTCCTTAAAGGACGGTGGAAAGGAGAATAGAACAATTTCCAAGAAACTTGGAGCTCCTAAAACATGTAAGACAAAATTGTTTTAATCTAGAGAAGTAGATACACTTTGGGGATTTTTTTTCCCCTGAAAGAAATTATCTCAAAAGCAAGAGTAGTGAAAAGCAATAAAGAAAGGGTGTTTGGTTTTAGTTTCGGAGTGTGGGGTGCTGCTGCAGGCCCAGGGGCTGTGTACCCAGCTCCCAAACGCCAGGTGAAATCGTGTAAATAATGAAATGCACACATTGCATAACAGATAGGAACTTTCCTGGTCCAAAGAGGTCGCATTGTTACCTCTTAAACATGCTTCCCAACAACTTAATGCCTTAACCCACGTGTTTCAATGCGCTTTAAAAGCCCCAGCTAATAACCTCTGACCAGGTTAACTGCAAATTTTTAGAAGCTCAGATTTGGACCTTAAGCAGAATCTGTTTTTATATGTTCTGTGCATGCACCAAAACGTCTGTTAGCAGTTTGAATAGCCGGTTCTTCAATCATCCCATGTTTAAGAACGCTTAATTCCTCTTAGGATGGAGGCGCTCCTCCTGGGGATTTTTCCCTTTTGTGCTCCTTACCCTTCACTGCCTGCTCAGCCCTCCACACTTAAAAAAGCCGCTTAACAGGTTATGAGAAATTATTCCACAAAGTGGATTGGGATTGAAGGAGGGAGCTCAAATCAATCAATTCTGACACTTTCTGGAACATTTAGCAAAATAGGTGAAAACTATTGGTCAGCTTTAGCTTTGAGGATTCCAAGCATTAGTTAAAAAAAAAAAAAAAATTCCCCCTCAACATAGAGACTAGAAAGTCTACCATTAGGAGGACTTGCAGCACAGTCTAAGAGAGATGAAATTCATTCTTCCACTCACTGCCTTTTGGGTGTTCTTTAGTGGATAGCCTCTCTCCTCTGTTCCTTAATAAGCCTGAGATTGAAAGAAGTGTAAGGCTACCGTAAAGCTATAGTTTTTAAAAATAATAAGCCCTACCCAAAGTATTAACAGTTTTCACTGAAGTTCTTCTAAAAGGAACATTTCATTTATCTTTCCATTGTTGAAAACTTTTTCACAATCTTGAAATTTTCATTAAAGTTTCTTTCTAGAAGTATATTCACACATTAATCAAACGCTGCAGCTAATGGAACCTGTAAAAAATAATAAAATCATTTTGCCACCCTGATCTCATCAGCAATGTCCATCCTCCATGGCCCAAACATGCATAGGTGCCAAACTGTAACCAATGTCATTTAAAGTATCACATGAATTATAGAGATGTTTACCAAACCAGAGGACAGCAAAATCACCATGGCAAAAAACTCAATGTTCCATGAGTAAATGGTGTGCCATATTTACTGCAGACAGGCTGAAAGATTGAATTACCAATATTGAATTTTGCAGCTAATAGACCATTTCGTATATAGCCAACAATACATCACTATTCATAAATGCAGTTAACCACTAGACAAACATATGTTTACCCATACTTGTTCTTTCTAAATTATTCAACGTCGTGTGTATAACGTAGCTCCCCACTGCAAGCCTAGGATACCCTACCCAGGAACATATGAACCATTCCACCCTGCATCCAAGTATTCAATTAACAGCCTTAATTGCTTTGAGACTGCGTGCTTCAGATTTCTGCTAATTAACAGCACCTTAAGACCTTCTCTTCTCAGGTCCCTGTACTATATTATTGCTAAAGATGGAATTTCTATTTCTAGTTATTATAAGGTATCTGTCACCATAAAACCTAAACACACAGACCGAAGATATAGGCCAATTCTCTGATTTATAAACTAGAACAAACACACCTAAATCTAATATCAGATAATCTAAAAATATTCATGCTCTGTATTATGAACATAAGGACTCCTCATATCCCCGTATGTAATTTTTTAAATATTTCAGCCTAATATCATATTCGATTCCTTAAATTAACTTTCTATTGCTCGCTTTTAGTGTTTGCATAACTGAGGTCAAACCACATCAGTAGAACAATCTGTTAAAACTAAGACCTATATAACTAATTGCTATTTGACACTAAGAAAATAGAAATAGAAATACCTAAAAGAGACAAACTGATGTAGATGTCACAGGGACAAAGAGACACTAAGATTGCTTCACAGCGCCCCTGACTTACACACCCCTCTCCTCCCAATCTTTTCCTCTCCTCTGCCTACCTAATCAAGGCTTTCTTCCTGTGTTGACGAGTTTCGGCCCTACAGCAGTCACAAACAATTATTACCTTCTTCTTGTGTGCATCTTATGCTCTGGGAGCACCTCCAGGACAGAGCTAACATATGTATGTCAAGTGGCTTCTAACCAGATTGTAAATTTCTGAGATTCAACAATGAATTACATTCCTTCATGTGCACTGCTCTGCCCTGTGCCTGTGGGAGACCCCAAAATGAGTAACGCTCCTTCTGCCCGCAAGGAATTCGTAGTTCTCTCAGGATTGTGGGACAGGGGCGGGGGGCGAGGGGGGAGTCAATAATTAACTATAATAAAGGCAATATATTTAATAGAGTTGCAAGCACCATTACATCTAAGGAAGATGCGATGCATACAGATGGGAACATTCGAGCAAAGTTTCACGGAAAAGATGGCTTTTAAGGCAAATGCAAAAGGATGAGTAGGATTTAGAGGACAGTGAGTGAGCAAACAGCATTTCAAGCACAAGTAATGATGGCAAACCCTGGAAGTGCTCCTTGTGGATCCATTTCTCCACGAAGTACCTCAGTGACCTGCCAAGACCAAGCTAGATTACTCAAAATAAGTGTGTTTCAAGGGGATCATGTCTGAAGTACGACATTTCTTTGGTTTATTTTGTTAATCTGATTTTTGTTCTGTCAGTAAAGACATTGTTAAAATGTCTTTAAAACAAAGCAGTCACCTGTTTTCCCAGCAGAAAGAGATTTATTCAAGAGTATCAGAGAATTGCGATTCAGAAGATGTAAGCCATGGCAAAACCAGAGGCAAGTCCAACAAACAAAAGAAAGGGATATTATTTTATGGAGAAGGAGGAGAAGGTTGGAAGGGGTTGTTTTGAATGAAAGCCCATTGGAGAAAAGCGAGAGTTAAAGGTGATAATGGTTTCTCGGCTGAGTTGCAGGGGTGGATTCATTTCTTATAGGAGATACAGTGGACATCATTCCCTATGGGGGCCTGTAATTGATGGTTCTTCCCTGTCAACAATTCTTCTGTTCAAGTCTGCAATTGACAATTCTTCCTCTAATAGACATTTGAGAGATAAGGCTCCCCCTTTCTGCGTTCCCCCTCTGGCCTCCCAACTCCATCTTAGTGAGGCTTCCCTTTCTTAAATTTTACAACATCAAAATTTTTCTCATTATGTACATTTTGATTTCTGAAGCTTTCAAGCTTTACTTGTAAGTCAAGAAGTTCTGATGCTTTCTTTTTTTTTTCTTATCAGATTAATCTCATATTTTGCCTGCATACAGTTTTGTTTATGAACCTACTTTGGTTTGACCTCTTCTTGGTCTTTGTCTTCCGAACATCAACTGGTGTAACTGTGGCGGATTGTTTTATTGTTTATGTCATTCGCTGCCCCTCTCTGCAAGATTATACTTCACTGACTGCCCATAGGACCTGCTTTGACAATTGAATATGGGTAGGTAGGCACATGCCACTTCCAATAGAAGCCTCAGGAGTTGTCACGTGGTTCTGCCATCCTGTTTGTCCCTCTGTCCCCAAACTATCCAAGAAAGGGACTGCTTCTTCAGTCACTCTGGATCCTGGCATGAAGAAGACGCATAGATCAGAGCCCCAGGCAAGCAGAAGTTGGCGTGTAATGTCCGTGAGGAGTACACCTTTGTTTTATAAGCCACTGAAATTTGGGGATAATCTGTTACAGCAGCATAACCCAGTACACCGAGCTGTTACAGGAGCTGTTACCGGTCAAGGTGAGTTCAAGGGTAGTTTTCATGTCTTCAGATGCTTTTTTCATCTTTTTCTTCGGCGTAAAAGTACCTCTCTGGCCTGCAAGGAAACTGAACTAAAGTCTCAAGCGGTGCCCTTATCCCACCTTACGAAGGTCTTAGNTGAGCTGTTACAGGAACCCATCCGGTCAAGGTGAGTTCAAGGGTAGTTTTCATGTCTTCAGATGCTTTTTTCATCTGTCTTTTTCTTCGGCGTAAAAGTACTTCTCTGGCCTGCAAGGAAACTGAACTAAAGTCTCAAGCGGTGCCCTTATCCCACCTTACGAAGGTCTTAGAAGCCCTGGCCCTCAGTAGGGTCCTCGCAGTCTCACCGCACAGTGGGACAGCCCTTATCCATCAGAAATCCCCATCCGCTCCAAGTAAACATGAGCTGTCACTGTCTTCGCTTCTCTGAGGTCATCCCACTTATGCGTGGGGCCCAGAAGTGACAAAGGCTGCATTTGGGATGTGAGATCATTATAGTGATACTTCTTGAAGCTACCTGTATTAGGCAGCAAAACTTTTTTTAGGGAGCCTTCCTAGTATTCTGGCAAATGAAACCCCACTCAAGTGGTTAAAGTGCTTCCATATACCGTGTACAGATCTCTAGCCCTGAAATTAAGATTGTGTTTGAAATATGTACCTGATAGCCATCTCCTCCTCTAATCGACGATGAGTCCCCAAGAGCAAAGGACTCAGCTTATTCCTCTTTGTATTCCCCACATGGTAGGCACTTAGGAATTCATTTCCCTCTGCCAGCAGCCATATGGTGACCTGATTAGCCTTTATAAATATATTAGTGCAATAAAAATTATGATTACGAAGGTAGAAGCTTTCAGGGTGCCGTGGGGCCACAAAAAGAGGGAGTGGTCCAGTTTACTTGGTGGCAGGTGTGTCAATAGGGGCTTCATAAAGGAAGGGACATATAAACGGTTTTGAAAGATAAGTGAGTGCTCCTTTGCCCACAGAAGGGAAGAGGAAAGAGGTAAAAAGGACATTCTAGTCAAAAGGAAAAATACACAGCAAAAACTCAAATACAGAAGCCAGTGAGGCTTCAACTTTTCTTTTTCTATGGCATTAATAGAAGGTTTTCTATGATTAATAAAAATGCAAAATGACACATTCGAATAATGTGTGTATGTCTATCTTAGTGACTTCTTTTTTAAAGAGCCTCAAAATAATCTCATGACGTGGAGTAAAATACACAGTAGATGACATGCTTATGTGAGGACATAGTATTGACAGAACAACAATACTAAAAATATACTGAGCCCT